>NC_133528.1:9799931-10122039 GCF_048544455.1 Silene latifolia | reverse complement strand
CCCGAGACCGTTACAGGGAGATAGTTAGGAATTTTGAGAATCCTCTCAAGCTCGTCAAGTATACCCATCCTTTAAGGCCAAGACATGGAAACTTGATCCCACGTCATTTTAACCTACCTTTATGTGCTCAGGCTACATCAAGCCAAGAGACTCCATTTCCAAGCCGCATTACAAGCCATAACCCCATAAAGCCTTAACTCCACAAAATCAAGCTCCAGAGATTTGTTCATCAAAGCCTCTTATTACCGAGCTCCACATTCCAAATATCCAATCCAGTTTCACCTTGACCCAGACACGGAGTCTTCAAATACTTTGCTACCCAGGACGGGACATACCCATATCATCCTTAGGGTCCACTTCTAGTGTGCTCACATGACAAGGAAATTTTTACAAAATTAATTATACCTCTTTGGTCTATGATCAGAGGGAGTTATCTCAAATCGATTCTTCGAGTCACCAAAGGAATATTACCCTTGTGACCCCTGCACTTTAAGGTCCTAACAAAATAGCTTAGGCACACACCTGAACTACGAGCATGGTTTGATTTCACCTTCTCAGGTGGATACGTAGGCAGTCCTTTCTTACACAAGAAGGATACAACCACAACACCCAAACAAAATTAACCAAACCTCAGAACTACGATCTGGTTTGATTTCACTTCATGTGAATACGTAGGCAGTCCTCAAGGACACAACCATCCCCACTTCCAACTTTCAACCTCTATTTTCAACTTCCAGCCTCAATTAACATCCCTTCCACAACCAACACCTCTATACTGGGGGCTCCTTATTGTCGCCCAGTCTCTTTTACCAAAATTCCAGAGTCATATTCTCATCCTGGGGGCTTCTCTTCCAAGATGCCACCCTTCCTTTATTCCTCTAAGTCTAGCTAGTACTCGGTCCGGACAATGACAAAGGTCTTAGATCAATTCTCCAAGTTATCGTGCCTCAAGAGGGGTCTCCTTTACAGCAAACGGTGGTGAAAGAAGTCCTAGTAGACAGATGATCCATGGCTCATGCCTTACCTTTATGTGCCTTCATCATTCTTGCAATTCTTCTACCTTTGGAACCGATACGCATTGTCACCCACACTTGGCTGGGAGTTGCGCATGCTTAAGCAAAGTCTGTCAAAGTCATCCCTGTGTCGCGTCAAATCTAAGTTAGTGTCGCGTCAGTCAAATCTAAGTCTACGTTTCGCGTCACGTCCATATAAGGTCTACGTCGCGTCAGTCACGTGTCTAAAGCCCATTGAATATGCATAACGCATTACAAATGACAATCTTCTTTGAACAAGTTTTAAACAACTTTTATAAAGAAACAAGTTTTGCAAAGCCTGTGTGTTTCCTCATTCGACGTCCATGCGATAATTGCTTACGTGCATATATTAGATTGCATTCTTGTGTGGCTACTAACCATGCAGGTGAGCTTCCAGCAATGAGATATTTTGCGAAAAGATTGCTCAAATCCTTATATCCAGCCGCAAGAATTTTTGCGGTATTGCTCAAATCCTTGTATCCAGTAGCGATTTTTGCAAAGATTTGCTCAAATCCTTTTATCCAAATAGAGTAGTATTTTGCGATTGCTCACTCAAGATTTCTCCCATGATGATCAAGATGTTCCTAGTCGTCAATATAATCACCCAACGAGAGTTTGCTTGAGGACAGAGACAGGCAGATTCCCCAAAGTCATCGCTTTATTCCCCAGCGAGAGTTTGTTTGAGACCGACGCAAGCAGATTCAACCTCAAGTTTCGCCAGAGTTCGCTTGAGACCGACGCAAGCGGATTCCCCAGCAGTTTCTACCGACGTCCTGCTGCTTTCAATATTTCTTGTTTCCCCTCGGAGTTCGACAGAGGTGTCGTTCTCCAGAAGTTCCCAAACCAGAGCCTCATTCCTTAGGATCGTAAACCCAAAGTTAGGATTCTTACCCCCTAGATTCTTAGATCTCAAAATGGCCTCCTTTAGGTTCGTAAACCTTTAAGCTCCCACACCATCGACCTTAGGTTCATAAACCCATAAATCCTTTTGGAGTTCTCATACCTCAGAAAGCTTAGACGCACGCGTTTAAAACAAGAATTAGTAACCCAGTAGTTCCTAAACTTAACCCTAGAATCCCAAATCCTCTTAGGTTCACAAGCCTTTAAGTTCCCATACCAGCCGTCCTTTATACCCAGGTTCACACACCTAGTTCCCTTTAGGATCACCTTTTCCCTTAGGATCATAATCCTTTAGGATCACCCTTCCTTAGAGTTCCTACACCCAAACCTTGGTTACCCCTTAAATTGAACTTATATTTGGCCTCCTTCCCGCCGATGCTTTCCTTTAGGGTCCCCACGCCCTAGCACAAATCCTTACTTAACTTTTAGGTCTTACCCTTAGCTCCTACGCTTAACCTTAGCTCCTATGCACCTCCAGAAGCATCTCGAGAAAGAAGTCTCAGTGTCGGTCTCTTCTTATGGTCAAGCGAGCTTCCTTACGTAGTCTAATGGACTTTAAACGACCCTCCCGATAGTCGACAGACTCTAAAATGTTCCCGACGACAGTCCTTGGTTCGACCCCTTGAGCGCCTCGCGTCGCCATAGTCGTCAGGTTGTAATCTTCGATTGACCTGATGGCTATACTTTGACTTTCGCCTTGTCCAAGCCTCAGTCAAAGTGGGGGCTCTGTAGACACCTCGTTTCTGCACCCCTCGCAAACCACCCGGTGATGATTGGGCCGCATGTTTGATACGCGGAACGATTTGTGACAGTTCGTAAGATTATCGTCAAGTGATTGCTCAAATATTAATGTCTACCTCTTAGTTGTCATCTACGCGCCGATACGGTCGTTTTGGCAGTAATTAGAGTACATTTGGAGTCCGGGTCAAAAACCGTCTTCATTTCCTAAAACCGTCAAAACCCGAGTCAAAGCAATGTCCTTGTCTACCTAAGGTTAGGATGTCATGAAATGTTGAGATTATATCTCATTTTGAGTCCCCTGTCACTTCATTGGTCTAAACTAAAAGTTTACATTACAAAATCTGCATTTCATTTAGTTAAAATGATAACCCGACCTTTAGGCCCGTTTTACGAGGTCATAACGTCTTTTTTGGGTCAGGCCTATTTCACAGAAAGTTCTAGATCTTTCTCTTAGCTTTCCAACGCCACCGAAATCACCTTAATACGAGTCTTGTAGAGAAAGTTATGCCTAAAATACGACAGGCTGTCAAACGCGTTCTCTACGCGCAGAGGAACCTACCCGGGAAAGGACGCAGCAAGTGCTGCGCCTCTTCCAAGGAACGCAGTGCCTGCTGCGCCTTTTCCCAGGGCTTTCTTTTTGTCCAAGTTTCCGCGTTAAACCTAAGTCGGTTATTTCCGGATCTTTCCTTCCGTATCCTAGTCTTACCATAATTCCGTCACGTGATTAGTATAAATAGGAGCCTTCGCTCCTCATATTTCTCACGCGAGTGTCCGCCCTTCTCTTCTCCCTTTGCATTCTAGACTTTGTTCTTACTAATTGGCGCCTACGTGCTTGAACATTCGACCACGTAAGCTCGGATCTTTCCGGGTACCAGCCTCTCCGTTGCATGACCGACCAATTTGACCACTACACTCAATCAATCTAATTAATCAATTTGTCTAAATCGTTTTCCTCTTACGAGGGCACTCTTTCCTTGCATTCGCGTCGAGCATTCACTAATCGATCTTCTTAGTTCTTCTCGTTCCGTCAACATGTAAGTCTGAGGGTGTAATCTTCCTTTTATTTATTGTATTTTAATTATCGTATAACAATTGTAAGGTTTATGTCGAAAATACCATTAAAACCGATTTCTTAAACCGTCTTTAAAACCTCTTTTTACGGATTTTCAGAAGACTGACAGTCGAGAAAAGACGCAGCAACTGCTGCGCCTCTTCGAAGGAGCGCAGTTCCTGCTGCGCCTCTTCGTGAGGTTGCCGCAATTCCTGCTTCTTTTCTTCTTCTTCGTCCTCCGTAAATTCCGTTTTGCTTTTATTTATTTTGTTTGTTTGATTAATTCTTCGTCATAATCATCATCAATAATTCACATGTATATTTATAATTCATCATTCATCCATATGCTTTAATCATCATAAATCCGACTTAAATCCCTAATAATCAATATTTGCGGGTTTTCGCCATTAAATTCAATTCCGGGTTGTAGAGATTCAATTTGTTCATATTGGGTTTCTGGGATTCGTCTTTGATATAGTTTTAATATGTTTAATATCATATTCATTGTTAATTCGTCATTAACTCATCGTGTTTAACCTAATCAATTGAATTAATTTGTTTAACTCACTAATCAATCATTCGTTCATGTAATTAATCCATCTTAATTCCGTCTCATCCATGTTTTATTGCTTTTATGACCATCAATCACATGTAAATAACCTATTAATCACTTTCATCCGAGTCAAATAATTTAATTGATCATTAAATCACCGATTAACATTAACGGCTTGCAATTACGGCTTCACAGCCAGAACTGAGCCAAGGAACAGACGCAGCGTCTGCTGCGCCTATTCAAAGGGACGCAGCTCTGCTGCGCCTGTTCCTGGCTAAGTTCTGTCCCTGAACTCCGTTTCTGCCTTGACTTAGTTTAATTAGTTTACGTATTAACTAACTAATATCCGTAATATCGCTAATTTCTGTTCGTTTATTTCATTAATTTTATCCTTTTTATTCTTTTATTCCTTTTTATCAAATCATCCGTTTTAGAGGTATTTTCGACATAAATCGCCTATTCCAATGTAATTAATGTAATTTATCGTTATTGTATTTCTTTTATTGTTTGTATGTTTTCATATGTAATTGAACTTAAAATCCTACTTCGACCCAATTGTATGCTAATTACGTGTTTCACCGACTTAGCTAAATTCTCACATGCTAGGATCAAAACTTGGATGTTGCATTGCATGCATATAACCGACGATATATCAAGTACGAATAACTTCCCTAATCATTAGTAGAGGCCGCTATCGAGGCGGGCGGGATTAGGTGTTCGATCAAAAGAGCTTCCTAATACGTACCCTCACCCCTTACTCCAGATCTCCGTGAACACCCGTGTTCATTGGCATCCACGAGAGTCATTCTAGACATAGAATGCTAAGGGTAACGATTGCTTAGTGTTCATGTCACTACTTTATGTCTTGACATGACATGAAGTATTCGAACGGTTCCAATTTCCCATAAAAATTGGTGGCGACTCCATACAAAATGCAAACGCTTGTTTCTCGCTTCTCACCAAGCGCCCCCGTGGGCGGCCCGCTGTCCACAGTTTTTACAACCAGAATCGTGGTTTTTGGGTACTCGATCGAGTACATAGGGCACTCGATCGAGTAGGGGGTCACTCGATATGCTACTCGGTCGAGTATGTTAGAGATCAGAAGGTCTGCTTGGGGTCTGATGTCGAGGCACTCGATCGAGTATGTTGGGCACTCGATCGAGTAGCCTCTACTCGATCGAGTAGGTTTAGGCACTCGATCGAGTGTGTTCTGGGCAGTCCGCTTTCGTGTTTTGAGGTTTTAGTGCGTATGTTTATATCTATCCTTTCTTATATAGTTTCAAGATGCCGCCCAAGAGAAACGCTTTATATGCGAGAGCTGAGACCATGAACATAGATGATATCGTTAAGATGTTGGAGCATCAGGATGCTCTTACCGAGGCCTTAAAGAAAGTGGGAAAGGAGAAGGAGGTTGATCACTCTAAGATCAGCCTTTATATAGCGAGATTTAACCCAAAAGAGTACAAGGGAACCGGGGAACCAAATCTTCTTGACAACTGGCATTGGGAGATGGAGAACATACTAGACCTGGTTCACTGTCCTGATGAGATGAGAGTAGAAGAAGTTGCGTTCTACCTGAGGAAAGCAGCTGACGAGTGGTGGGATAAGGTGAAGGTGAGTGCTAGGGAGATGTATGCGAACCAGGGCTTACCTGCTATACCTTAGGAGGAGTTTCGGAGGGCTATGAGGAAAGAGTTTGTACCGGAACATGTGAGGAGTAAGCTGAGAGAGGAGTTTGATGGGTTTAAGATGACATCCGATATGTCGATTCTTTGAGTACTACAAGCAGTTTAATGAGAAGTCTAGGTATGCTGAGGATATGGGTTTGAGTGAGGAGAACCTGGCGCTGAGGTTTGAGAGGGGGTTGACCCCTAAGATCATGGATAAGCTACCCGTGGGAGTCCTTACTGATGTTAAGGAAGCTTATGAGAGGGCTGGGAGAGCTGAGAGGTTGGTGGAGATGGCTCAGGAGAGAGTGGGTGAGAAAAGAAAGGCTGAGAGTGAGGGTGGTGGCCAATCTAGTCACAAGAAAGGCAACCACAATCAAGCTAGAGGGTTTTCTTCTGGGTCAGGGTTCAGTGCTGGGGCTTCCTTTGGGCGTGGCCGTGTGAGTAGTAGTGGTAGTTGGGGAATGACCTGCTATGGCTGTGGCGGTGTAGGCCACAAGAGACATGAGTGCACGAGTATGCCTGGAGCTTTTCAGGGATCGGCTCGGGGAGCTATTCTCAGGGACCTGCACAGAGTTATGCGAGCAATAGACCGTCTGGGTCATGGTCTAACCGGGGAAGTCAGAGCTATCAGGGTGGAGGTAAACGCAATGGCGGTAATTCTTATCAGAAACCAGCTACGAACAACAACAACAATCAGGGGTCGGGTGCTAAGCCGACCACATCAGCCAAGATCCTGTCCAGGGAGGTGTACAGAAGACCAAAGGAAAGTCATTCATGATGGACAAGAAAGCAGCTGAGGATGATGCACATGTTATCACTGGTACTTTTCTTGTTAACGGTATTCATACCTTTGTTTTGTTTGATTCGGGGGCGTCTCAGTCGTTTGTATCTTCGAGTCATGTTAAACGGTTGGGTTTGAGGGTATATGAGTCTGTAAGTGAGAAAGTTTTTATACCTTCGGGTGAGTCTGTATCATGTGGGAGGTTGTATAGAGATGTGTCTATGATAGTTGGGCAAGTTGATCTACCTGTAGACTTGCTAGAGTTTCCTTTTGACGGTTTTGAGATGATAGTCGGGATGGATTGGTTGGGAAAGTATAAAGCTAAGATAGACTGTCATCAAAAGAAAGTGTCTTTGAGAGGTCCTAAGGGTGTTAGTGTGTCTTATCGTGGGTTTGTGGTCAAACCCAAAGTTAAGTTGATTGCAGCTGTGACCTTGAAGTCTTATCTGAGGAAGGGACGCCCTTTGATCTTGTGCCATGTGAGAGATGACTGGATAGAGAGTCCGACAGTTGATCAGATACCAGTGGTGGGAGAGTTTGCAGATGTTTTTCCAGAGGAGATTCCGGGGTTGCCACCGAAGAGGGAGATAGATTTCACAGTTGAGTTGAAACCGGGGACGGGGCCAATCTCTAAGGCACCGTGCACGGATGGGTCCTAAAGAGATGGAGGAGCTCAGGAAACAGTTAGATGATCTGATAGAGAAGGGATACATTAGACCTAGTGTATCGCCGTGGGGAGCACCAGTTCTTTTTGTGAAGAAGAAGGACGGGAGTTTGAGGTTGTGCATAGATTACAGAGAGCTGAACCGAGTGACGGTGAAGAACAAGTATCCTTTGCCAAGGATAGATGACCTGTTTGATCAGTTAAGTGGTGCATCAGTCTTTTCCAAGATTGATTTGAGGTCGGGGTACCATCAGGTGAAGATTAGAGAGGTGGACAGACCAAAGACAGCTTTCACGTCGAGGTATGGCCATTATGAGTATGTGGTGATGCCGTTTGGGTTATCTAATGCGCCGGCTGTGTTTATGGATTTGATGAACAGAATCTTGAGGGCGTTTTGGACAAGTTTGTGGTGTTGTTTATCGATGACATCTTAGTCTACTCCAAGACTAAGGGGGAACATGAGGAGCATCTGAGGATTGTGTTGCAGACTTTGAGGGAGCATGAGTTATATGCTAAGCTGTCCAAGTGTGAGTTCTGGTTAGAGAAAGTTGCTTTTCTGGGGCATGTGATCTCTAAGGAGGGAGTAGTCAGGATCCGGCAAAGATTGAGGCGGTGACAAAGTGGGAAGCACCAAAGAATGTTGCTTGAGATCGAAGTTTCTTGGGTTTAGCCGGATACTACGAGACGTTCGTGAAGGATTTCTCCAAGATAGCTAGACCTATGACAGCTTTGATGAGGAAAGAGAACAGGTTTCGTTGGGATGAGAGTTGTGAGACGGCGTTCCAAACATTAAAGGAGCGTTTGACCACAGCTCCTATCTTAGCAATGCCTGAAGGGATCGAGAACTTTGAGGTTTATACAGATGCCTCAAAGAATGGGTTGGGATGTGTGTTGATGCAGAACGGTAAGGTGATTGCCTATGCTTCTAGGCAATTGAAGCCGTATGAGGAGACCTATCCTACACATGATCTGGAGTTGGGTGCAGTGGTGTTTGCTCTCAAGATTTGGAGACATTACCTTTATGGGGCGACCTTTAAGGTATTTTCGGATCACAAGAGTCTCAAGTACATCTTCACTCAAAAGGAGTTGAACATGAGACAGAGGAGGTGGATGGAGCTGATTGGCGATTCTGACATGGATATTATCTACCATGAAGGGAAAGCCAATGTTGTTGCAGATGCTTTGAGTAGGAAGAGTGTACATTCTTTGTGTACAGCTCTATCTTTGATGAGGTTGAGAGATGAGGTGAGAGGTTTGGGATACATATGATGCAGAGAGGGGATGCCGTGGGAGATTTGACAGTATAGCCTGATCTTTATGATGATATTCGAGGTAAACAGGCGTTGGATCCTAAGATGGTTGAGTGGAGAGCTGGAGTAGAGAAAGGGACAGTGTCTCGATTCTCTATTCATACAGATAGTAGTTTGAGGTTCGATGGTAGGTGGTGTGTCCCTAATGATGAGGATCTGAAAAAGACTATCATGACAGAGGCACATTGTACACCGTACTCAGTAAATCCAGGTGGTGACAAGCTGTACAAGGATTTAAAGAACACGTTTTGGTGGCCTGGGATGAAGAAAGAAACAGCTGAGTTTGTGGCCCGTTGTTTGACATGCCAGAGAGTTAAAGGGGAACAGCGACGACCACAAGGTAAGATTCAGTCTTTAGAGGTACCTGAGTGGAAGTGAGAATTCATTTCTATGGATTTTATCGTGGGTTTGCCGAAGAGTCAGCAGGGTAACAACATGATATTTGTAATAGTGGATCGACTGACCAAGTCAGCTCACTTTGTGCCAATGAAAGATACATGGACTAAAGCACAATTAGCTATGGCTTATCGGAAGAATGTGCTTAAGTTACATGGAGTCCCTAAGGACATAGTATCTGACAGAGATGCGAGATTTATCTCAAGGTTTTGGAAAGAGTTGCAGGAATCTTTGGGAACAACTTTGAAGATGAGTACAGCATTTCATCCTGCGACAGACAGTCAGACTGAGGGAACGATCAAGACTCTTGAGGATATGTTACGATCTTGTGTGATGAACTTTGGTGGTAGCTGGGAACAGAGGTTGGATTTGATAGAGTTTTCTTACAACAACAGCTATCACACTAGTATTGGCATGGCACCGTTTGAGGCTTTATATGGGAGCAGATGTAGGAGTCCGATTTGTTGGGACGACAGTTCTGAGGAAGTGGTTCTAGGACCAGAAATGGTACATGAGATGGTTGAACAGATTAAGATGATCAGGGAACGGATGAGAGCAGCTCAGGATAGGCAAAAGAGTTATGCAGATCTACATCGCCGGGATATAGAGTTTCAGGTTGGGGACAAGGTTCTTCTGAAAGTGTCTCCTATGCGTGGGGTTATGAGATTTGGGAAGAAAGGTAAGCTGAGTCAGAAGTTCATCGGATCTTATGAGATCTTAGAGCGGGTTGGAGAGGTTGCATATCGCCTGGCTTTACCAGCTGCGTTACAGAGAGTGCATAATGTGTTTCATGTATCTCAGCTGTGGAAGTATGTGAGTGACCCGTCACATGTGTTAGAGGCTTAGAGCTTAGAGCTAGATGAGTCCTTATCATATCTTGAGGTGCCTAAGCAAATTATTGACCGGAAGGTTAGGAAGACTAGGAGTGGTGAGACAGTTTTGCTTAAGAACCTTTGGTCTAACCACGAGACTGAGGAAGCTACATGGGAGGCAGAGGAGGCCATGAGAGAGCGTTACCTTTTCCTTTTTGATCAGGTATGTATGGTTACGGGGACGTAACCTTGTTTCTTTTAGGGGGTTAGGAGATGATCGCACAGAGTTTTTAAGAGTTTTTATACCCTTTTTATGTTATGTCGGTATGTTTGTTGTGGTTGAGTCGGGTTGAGTTTGGGTTAGTAACATGTTTTATGTTGAGTTTTGTTTTGGTTGTTGAGTCGGGAGTGTTGTAGTGTGTCTTTGTTTTGTTGTGGTTTGAACTTCGAGGACGAAGTTCTTTTTAAGGAGGGAAGACTGTAATACTACGGATTTATGAGTCTCTGGGTACTCTATCGAGTAGGCCTTACTCTGTCGAATAAGGGTGTGTTGCGTTTTATAAATAGTTTCTGACCTGTTGGGTACTCGATCGAGTAACGTTGATACTCGATCGAGTAAGGGGGCACTCGATCGAGTACCTCAGCTACTCGATCGAGTAGTCGGTTTACGGGGGATGATTTCTCGGGTTTTGTTAATAATGCGATTAAGTATATATTTACTTCCGTCACTTTTCTTTACACACTTTTAAAACCCAATTACATTCAAAAAGAGAAATCAAACTACGTTCTTCGCTTCAATCGCATTGTTGGCAAATTCCGGAGCTTGGAAGGTCGGATTTTACCTTTCTTTATACCGTTGTAATCCTTGCGTCGAGGGTAAGATCTATGTACCGTTTTTATAGTATTTCGTTAAAGTTGGTTAAACCCTAATATTGGGATTTGGGGGTTTTGTTGTATTTTGTGATTGGTAGTGATTATATGTTTGTATGTTAGGAGGAGGATTCGTAGAGGAAGCTTTTTGATATCAGCTGTGAGACCGTCTGACTGTGTTGTGCTTTCCAGGTAGGGTTTTCCTACTCGGTATTAGTCCCATAATGCATCGTTGGTGTTGTGTGATTGTTGATTGTTATCGTATTCGTATTGAGACGGTTGTTGATTGATTGTTGTTTGATGGTTGTGATTGTTTGTCTCTGGTTCTCGAGATGCGTTCTCGGCTGAGTGGAGTCACTTGCGGGAGTGGCTTCACGCCCTAGTTTCGCCCTCCGTGGAACCCGCCACGGGAGGGGATGTGCACATTAATGGGACAGGGTTATCGCTCGGTATGATGAGCGGGGATTTGGTGGGTACGGCTGCGGTCCCCCACTGGCGGGGTCCAAAGTGGACGCGATCGGTGACGGAGATTGATTGGAGTGGGTGATTGTGTGTGATTGCTTGAGCCGTGTTGTTTCTTGTCTTGTTGGTTATATAAATTGTGTGATTAGTACTTTGACCTGTTTAATGTTTTAAAATCGTGGTGATCCATTCGGGGATGGTGAGCAGTTATTGAGCTGGTATGAGTCGAGTTACTGGGATAGCTGGGATGTGCCACCGTCTGATGATAGAAGTCTTCCTCTGTAGCTTTAGTAGTTTAATAAATATTTCAGTTAGCTGATTAGACAGTTGGTTTGAGAACTTGTATTCGTATTTTGGATTTGGTTTTGAGATTGTAACCTTTCACTAAAGTATTACTATTTAAATGTTGTTTCTGTAACGCCCCGTAATTTCGGACCGTTATTATTTTGCGAAAGCAATTTATTAATCAAGTTGAATTTAATATTAATGTATTTGAAGTAAAAATAATTCAAAGAAATATAATTTTATTATATTTTGAGGTAAAGTATTTATTTTGATGGTTTCGAAACGTTTAAAAATAGTTTAAACCGTGTAAAACTTTTTATTTCGAAATAAGGGCATATCGGGAGGAAAATGACAATTCTTTTGAACATTGGGTAAACGATTTTGGAAATGGGTCGTATGAGTATTCATTTTTCTTGTAATCTCGTGTTTAAGAACTTTGGTCTTGTCGGAATTTGCGTTTGACAAGCGGTTCTAATTATTATCGAAACGAGCCAAAACCGACTCGTAAAATCCCGACTAAAACCCGCACTTTTCCTCCTTTCCTTTCCCTTTCACGCGGTACCCTTCCCCCTTCCTTCTTTTTTCTGATTTTTTCATCTTCCTCTTACATTTTTATAATTCCAAAACCAAAATCACCATTTTCATCTTAAAATTCAAGCAAAAATCACCATAACTTCCTCATTTCTTATCGGATTTTCACATAATTTATATTTCCGGAATCCTCTCGTCGAGATCTACCTCCTGGTATAATTTAATTTCAGTTTTCTTGAAGTTGTTTTAAGACGATTTTGGGCAAATTTCGGTATTTTGTACTTATTATTGTGTTTTTATTGTTTATTTAGGTGAAGAATTGGAAGACGAGTTTGGGGGACTCGTATTTTGTCGAAGATAGTGGCTAGTTGCTTGTTAGGGTTTGGTTTTTAAGGTGATAATTGCTCATTTTCTAGCTTAAGGTAACATATTTCGAGTTACTCGACGAATAATCGTCACATTCTTTGCTTTTTGTATGTTTGTGTGATTTTTGTTTGAGTAGTTAATTTTTCACATGATAAAATGGTTGCATGCATGTCTTTTGTTAGTTTTAGTACTCATATTAGTATAGAAATGGAATGGGAACGATGAAGTAATGCTTAAATCGGAATTAAAATGAACAAAAACGGAAAAAATGGAGGATTGGGGGTGGCGGCAGCAGGCCCGGCAGGCCCACGGCTGGCCTGGGTCAGCCCGTTGCTTGTTTCGCGGTTTTCCATGCAATATTTGTCATTTCGGGTTTATTAATGTCATAGTTAGTATGAGTACACTTTTGAATTAAATCAAATTAGTAGTAAAAATTATGTTAAAGGTAAAAATTATGTTTATATTAGTAGTTGTACATGTTAGTATAGGTTAGAAAATGAAATTGTAAAGATTAGGCTCAAAATGAATTTTATAGTGATAATTGTAATGTTTTGTTGATTGTGCCGAAAACTGAGCCTTAGTCCCTTTGACTGATTCGATGTCAGTCAATTGAGTGATTGGTCAGCCGCAATTTAACCCGCACTGTCCGCAGGGTCAGGGTTGCGGGTAAAAATTCGATTGGATGAAATTTTATATGAATTGGATAATCGGCCTTTTTCTTGTTTTAGGCCATTTATCAAGTTTTTAGTCACATGTATAGTTGGTTGAATTTAATAGTTTCTTATATTGTAGAAACGGCCCTAGATTCCCTGAAGCCTTTAATATTGTTGGGTTGTTCTGCTGAATAGACATTTATATAGCCTTTCACATGATAGAATGTTAGCATTTATGTTGGTAAGTTGGACTCTTTGCCTCTTATGGTTAAGTGGGTGTCTTACTTGTCTTGTGTGGTGTGGGCTAAAGTATTCAAGTCGGGACTAGGCTGACTAGGTCCTAGGTGAGTATTTCGGCCTTCATCATAGATAGGTCTTTATAGTCTTTGACGAGTATATGTTCACTGCTTAATAGCCTTTGTGTTCCTGACTAGTGGGTTTATATCCAAGTTGGGGCATGACCTCGTTACTTATTTTGATAGTAAGTGGTCAGCTTAAGTACTAGCCAACCCTTTGGTGGACTCCTTAGGGTACTCACTTTGTTTTAGAAAAATTGTGGGTCTTGGGTGCGGTGGTGTGTATCCGCATGTCTAGGTCTCAAGCAGATTTTAGGCTAGGGTTGTGTTGTGTCTTGGCCATGTTTTATTAATATTAACCGCTGAGCCAAGATACCGGTTCGATTACCTTCCCTACCTCGTGGTATAGACTCGAGTTACAGAGTGACTATTGACGGTGCTAAGAACTTATGCCTGTCTCTAGATATATTGCCCTTTCTTGTTTGATGATTCTATGAATCATAGAAGGTGAGATGCAAGCCGGCTATGGTTGATAGAGTTTGGATTCCTGGATGTTATGTGATTCACATGACAGTGTAGTATGAGTCGGTCTAGTATTCACATGCTAGGACTATGTGTTGTTATATTGTTGTTCACATGATAAGCACGATTGTCTAGCATCTATATGCTAAGGCTATGTGTTATTCATATTCATATTCTTATGTTTACATGTTACATTATATATGACGATTCGTGGCTGGGAGGACTCGAAGTTACTCCTCACTGAATTGTGGCTTTCGTGTTTGTATAAAATGCGATTGACAGGTTGATGGTGCTTAGTTGGGGTACACGGACGAGCTAGTGAGCATAAGGAACCTTGGACCTAGATTGGCTATTTTTAGTAGTAAACCTTTTAACTTTTGGTTATGTATATATTTTGAAGGGACATATGTCTCCCTCTTTTAATTTGGTTTGTATCTCTATTTTTTCTTGCCTTTAGCATAGTTATGTAAATTAGTTTGATAGAATTTACAGGTTTTCGCACCCTCCTCTTGGAGATGTTTGTGAATGGTTTAGGAAAATTTTAAAAATTACAGGTTTTATCTAGTTGAACCAATTACAAACATATCCTGTCAGTTTTTCTGTAGAATTTACGTGTTTTAATTAACGCTAAATTTAAGGGTGTCACAGTTTCGTTATTGTCTGATGAGTATCATTGCCTCGGGTAACCGAGATGGTAGCATCCTTATACCTGAGTGGTCTTGGTAAGGCACTTGGAGTATGGGGGTGTTACATTATCATGAATGACGCCTTAATTCTTGGGTTTATTCATTGTTATTACACTATATTTTTGAATGTCTTTGATTAAAGATTCTTATAAAACTACAATTAATGGAAATTTCCTTCTAATATAATAATCGCAGTAAGTGGATTATAAATCTGATGTAGTACATCAGATGTTATAGTTTTTGAGCATTAATATAAAGTTTTTGAGTATTAATCTAAAATTTTTGAGTTTTATATTAACGTTTTTGAGTTTATTTACTTAAACTTTAATCTCAAAAAGTTACATTATAACTCAAAAAAATTACATATAAGCTCAAAAAGATTTGATTTTTGACATCATACTAAAATGTAATTTATAAACTCTATAATACTCGAAAAAATACACAAAAACTCAAAAAGTCATTAAATATGATGTAGTACATCCGATGTACAATCTTTTTTCTCTAATAATCGTACTAACAATCTAGAATCTTCCTCTTATAACCACTTTTTATTAGGGCAAACGTTTTTAACAAATAATCATGGAAGGAATTAATAATGTAGTCATATTCTTTACCATAAAAAAATATATGAAAATAATTTACTTTTGTTCGTGGAAATGACATATTGTTATTGACATCCTATTCAATTCATATTGCAGTTGCCTTATTTGATGGCCATTAGTGATTTGCCTTTTTTATGGTGATTATTATTATTCTATTACTTTGTATTAAATAACAATAACAATTATAAGTTGAGAAATTCAGGCTCTGACACGTGGCAAAGTAATAGGTACTTGGTTTTATCCATTGTTGTTCTTCTCAAAAATATAATCGAAAAAATGTTAAAATATTGCGCCCCAAATTCTTTCCTTCTGAACATTTTATATATATTGCTTTTAAAAAGTTGCTAATTTTAAGTTGATTTGTTAGAATATTATACCGAAAATCTCTCCTAAAATTGCGCCCGAATCATCTTAAAATTACAACTTTCCTTTTTTTTTTTTTTTTTTAAATTAGAGAGTATGACACGTGGTGATTGAATGTGCTGTGACACGTGGCGTACGATGGGGTAGCCGGTTATTGCTTTAATATAATATATGATATATGATGAAACTGAAAAGTAATACATATAAGCTCAATTACCATGAAATTAAGATTTAATCAATTAACTTCATGAAATTAAGATTGAATCAATTAACTTCGTCTGTTTTTTATTCGACTTTGTCACTGGCAAATTCATAATCCTATTCATTAAAAGAACAACCACAGTGCTGAGTTGTCAGCACGTGGTTGTCTGTTAACTTTTCAAAGTTCCAATTTTTTTTCCTGAATTTGTGGAACCCACGATCTCTACACCATTTTATTTCATTTGCTGCTAATTGCTAATATGCTTGCTTCAATATATAAGACAATTTTGTAATTTACAAATTTTATATTATTAATATAAATTCAGAAATAATAAATTTATCTTCAACGTGCTTTGTCGATAAATTAACCCGAATAACAATTCCATAGGCATCAATGCATCATTTTAAGAAGTAAATGACTTTGCCAATGTCATGAATCTCATGATACAATTGATATCACATAAATGATCCTGCTTACAGTAAAATACATAATCATAAATTAATTAATACAATTAATAAATAAATAATACGGAGTATATAATTACAATATTTTTCGTCTGTATTGAATCTGAAAAAATCAACCCAAAACAACGATAAGAGGAAAAAAATACGGAATACTTTTTAAAAAAAAAAATCATGTATAACATTATTAATAAATCGACCACTTGATCTACAAAATTCAATAGCTTATTAGTAAAACTTCCCATGAATAATTTATAAGGATCGAAATAAGTAGATATTTTAAAATTGCATGAAACTAAAAATACAAAAAATAAAATAAAATAAAATAAATTACTACAATAATAAAAGGGAAAAAATTACTTCCTTAGGAAAATAAAATTGCTTGAAAAAACATATTAATTAAAAATATGCATACACAAAAATATTTCTATAAAATGTTTGCTTATCGTCTACAATAGCTTGAAATTGTCTGCAAAAAGATCCACACATTATTTTATTTTTTTCTAATCCTTATAATTTACACTCCATGTATAAAGATTAAATAATTAACTGAAGATTTAAAGGTGCTATTGTGTGAGAGAAATTTAAAATAATTTGAGAGAGGGTGTGAGAGGAGTGGGTGTAGAGGAGTGCAAAATAGAGAGAAAGAGGATGAATATGGAGTATTATTGTACTGCATAAAAAGTTTAGAATGAACATAAAATTGGGTAGTATGAGGTGAGGCCTTGAAAGTAGGTTTTTTTTCTGGGCAGTATTATTATTTATACGGTAGTGTTACTTTTAAATGAGTTGTGTGCGTTTTAATTTAAGAGATGGGTAAGCCCATTTTAAATTCTCATTTAGAACGGGTATATTCGTCTAAAGTTTAAGACGGTTAAATATACTCATATGTGATAGATAAGATAACAAGAAGATGTATAAAGAGAAAAAAAAATATTTGTCATATATAACCACGTGGAAAGATATTTGACCAATTTTAATATTAAGACAGGTACGTCTGCTTTGAGAAAGAATAGACGCTCATTTATATGTGTAGCGTTACGTGCCATATTAGTAGATCAAAATTGTGTCATACAATCTACCTTAAAACGGGGATCCATCCATTTTATAATAAAAACAGGTTAAATATTTCAACTATTGGGATAGATCGGACAACGGGTTGTTATTTCTTAAACATTATTATTTTGTCTTTATCTATCCAAGTGGCTAATAGTTGATACGTTGTAACTATAAAGTGGATATATTCGTTTTAAATAATAATTTGTATAATTAACATCTTCATAACTCATTTTAAATGACTTATTCAAATATGTGGCCAATTTATCCAAATAAGTTATATGAGGATCTCACATCATTCGTTTGGAGTTTGACATGTGAAACAAGCCAGGTAGGTCGGGTGCCGGGTTAGTCATACAAGTAGGGTCGAATCAGATCATACGAATTTTATTATCATATTTGCAATTTTTAAGCCAAAAAACATATTTTAATAGATTAAGTCGTATTTAATATTAATAATTAATTATATTTATTATGTATCGTACTTAAATTAAATAATTTATAAAAAATAAATTAATCTAATAATTTTATTATCATTGAGCAAACGGGTTGGGTCCGGTTTCGACTTTAAAATAATTGGTAATTTCGGGTTTGGGACAATCGTGTCTCGGGTCAAAATTTACGAGTCTTTGATCCTGAACAAACAGATTGGACAAGGACGAGTTTACGGTGGGTAAAGTTTTGACAGGTCAATATCGAGTATGTACATGACTAAACTCAACTTCAAATAATAAAATAATAATTATTATTGTGATTTGTGATCGTGTATATCGACCCATGTTCGGATTATAGTGCATAAGTCCAAAATGCACCTTTATAAATTCTTATATTGTAAGAGGGTGAAAAATATATAAGATACGGTTTTATAATATGCGTATATTGTACAATGGCGTATATGCTTAATAAAATTTCACGGCGCGTAAACTATTCTTTAAAATTTATATTTTTTGATAAATATGTTTTTTTACAAAATCATTCATATTTATATGCTGTTATATTTGAAATAACAAGTGCAAAAATAATTGCACGACTTATATTTGAAATACTATTAATCTGTTATATATATGTTCGAAATGTACAAATTTAGTGATCGAAAATGAAATTACAATATAAATCAAGAATCTAAAATATGACTAATAAAACTTAAATCATTATTTTTACGTTTTTTAATAATAACAAAATTTGAAATAACGACCCCGTGCAATTTGCACGGGTATAAAACTAGTCTCCTTAAATTCAATGATATACCGCTAGTGCATTAGTCTAATTAATTTCGATCAATAGGTTCGTCTTATTGCTTTTTCTTGTCTGCCACGAGTATTGTTTTTTTTTTTATGCGGTTATCCTCTAATCTATCTATGCTATAATCTATATATGTGTAGTTTTGGTTGTATAATCTTCATGATTTTCTCTTGCAACAATAAAATAATACTTAAAGAGTTATGTGTGTTTTATATTGCACTCCTCATATGAGTCATATCGAGCATAATTTTCTTTACATTCGTGTTTTTGACTTATGAGTTATGAGACAAGACGTCTAAGATGTTTTATCATCAGTCTTCAGCTTGTTCTTCCAATAGTCACAGACCCGAGTGAAATCCACCATGTACAACCTTGTCCTCATCGAAATCATACGGGCATGATAGGGAAGTGCATGAACAGGGGGCTCGAGCAATCGGAGCCGTTCCATAAGCCAAACCTACCAAAGCAGGTATTAGACACCCGAAAAAAAAAAAAAAAAAAAAAAAAAAAAAAAAAAAAAAAAAACAAAAAAAAAAAAAAAAAAAAAAAAAAAAAAAAAAAAAAAAAAAAAAAAAAAAAAAAAAAAAAAAAGAGAAGAAGGTGTCTTTTACCTGTAGGATGACGGGACTCCCCAAAAATGGAAGATCGCGGTTGGATTTCCTATTATCCAAGCCCAAGATAATCTCCCCTAAGCATAGGCAAGCTGGGCTCCTGCGCAGCTCCATTTGCTCAATAAGACCCAATAGACGGGGATCACCTCGCAGTTCTTCGTCAACATGTCCCTGAAAGACATATACATGAAGCAAACAGAAGCCAAATGCTCTCCTTCTAGCAACATAAGAGACAGTAGGGTCGGCCCTGTTGATGAATCGATCTATAAAATCCAACATCCGCACGCCTTTCGAAACAACAAGACGATCCACCTCGAGTCGGGTCGGTCAAGCAAATCTCTAAACTTGCTCTTATACCCTTGAGCGAGAGAAGGGATGGCAGGTAAATGTTCAGGGTCCCACCCGCCAATAGCAGCAATTTCCTCCGGAAAAGGACAAATATCACCTCCTGGGAACGCAAAAACATGATAATTTGGATCCCAATAATCAAGGCAAGCATCCAAGATGTTTTATTATAATTTAAGACGATCCTATCAATTTAATTGAGACGCTCTCTGATATATATTTAATTCAAGGCGATCTCATATCTATTTAATTATTGTGAGACGGTCTCGTATCTATTTTACATAAGACCATAAGACTATCGTCATTATAATTTAAGATGATTTTCTATCAATTCAATGACCGCGTCCTATCTATTTAATTCGAGATGAACTCATATCTATTTAATTAGGATGAACTCCTATCTATTTAACATAAGACGAACGTCATTATAATTTAAGACGATTTCATATCTATCTATTTAATTAAGATGAGCTCTTATTTAATTAATTTTAGACGATCTCATATCTATTTAATTGAGACGAGCTCTTATTTAATTAATTTTAGACGATCTCATATCAATTTAACATGAGACACGATCGTCATCATAATTTAAGACGATCTTCCATCAATTTAATATGAGTCAGCTTCTCATCTATCTATTTCGAGACGATCGTCATCATAATTTAAGACGATCTTCTATCGATTTAATGTGAGAAATGATCTCATATCTATCATCATAATTTAAGACGATCTTCTATCGATTTAATGTGAGAACGATATCATATCTATTTAATTGAAACGGTTTCCTATCTATTTATACAAGATAGTCCTTCGCTATTTAATACGATACGATCTCATATCTATTTAATTGAGACGGTCTCATATCTATTTAACATGAGATGATCTACTACCACTTTAATATGAGATAGCCTCCTGTCATTATAATTTAAGACGTTCTTCTATCTATTTAATAGTCTCATGTCATCATAATTTAAGATGATTTTCTATCTATTTAATATGGGACGGTCTCGTATCATCATAATTTACAAGACACTAAATGTGTCATATTCTCTATAGCACATCATTTCTTTGCACATCTGATATAATAGCTAACCATAAGTTAGCATTCAAATTTAAATTTGGCAAGAAAGTGGAAAATTGGGTACAATTAAGGCATCCAACTCCAATTATGGAGTATTATAATGCATTACGAACTACTATCAAATGTTGACATGAAATGATGATTGAACATATATGATCATCATGCTTCAAAGTACGAATAGAAGAATTATGATGTAAAATTAAGGCCACCGGGATCCCTTCTATACCCGTTTTTTTAAGCCTTCATTCTACTCAAACAGTAATGTGCTGACACTCTTTGAGTATAGTATATGGAGTACATTTTATTACACCCAAGTACAAAGACTAAAATTGTGTGTGATTGATACTTAGAAGATCTAAACATGGAAGTTAGTTGCATAACAGTACTCAAGGTAGAAAAGACCTTGTAAGTTCAATTGTATGAATTGATATTGTCGTCAGTGGCTTAAAAGCCACATAACACAAATACAAGTACTTTGTGCCGTTAAATTCACAATTTTATTCTTATTATGTGAACAAGTTGATCTTCTTATTGGGCATTTTTATTCAGCAAATTGATAATCAATTGCATTATACACTACTCCCCAAATATCTTATAAAATCTTACAATAATGTCCACTCATGAAATCTCATTTATCATGAGAAATCGCATTCTAAGGTGGTCAAGTGAATGATTGCAATCTATCTTTAATATAGTTTTTACCACCTTAGGGGGAGAAAGTAAGCGAAAAGTTGGTAAAACGAAAGAAGTTTTATCATATTAAATTACACTTATAGTGTAATATATGAAGAATGATGATTCTTGACATTTCTAACATGATCATAAAATTATATTCATATGAAACGGATACACATTTACGCGCAATATTCAATTGCCAATTGGATTAGCACTTTATAAGTCCGTTTAACCATCGGCATATTTATGGTTATTAACGAGCTCATAAACCTGAAATCCATCATCATCATGTGCATATAGAGACTAAGTATATCATCTTTGAATTAGTTTCATATCACATCATTACATTCTTTCATGCCATATAGTTTAGAAATTAGTCATATATCATATGAATGCACATTGTTATAATATGTTTTGTAAAGAAAAATTCAGGTGATTTGAAACTACAAAAGTGACAAGATCATTTGGAGTGAAGCTGCAAAATCGTTATGAATGACTATCGTCATATTATGAAATTTGAAGCGATCATCAATTCTAGAATAATTATTCTTGTTAAATTGAAAGCATCTATTAAGTTGATCAAGTAAAATGACAGCTATTTCAAAGATCGAGAACTTCGTCACTGTAATACTCCGTATTTATGAGTCTTTGGGTACTCTATCGAGTAGGCCTTACTCTGTCGAGTAAGGGTAAGTTGCGTTTTAGAAAAGTTTCTGACCTGTTGGGTACTCGATCGAGTAGCTAGGATACTCGATCAAGTAAGGGGGTACTCGATCGAGTACCTCGGGTACTCGATCGAGTAGCCGGTTTTACGGGGGGTTTTCTCGGGTTTTGTTAATTATGCGATTAAGATATATAATCTTTCCGTCATCATTCTAAACACTTTTACAAAAACCTAAATTACTGTTAAAGAGAGAAAGCAAGTTCATTCATCTTCTTAATCGCATTGTTAGCAAATCCCGGAGTTTGGAAGGTCAGTTCTCGTCGTTAGTTATACCGTTGAGTTCCTTGCGTCGAGGGTAAGATCTACGTACCCTTTTTATTGTCTTTCCTTTGTTTTGGTTAAACCCTAATTTAGAGATTTGGGGGTTTTATGTGTAGTATGTGATTTGGTAGCCCTTATGTGTTGTATGATAGGAGGAGGGTTCATAGAAGAGGCTTTTTGACTCAGCAGTAGAGACCGTCTGATTGTGTGCATACCAGGTAGGATTTCCTACTCAGTATTAGTCCCATAATGGGATGATTGTTGATGTGTTGTGGTTGATTGAATAATATAGTAATTATAATTGTATTGTGACGGTTGTGACGGTTGTGATTGTGATTGTGATTGTGATTGCTGTCTGTGGTTCTCGAGGCGTGTCCTCGGCTGAGTGGGGTCACTTGCGGGAGTGGCTTCACGCCCTAGTTTCGCCTTCTGTAGAACCCGCCACAGAAGGGATGTGCACATTAATGGACAGGGTTATCGCTCACTATGTGGAGCGGGGATTTGGTGGGTACGGCTGCGGTCCCCCACTGGCAGGGCTGGTCCAATGGACAATCAGTGATTGAGATGATTGGAATTGGTTGGTTGTGTGTGTGTGACAGTTAAGCTGTCTGTTTATCTTATTGTTGATATATGTATTGAATTGTGTGATTAGTACTGACCCCGTTTAAAAGTTTTAAAAACTTGTGGTGATCCATTCGGAGGTGGTGAGCAGTTATTGAGCAGGTATGATATGACGCGTATGGGATAGCTGGGATGAGTCATCACATGGCAGTTAGAAGTCTTCCGCTGTGTCAGACGAGGTCTAGTAGCTTTGATAGTTTTAGCAGTAGACCGTCTGAGAACCTTGTAATTCCTTTTATTAGTTTTGGTTTTGAACATGTAATCGCTTAATCTATAATTACTTTAAAAGTACGTTTCTTTATTGTCTTACGATATTCAGTACCTCGGGCAACCGAGATGGTAGTATCCTTATACCTGAGTGGTCCTGGTAAGGCACTTGGAGTATGGGGGTGTTACAAATGGTATCAGAGCGACGATTTTGGAACCTGTAACAAATGAACATAATGAACATAGGGAGTCTAATAAAATGAACCTGGTGTATGTGTAATGGGAGCCCCAGCTGATGCTAGGTTTTGGGTGAGTAGGCGCCCTCATTTCAAAATCTTGGCCCCATGATACTTAAGCCAGTCACATGGTATGGGAACGTGGAGTCCGTGTGTATATGTGCGACGTGTATGTTAATTGTACTGTATATGGTTTGTCGAAAGCATGTTGCATGATAGTTGGTTTACATGTTGGTTGGAATCGTTGGAAAGGTATATGAGAATGATGAATGATATGGTAGGAAAAGAAAGTAGTTCGTATATGATGATGTGTGATGAATAATGATGTTGCAGGACGAATGATTTATAATGAGGCAATCCTAATAACATGTGGTTAGGGGGTGTGATAAGATTTGTTTTCGTAGTTTTGTTTGCGTAAAGCTATATATTAAGTTCGTATAATTGTCTACTATCGTATCATATGCGCTTGTTAGATGAAGTGTGTGATTGAACTAGATGAATTGATTGGAAAAGATGAAGTGGCAATTTCGTAAGAATATGAATTTCTTGATTATGGAAGTGTTTATGTAATGAAGTGGATTTGTAATGTTGTGGTATTAGAAACATGGAAATAGGATTTGTAGTGTATGGGTGTGGTTTGTGTTATGAAAAGTTATGAAAATTTAAAACATGCGGGTAATACATGATTGAAAGTTGAATGTTATATGAGCATGATAGATGGTAATGTTTGGCTTTTGGTAAGTAGTAACATGAAGAATAGAGGTTCAATGATATGTGTTTTATATAACGAATTGGATGAAAAGCATGATGGTTGTTTATAACGTGGCACTTGATAACACGAAGTAGATTATTTTGTTGATTGTATGAGGAGTCGCGCGGATTTGAATGCGTAGTTGTAATCATAATGTTGAAATAATAATGAATGCATAGTACGTTAGGGTATGTGAGATAACATTCGGGTAGTATTCACGAGTCTGCATGACTCGATCGAGTGGGTTTGATTCGATCGAGTGGGTATTTGTCGTTATTTTGACCAGAATCGTGTTTTTGGGCACTCGATCGAGTACCTCGGGCACTCGATCAAGTATGGGTCACTCGATCGAGTAGCCTGGCTACTCGGTCGAGTAATTCGAGAGATCGGAAGGTCTGTTTGGGTTCTGAAGTCGGGGCACTCGATCGAGCATGTTGGGCACTCGATCGAGTAGCCTCAACTCGATCGAGTAGGTTCAGTACTCGATCGAGTGGGTCTCTGCAGTCATATGCGTGTTTCGGGTCATATGTTTGTCTTTTGACATTCGTTGCATATTATGTTTAATTCAAAGGTGTTGTATTACTTCTTTATGCATTGTTTTACGTATGTGTTGGTCCTGAAGCGTAAGTTACCCAATCTTATGATGTAAAGAGTGGCACTATGATGAATATGAGTTCGGTGGGGAGGACATGAGTTATATGTGATTATGATAGATGGTGGAAAAAGAAAAGGAAGATTGGTATAGTTTATTGAGGTATGGCGCACGTTTTGCGAGACGGGATGAGTGATATGATTGTGTGTTGAGTAATGTAAAAGTAAGTGAATATGGGCAAGGGATGATGTGAGTATAATGAACGTGAGAATAAAAATATTGAAAGTAAGGATGTGGATAGTGGCAGCTTGAGATGTGTAAAGAGTTATGGAGGGAATGGTTAGGAGTCGTGTGGGTTATGGATTTATGTAGTGAAAGTTCGTTTAAAGGGGTTGAGAAGAGTAATATATAGTGAACTTTGTGGAGACATGTCGCGAGGTGTATTTGTAGACAATGAGTGAGTTTGGGAGGTTTGGTTTATTAAAAGATGAAACTACTGTGTGATTTCCTTGGGTACTTAACGGTATTAAATGAATTCTGATTTCTAGAGATGTAAAAAGGGAGATGCAATTGTTTGAACATTAAACGTTGGTTCTATGGATAGATTAGCGGCAAGTATGAGTGATAGCATAATAAGAGAAGATCCATGGTAAGAAAGAGTGAGATGATGTCGGTAGAAATTAATGGAATTCGAGTTTTGGAGCAACGAAGGGGTAACCGGATTTCTAAAGAGTTAGCTAGAAGGAATAAGGAGTTGAAATATTAATTGGTATTATTGAGTGTAAAGAGAAAAGAAGGATAAAAGTAAGCTGAGGAAAATGTTCACCGGAGCTGTGTGATATAAAGGTAAGGAATCATCGAAATGTGTGATAGTATCACGAGGATGTTAGCTAAAGGTTATATAGGAGTTTCAGGACAACATGATTGATAATGAGTTTCGAGGAATTAAGGGAGTAAGAAGTTGGTGGAGTATTGGCACGATACGAGATATTTGGTGGAGAGTTGAATGACAATACAAATAAGATAGTATTGGGAATAATGTTGAGGTAATTTTGTGGATGAGTTTGATGTTCGTTATTCGGAATGTTAACCAAAAATAGGAGAAAAACCACGTTATTTTGATATGAGTGTAAGAGATTTGATATACGAGCGGTGGTGGCTTTGTGGTGTTATCACTAGTGGTTAAGAGTGATGGTATATTAGAAAGGTAGCAATTCTAAAAGAGGTTGATTTGGTAGGGACCTGAATGTTGTGTATGATTGTGAGAGGGCATAAGATGTGGTTAGATGAGGCGGATGCTATTAGTTGAATAGTGAAGGTATGGTTATATTTGGCAGGAAGTGATGGTTGTGCGAATGGGGGAATATGTTATGAGGGGCATATGAGTTAAACTCGGGCGGCAGGTAACCTTTATCGAGTGGTAACTTACGTGGTCAGGATTGACTAGTTGGTTGTGATTATGGGTCGATGATATGTGTAAATGTTTGTGTGAGGTTCTGACCTCACAAGAAGTGGTATGGTGTGATAATTATAAAGTTGTTTGATGAATGTTCTGTAATATATATGTTGGACACGGTAATCTAATTGAATGATATCCAAAAAGGTAATAATTTGATTGATTTGACATGGCTAGTTATAATTTTATGCGTATTGATAACACATGTGTATTCCGTGAAATGGTAGAGATGATGTTCATGAGATGCTTATCTGTTTATCCATATAATATGTTGCGTGGTGATTTAATAAAGTGGATTTGAGCAAGTTTTTCTTGTCTGAGAAGTTATGCTGAGTCAGTATTTATGGGAATTGTATGCAGTTGTGATGTCTATCGGTGTGGTTGTGGTGCCTCGGGTGGTGATCCGGGCACGGTACATAGTGCTGTGATGCGGGTATTTTCGCACTACGGTGTGGCTGTTGGTGACGGTGTTGTGATGCCATCACCGGTTGTGGTGGAGTAGGCGGGATGATTATGATTCGAGTTTCGAAAGTACATACCAGTTATACATAGATTGTTGTTTTGTTTGATGTTGCTCCCTGCGAGTTTCAGTTTGTGCAGATAGACAGTTGTCTTGTTTATTGATGTTTTCTTTACCAGGTTAAGTTGGGAATGAGGTAGAATATGATATGAAATAGAGTTGTATATGTTTTCGTTGTTGTCATGGGATAGTGATATTCTGTGATGGGACACGGTTGTGAGAGGTTATTCTGATAATTTTGATCTTGTTTTCAGATGAGACATCGGTAGACATGGTAATGGAAAATGATTCGTGGAACATGTGTGGTAATGATCTGAAAGCGGCAGGTAGTTCATAATCTTTTGTTGAGACAGTGAGTGTAGGGTGTTGGGGGAATTAGTGTCATGATTAAGTTGTGTATGAGTTTTGCGGTAATGAAAGAAAGAACTTGAGGATCTAGTGTGCGTGTACGTAACGAGTGCGGATCGTGAGTTATGCTTCTGGGAGATAAGTGTCTTACATAGAGAGGTATGTTGTTTGGCAGTAATAATGAAGAGTGGGTATGGTGATTTGCTACGAGTTTATGGTATAGGTTAGGTGCTATGCCGAATGAGTTGAGGAATGGGAAATGTTTATGTATGGGAGCCTTGGATATAAGAATGGTGAGTGTTTGGTTTATAGACGGTTATCTTTGACATGTGGTGGTACGAGGGGTAATGAGATATAGATATGGTTTGGTATTAGTGAGTTACGAGGACGTAACATTTGTCTTAAGAGGAGTAGGATGCGATAAAACAGATTTTGATGGTTGTACATATGGTAATATATTCGGAAGTTGAGTCTTGATGTAGAATAAAAGATCGATTCGTGTTGTAGGAGATTTTATTAAAGGTCATGACCGTGCTTGTAGTAGCGTGATGTTTAGGAGTGTGAGAATATTTCACTAGTGTTGACAGTTGGATGATGAGGTTACGAGTGTGAGTAAACTTCGAGGACGAAGTTCCTTTTAAGGGTGGTAGAATGTAACATTCCGTTTGATGTCTATGAGTGTCTTGGTATTGGATTTGATAGTTGATGATATTATGGAGCTAGCGGCGATGAGGATGGTAGTTGGTTATGTATGGAGTTGGTATCGTGAGAGATATATATGTGGTAGATACGATATAGTGAGTCATGTTGTGGAAGTAAACATAGTTGGTGGAGTGGGTGTTAAGAGTTCATGTTCTATGTTTGGTCGAGTTCTTGAGTCCTTAGCTAAGTTGTTGTGTTTTGGTCGAGTCAGTATGGTTGTTTTTATGTATGGGTTGAACTTCGGGGACGAAGTTCTTTTTAAGGAGGGAAGACTGTAATACTCCGTATTTATGAGTCTTTGGGTACTCTATCGAGTAGGCCTTACTCTGTCGAGTAAGGGTAAGTTGCGTTTTAGAAAATTTTCTGACCTGTTGGGTACTCGATCGAGTAGCTAGGATACTCGATCGAGTAAGGGGGTACTCGATCGAGTACCTCGGGTACTCGATCGAGTAGCCGGTTTTACGGGGGGTTTTCTCGGGTTTTGTTAATTATGCGATTAAGATATATAATCTTTCCGTCATCATTCTAAACACTTTTACAAAAACCTAAATTACTGTTAAAGAGAGAAAGCAAGTTCATTCATCTTCTTAATCGCATTGTTAGCAAATCCCGGAGTTTGGAAGGTCAGTTCTCGTCGTTGGTTATACCGTTGAGTTCCTTGCGTCGAGGGTAAGATCTACGTACCCTTTTTATTGTCTTTCCTTTGTTTTGGTTAAACCCTAATTTAGAGATTTGGGGGTTTTATGTGTAGTATGTGATTTGGTAGCCCTTATGTGTTGTATGATAGGAGGAGGGTTCATAGAAGAGGCTTTTTGACTCAGCAGTAGAGACCGTCTGATTGTGTGCATACCAGGTAGGATTTCCTACTCAGTATTAGTCCCATAATGGGATGATTGTTGATGTGTTGTGGTTGATTGAATAATATAGTAATTGTAATTGTATTGTGACGGTTGTGATTGTGATTGTGATTGCTGTCTGTGGTTCTCGAGGGGTGTCCTCGGCTGAGTGGGGTCACTTGCGGGAGTGGCTTAACGCCCTAGTTTCGCCTTCTGTGGAACCCGCCACAGAAGGGATGTGCACATTAATGGACAGGGTTATCGCTCACTATGTGGAGCGGGGATTTGGTGGGTACGGCTGCGGTCCCCCACTGGCAGGGCTGGTCCAATGGACAATCAGTGATTGAGATGATTGGAATTGGTTGGTTGTGTGTGTGTGACAGTTAAGCTGTCTGTTTATCTTATTGTTGATATATGTATTGAATTGTGTGATTAGTACTGACCCCCGTTTAAATGTTTTAAAAACTGTGGTGATCCATTCGGGGGTGGTGAGCAGTTATTGAGCAGGTATGATATGACGCGTATGGGATAGCTGGGATGAGTCATCACATGGCAGTTAGAAGTCTTCCGCTGTGTCAGACGAGGTCTAGTAGCTTTGATAGTTTTAGCAGTAGACCGTCTGAGAACCTTGTAATTCCTTTTATTAGTTTTGGTTTTGAACATGTAATCGTTTAATCTATAATTACTTTAAAAGTACGTTTCTTTATTGTCTTACGATATTCAGTACCTCGGGCAACCGAGATGGTAGTATCCTTATACCTGAGTGGTCCTGGTAAGGCACTTGGAGTATGGGGGTGTTACAGTCACATCGTGAGTTGCATTAACGTTTTACAAGTGATGCAACCATCAGGGGGAGTGTGCACGCGCTGTACTCTTTTTCCTTATCTATGGTTTTGTCACACTGGGTTTTCCATAGAAAGGTTTTAACGAGGCAGCTTATTTGCTTGCGTATTAGAGGAATATTGTACTCTTTTTCCTTACTAGTGTTTTTCCCACAGGGTTTTTCTAGTAAGGTTTTAACGAGGCATATTTTTCAGTAATGTACATCCAAGAGGGAGTGTTATGAAATATTAGTTCGTGTGGATGTCCATTGGGATTATATCCATTATATATGTAATTAGGGTTCCATTTCACCCTTTTCCTATGTACTATATATACCCCATCAATAATGAATAAGATATCTCTCTTCCCTCTCTCAATGTTTTTGCTTATTTTCTCTCTACATTTCTTCTCTATTTCTTATTCTATAACAATATTTTATTTTATAACGTTTTTTTTAAAACATTCCAGAATAATAAAATAGGACAATATAAATGAATTGGCTGGATTGATGAAAAAACTTTTAGTTAATCTCATGCAATCCCTAATTTAAAATCAATTCAATTGAACTACGATTGGAATTAGGTAAAATGATACGAAGTCGGAAGTATCAACTGTATTGAGAGTGGCAGAAGACTGACCTCGTCAAAGTAGTGTAATTATCGCGTTAATGCATTATACGACATAGAACAGGCAAATGTAATAACAGATTAATAAATTAAATAAATGTTTTAAATTCGGCGAAAAAAAGAGGGGCCATTTGATCCAAAGGAGAAGTAATACACACCGGCACGCGCCCTTAACTCCGTCCGCCACTCCAACCCAGATCGCCGGCCACCACTCCTACCTCCTCTGCAGTACTTCTCGCCGGTGGCGCACGCCCATGTCACCGGCGACTACCCAGTCACCAATACTTCTGCCATCGAACCACCCTTAAATTAATTTTAACATAATCCTAACTTAATTAACAAAAGATACATAATTACGTCAATTTGATTAGTAATAACAGATTAATAAATTAAATAAATGTTTTATATTGACTTACCGTTCGTGATTGTGAATTTTTGGAGGAGATAAGAGCATCTACAATGGTAAGTTAGTTGTCACTAGCTTACATTTGCCACATTATTTTTTTAAGCTACAACCATTTTAAGCTATAATTTACTCTAATGGTTTAGCCAACTTATTACTAGCTTAATTGGACCCACTTAATATACTCCTCTATTTATTTATTCAATTTCCAATTTTTAAAATAAAAATTAAAACTTTATTAATATGATAACTATTTTTCTATTGGTTAAATTACATTTGTGGGTCCATTTAAGCAAGTAGCTCTATGGAGCTACTAGCTTAAAATATTTTGGGCAAAGCTAGTTTACATGGTCAACTCCAATGGTTGACCTACTAGCTTGCAATTTTATGAAATTGCAAGTAAGTCCCTAAGCCAAACCATTAGAGATGCTCTAAAAGGTAACAATAAAGATAATATAGCAAGAATTGGGTTTGATTTTTTTTGGATTAAGTGTAGATAAATGAAAAAATAAAGTTGGGTAATTATTTTGTTTCAAACAGAAAATTAATGATAACTAGTATAAGAGAAAAAAGATTACGCTAAAAAGTGCCGTGTCCGTGCAACCTAGTGTATTACCTCACGGTTTACGCCCTTTAGTTTTCGAGTTTATATGTATTTACGAGACTGTTTTAATTTTTTTGAGTCAAGTTTATTATGATGAATTTGTGAAACAGAAATTAGATGGTATATATTATTATATTTTTTTTTGTTGTTGTTATATATCATAAATCAAGTGCTTGAATGATTGACAAATTTGAGATCCTATGAGAACCATCGAGATAATGAGAACCATGAGAACCACTCACAACCCTTAGATCAAACTTATATTTGACGGTGAGATGGACATTGATTAAACAAATTCTAACTTTGCCAAAAACCGTCGCACCTCCAAACCTCAAGACTCAATTCATTTTTCCAAATTTCCTTTCTCTCTCGTATTTTTTTCCTCTCTCTCTTGACTATCAAATCATTCAACGCATTCTAGCTCATGCTTTCTCTACGTTCAATCGTCACAAACATTCTGATCAAACTCTTCGACGATCGAAATCTTCCACGCTTCTTCCAGCAATGGATCCTGGTACTCCGATGAGGTAAACTTTCGATATCAATTGTTAATTTTTGTTGATATTAAGGTTTATATCTTCTTCAGTTTGTAATTTTTTTATTTGTTGATTAATTTAGTTGAATTTAGGCTTTGATTAATGTGTTAAAGTCGTGGTGATGAATTATGTTTGTGAAATTAGGGTTTTCGTGAATTAGATTGGGGAAACTGAGAAATTAGGGTTGCAGAAGTTGAGAAATTACGTAAATTGGTTGAAATCATGAAATTAGGGGCTGAATTTCCAGAAGTTTCCCTAATTTAGCTACTTAATTGTTCTTATATGGCAAATTCTTAGTTTCGTGGTCTTATTGTGAATGAATGTATGAATGAATGACTATCCTTCTTTACGCAATTAGAACCAGAAGAACATTTGTATACTTCGTAGCATTTATTAAACTCATCTCTTCAATCACTATCATTGTCCTATTTAACTGAATCATACTCCCTCACTAGTCCACTGCTTGTTCATTCACTGTTCCCATTCTAATTCAATTTATACTGCTCTCATTTATTATTTTCTATTCCTCCATGTTACCTTGTTCAATGGAAGTGATTGGACTAGTAAATAATCGTATATACTATAGTTTAATTTTCAGTCCAAATAATGCTTCTACATACAAATCTGATGGAGTTTGTTGATACTCTAACTAGACCTTGCTTTAACTAGTATAGACATGATTGCCCAATAGCCCACCGGAGAAACCGAATAACAAATATGTACCTAGAGGGTTCTTCGGTTAGGAATTAGATCGACTCGATAAGATGCTTCATTTTGATTCGTTGATCATATAAATTGTCATCAGGCTTTGATTATTTGTGAATTGTTCTTTATAAAATTTGCAGGTATTAGCGCAAAAAAGTGAATCCAACTAAAATCATCTACAATTGTTTCTGGTATAGAACTCCTTATTACATTACGATCTCTTTTGTTTATTTATTTTATAAATTTTTGTTCACAGTTAATTGTTGCTGATGAGTTTTATACTCGAAAATTGTTGAAGTTTTGATTACCTCACTTTCTACAGTTTATAATAGCCTAAAAGTTCAATTATTAATACCAACTTATTTTTTTTATTCAAATTGTCGCTTATTGTGTTTTTTCTTTGGAATCAATGTTTTGTGTTAATTAGGCTGGATTTTGTCAACTTGCTGCTGAAATTGTTTACATTTCAAGTTGGTAATTACGCTGGATTTTTTTGACTTGTTGCTGAAATTGTTTACATTTCATGTGTAAACAATGCCGATTTAGTTTAGTATACGCTCCGTGTTTTGAGTTATTCAAAATGTAATTTGTACAACAGTTTGCTTTTGTCTTTTATCTGTCTGAAAATATCACTCAAATCGCTAACAGTTATGGGGCGAAAGATTGTTGCAGTGAAGCAAAAACCACCAATAAAAGGAGTTGGATCAGGAAAAGATTATTTTCTACCAAAATCAACAACTGCAAGTAAGAATGACTTTAGCAAAGTAATCCAAGTATGAATATCTGCATAGTTTTTGTTTTTTTTGTCTTTGATCTCTTCCCAAAAATAATGGCAAAGATTTAGGGTGCAATAGCCTTATTAGTGCATGAAGTAATAGATGCATGAAAAAACAATATATGTGCATTAAACAACCACGTACATGCATGAAATAAGATTATATGTGCATGAAATAAGGTTTTATGTGCATAAAATAAGATTATATGTGCATTAAAAAGTTCTTCAGTTCCGTAAGTTGTTTTAATCCCGTCCCTTAAAAAAATGGTTCATTCTTCCCCTCTAGGATGTCTTTTGATCTTTTTATCGTTCGAATGATAATAAAGGTAGTGGTCCGCTTAAACCAACCCTAAACCCTTTCCCGACCTAAATTTTAGGACACTATTCCCCCATTGTTTTCCCCAATAATAATGGTTAGGGTTTTGGGTGCAATAGACTTATGAATGCATGAAGTAGCCTTGTAGATGCATGAAAAAGCAATATATGTGAATTAAACAACCGCGTACATGCATGAAATATGATTATATGTGCATGAAATAAGATTCTATGTGCATGAAATAAGGTTTTATGTGCATGAAATAAGGTTTCGTGTGCATGAAATAAGGTTCTATGTGCATTAAAAAGTTTTTCAGTTGCTTCAGTTGGTTATATTATGATACTAATCACTATTGGTTAAGGACATTAGTTTTCAGTTAAACCTGCCCATTTAAGTAGTTTGTTTATAGTTATCTTTCTGATGAATGTAATTTGTTATCTTAACTCAAGTAGTTCATGATGTGTTCCCTGACCTTTTGAGACCTGAACACAAAAATGTTTATATTCTTTAGCATTTACATAGTTTAGTTGTGCCATCTTGTGTATAAGATTTAAGTAATTGTGACTGTGGCTGAAACCTAGAATTTTATTTTATGCCAATGATTTTGACTCTCTTTTTTCAGGGGCTGAAATTGATCTTTAATCTCTATGCATTTTGGAGGGAAATACTTGTTGGGATTGATGTAAAGACTGCCTTGTGACCAGTTCTGATGCTTTGGGAATTTGCTGGATGTCTTAGGTGCAAGTATCATGGTATTACTTGCTTATCTACTGGTGCACTTTATTCTGCAACCACTTATCAAATTTTGGCATTTCATCTGCTCGCACATTACCTCTTATATTCTGAGATAAAGCTTTTTATTAATTTCGCAATGTTGTAAGGGTTTGGTATAAAAGAGTTAATGTTATAAAAGAGAATTTGATTTGTTTCTCAACCTGTTAGCCTCATATTTCTCTCCTACAGTGATGTTTTGTTTCGAGTTGATAACTAATTTTGATTTTAGTTTGTTCAATAAACATTTTAATGTACATATGTCAGTTATTTAGGCGGCCATAATCATATGATACGCCCATTATTTCATACTCGTACTTGTTTAGCGTATGTTAAAGGCTATATATTAGCTCAATGGTAGAGCAATGTGCAAATTTTGCACAAAGGTATGGGTTTGAGTCTCATATAGCCTATTAAATCGCAAATCCAATGATAGGAACGTGCCATGATGCAAGCAATACAATACAATTATTGATGAGGCTATAATCATATTCGAGCAATGGCGCGCACACCTCGATCGGACTTAAGCGAGCAGCAACAATGGTAATGAGCCAGTGTAATAGCTTTGCAATGATCAGAAGTTCAATACAAGAATTTCAAAGAGTAGCATATCAAAACTATTACCAAACATGCCATACTGGAAATAGGATTACCAATTACACTATTTTTCATTTTAGAGTAAAAGAATGATTTGGTATTTCATAGCCAATATGGGAGTCGAATCCATATCTTGTGCATTGCACAATGCTCTCCCAATTGAGCTATTTGACTTTCAAACTAAGTAAACAACTTATTCAGCACTCGCAAGAAAACTTATTAAACAGCTACCTCAAGTTGGACATGGACATGGTATATGATTAGAGAAGAGTAAGTATATGCCGTATGTGATGCTAATTTCTAAAAGTGTACGGTCTTTGCCTTTTGCCTTTATCACGTACCACATATTTTAGAGTCTACCCTGATAAAATGAGGCAAGATCAAAGTTTCTAACAGTGTACGGTCTTTGCCTTTATCTCTTTATTAAACAAGTAGGCTTGTTTATCGTCACCAGTCAACATACTAAAGCACTTAACACATGGTAATAATGCACCCTAGAAATTTAACAAAATGAATCATCTTTGTGTATTCATAAGTCCACGAATAGATAATTCAAAGAAAATACGGTTGAATGCTAGCTCATATGCTTGATTTTTCAACCCGAATAAAGCCTAATTTAACCTGAGTAATGAAGTTGACCCAACAACACAAACTCGTAAATCAATCCAACGGGCGATATCAACTCCATAAAATCTGAACCTCAAATAATTGGTTCGCCATAACCCATATGGCCATATGTCACTATTATCATTGTTATATTCAGGCCTTGTGGTACGACAACCTCGTACGTGCATGGAAAAGCGTTGTATGTGCATTAAACAACCTCGTACATGCATGAACTATGTAAAATATCGTTGCCTAATAGATAGTCTATATGGTATGTGTGGGGTTAATTGACATTCCCCTTTGCACAAACTTACTTATCTGGGAGTGCTACCAACTTTTTAACAATAATAACAAAGACTAAGTCTATAGTCTACATCTTCGTCCATTAAATAAAAAGAATCAATAGTTTAAATGAAGAGAATTGCACCTTGAATAAGTTCGGAAATCACAAGTTCAGAAACATTGGTTATAAGTGCAAATATTTCTGATGCATTGACTTCAACCGTCACTCCTTCATTTGAAGAGTTGTTATTGTTGTAAAAATAATGAACAATAATGAAGAATAAACAACCCTAATTTGATAATTATACAGACTCCTTTTTTATGAAATTAAGTCCCAAATTTCAAAATTTCTCCTAATTTGGGTAATTTCTGAACTCCCCATACCCTAATTTCTCAATTGCCCCAATTTTCACGAAACCCTAATTTTGATGCACCTAAACAGAATTAGATACACATAACTAATGCTTTGATAATAATAAAGACTATGTAATTCACAATATTCAGTCGCAGATTTCACGATTTTAACCAATTTAGTAATGAATCAATTTCCTCCCTAATTATCCAGTTTCCACAATTTAATTCACGAAACCTTAATTTAACAAACATAATTCATTATTATGACTATAAACAAATAATCAACCCTAAATTCAACTAATTTAATCGACGAATCAAAAAATTAAAAACATATAAACCCTAATTTCACAAAAAATAATTATCAATATCAGAATTTTATCTCGTCGAAGCATAAGGATCCATTGATCGTCAGGTACGGTTGTGTTAGTCTCGACGATTGAACGTATAAGGCAGAGTTAGTGATGTTGAAGGCTTTGATAGTCGAAGAGAGATAAAGAAAGATGAGAGATAAAGGAAAAATGGAAAATGAATGAAATCTGATTGTTTGGGTGTACGTCGAAGGATTTGGAGTTTTGTTGAGTTAATCTCACCTTCCGTAATATTATTAGATCTGAGGGATGTGAGTGATTATCATGGTTCTCATTATCTGGGTGACTGGGTGGTTCTCACCGGATTCCGACCTATGATTGACATATCCATATATTTGTTATAAGTTTAATTTAATGTATAAACTTTTTTCTTAGAATTAATTTAATACTTCTGTATGCTTTATTATTTGATAAATTTTCAAGGTCATATTTTAGTTGGTGTACGTCTTCTGCAAGGGTAATTCACGCGGTACTCCTGAAGATGGTCACTTTGCACAAAATACTCAAATTTTTGATCCAAAAAATTTAAAGAGGTCATAACTCGTATTTATGAATTAGAAAGTGAAGATTTTTTTTCAAATCGATCATCCTCCAGAGTACTACTGTGACACCCTTAAAATTAACGATAAATAAAGGCGTAAATTCTACGGAAAAACTGGTAGGATATGTTTGTAATTGGTCCAACTAGCCAAAAACCTGTAATTTCAAAATTTTTTCTAAACCAATCACAACATGTCCAACATTCCCAAGAGGCGGGTGCCAAAACCTGCAATGCTAACGAACTAATTTACATACATAGCTAACGATAAGAAAAAGTAAAGATACAAACCCAAAATAGAAAAGGGAGACATATGTCCCTTCAAATAATATACAAAACCAAAAGATAAAAGGTTTACTATAAGAATAGCCAAAAACTAGGTCCAAGGTTCCTTATGCTCACTAGCTCGTCTGTGACCCCAACAAAGCATCAACAACCTGTCAATCGCATTTTATACAAACACGAAAGCCACAATTCAGTGGGGAGTAACTTCGAGTCCTCCCAGCCACGAATCGTCAAAATTAATGTAACATGTAATGTAACATGTAAACAATATGATAAACAATGTAATTATCATGTAATCTAACCTATGACCCCTAAACTGACCAAACTAAACTATCATGTGAATCATATAACAAATAGTAATCCAAACTCTATCAACCATAGCCGGCTTGCATCTCACCTTCTATGATTCATAGAATCATCAAACAAGAAAGGGCAATATATCAAAGACAGGCATAAGTTCTTAGTCCCGTCAATAGTCACTTTGTAACTCGAGTCTATACCACGAGGTAGGGAAGGTAATCGAACCGGTATCATGGCTCAGCGGTTAATATTAATAAAACATGGCCAAGAAACAACACAACCCTAGCCTAAAATCTGCGCAGACCTAGACATGCGGATACACACCACCGTACCCAAGACCCACAATTTTTCTAAAACAAAGTGAGTACCCTAAGGAGTCCACCAAAGGGTTGGCTAGTACTTAAGCTGACCACTTACTATCAAAATAAGTAACTTGAGGTCATGCCCCAACTTGGATATAAATCCACTAGTCAGGAACACAAAGGCTATCAAGCAGTGAACATATACTCGTCAAAGACTATAAAGACCTATCTATGATGAAGGCCGAAATACTCACCTAGGACCTAGTCCCAGCTAGTCTCAGCTTGAATACTTTAGCCCACACCACACAAGACTCACCACACAAGTCAAGTAAGACACCCACTTAACCATAAGAGGGCAAAGAGTCCTACTTACCAACATAAATTCTAACATTCTATCATGTGAAAGGCTATATAAATGTCTATTCAGCAAACAATCCAACAGTGTCCTCAATAAGTATTCAAAACTAAATTCCAATTCTAACAATATTAACCATGTTAAAGGCTTCAGGGAATCTAGGGCCGTTTCTACAATATAAGAAGTTACTTAAATTCAACTAACTACTCATGTGGAATAAAGATATAATAAATGGCCTAAAACAAGAAAAAGGTCGATTATCTAATTCATTCAAAATTTCATCCAACCGAATTTTTACCCGCAACCCCAGCCCTGCGACAGGTACGGGTCAAATTGCGGCTGACCAATCACTCAATTGACTGACATCGAATCAGTCAAAGGGATTAAGGCTCAGTTTTCGCACAATCATCAAATCATTACAATTATTGCTATAAAATTCATTCTGAGCCTATTAATTACAATTTCAATTTATAAACTATCCTAACATTATTTATCACTGTGACAAAAGCTAAATTAGGTGCGTATACCACTTATTATCCTTTAATATATTAGTTGACACTCTCATTTACAAAAGATTCCACCATTTTTAACTTTTGTTTCATTCTTCATTTTGTGATAAACACCATAATCCAATACAACAAAGTTAAACCCCTAAACACTACTCGGAATATTTTAATCAACTGAACTAACTAATTATGAACAGAAATCATAATTAGAACGGGACAATTCTCATGTCTTTATCGACTAAACTAGCTAATAGAAGGCGAGAATAAAACGAACAATGCATGGAAAACCGCGAAACAAGCAACGGGCCGACCCGGGCCAGCCATGGGCCAGCCGTGGGCTGCCCGGGCTGCTTTGTCGGACCCATTGCCGCCGCCACTATTACTCCTCTTTTTTTTCCATTTTTATTCATTATAAGACCGTCTGAAACATAATTAATCGTTCCCAATACTAACTTGTTAACTAAAACTAACAAAATACATGGATTAAACATGCATGCATCAAATTTAATCATGTGAAAATTATTACTCAAACAAAAATCACAAAACATCCAAAAACAACAAAGCATGTGACGATCTTTCGTCGAGTAACTCGAAATATGTTACCTTAAGCTAGAAAATGAGCAATTAGCACCTCAAAACCCAAACCCTAACAACAACTAGCCGCTATCCTCGACAATATACGAGTCCCCGAACTCGTCCTCCAATTCTTCACCTAATTAAACAATAAAAACACCATAATAAGTACATAAATACCGAAAATACCGAAAATTCGTCTTAAAACAACTTCAAGAAAACTGAAATTAAATTATACCAAGTTGTAGATCTCGACGAGGGGATTCCGGAAATGTAAATTTCGTGAAAATCCGATAAGAAATGAAGAAATTAGGGCGATTTTAGCTTGAAAATGAACAAGAATGGTGTTTTGGTGTTGTTGGAAGGTTGAAGATGAACATAAGAATAAGAAAATCAGAAAAATGAAGGGGAAGGGGGTGTGGTCCGCGGGAAAGGAGAGAAAGAAAGGAAAGAGCGGGTTTGAGTCGGGATTTTTCGAGTCGGTTTTGACTCGTTTCGATAATAATTAAAACCGTAGGTCAAATGCAAATTCCGACAAGACCAAAGTTTTTAAACACGAGATTACAAGAAAATTGAATACTCATACGACCCATTTCCAAATTCGTTTACCCAACGTTCAAAAGAATTGTCATTTTCCCCCCGATACGCCCTTATTTCGAAATAAAAAGTTTTACACGGTTTAAACTATTTTTAAACATTTCGAAACTATCAAAATAAATACTTTTCTTCAAAATATAATAAAATTATATTTCTTTGAATTATTTTTACTTTAAATACTTAAATATCAACTTTTATTTGATTAATAAATTATTTTCGAAATATATTAACGGTCCGAAATTACGGGGCGTTACAATCACCCCTCCTTTTAAAAAGTTTCGTCCTCGAAACTTAGAAGGAGAAATTATAGTTATTAGAAAATATAGGTATCTTTTCAGTGAAACGGTGATACTCTTGTTGATCAGACAAGAACATCCATATTCATATCAAGATATAAAAATATTTCTACACCAATAAATGAGAAAACCCATTATTGGGACGTCACCAACAACGAGATTCAACATTCACTAATGTTAAAACCATTGAAAATCGTACAAGCATTTTCAAACTTTTAGTTTAAAATTCTATAGTAAGAATAATATCTTTACTAATTATGATTATATAAGGCTTAGTAACTCGGAAAAAGAGTAAGAATAGGAATACCTTACGAGAATAATTCAGGATATTTAGCTAACATAGAAGCTTCAGTTTCCCAAGTCTCTTCTTCGACATTTCCACAACGCCAAAGAACACGGACTAGAGGTACAACTTTGCTCCTAAGTTGCTTATTAGCTTTTTCAAGAATCCGAATTGGCCTTTCTTCAACCACCAAGTTAGGCTCCAATTCAAGAATCTCTTCTTGGATGATATGGCTAGGGTCACTAATATACTTCCTCAACTGAGAAACATGGAAGACATTGTGAACCTTGCTCAGATTTGGGGGCAATTCTAAACGGTAAGCAGCTGGACCAATCTTTTCAATCACCTGAAAAGGTCCAATATATTTAGGGATCGCTTCCTTTAACGCCAAACCGTTTCACCCCTTTCATAGGTGACACTTTAAGGAATACTTGATCATCAACCTCAAAGGAAAGTGGTCGACGACGGACATCAGCATATGATTTTTGACGGTCCTGAGCGGCTTTCATCCGCTCCCGAATGATCTTAACTTGTTCAATGGACTCGGTCACCAAATCAGGTCCTAACATTGGAACATTTTGGGTTTGATCCCAACATACAGGAGTACGGCATTTTCTACCATACAGAGCTTCATATGGTGCCATTTTAATGGAGGCTTGATAGCTGTTGTTGTAAGAGAATTCAACCAAAGGTAAACATTTCTCCCAAGAAGTTTGGAAATCTAAGGCACAGGCACGAAGAAGATCATCTAAAGTTTGAATTGTTCTCTCAGTTTGACCATCAGTGGCAGCGTGAAAAGCAGTGCTCATCAACAGTTTACTACCCAAGGCCTCCTGTAATGCAGTCCAGAAACGAGAACAAAATCGAGGATCTCGATCTGAAACTATATCTTTAGGAACCCCATGATAGCGTACTACTTCATTCACATAGGCACCAGCTAGAACTTCTAAACCCCAGGTCTCTCTAATGGGAATAAACCGAGCACACTTAGTCAATCGGTCCACAACCACCCAAACAGCATTCTTCCCAGTGGAAGTCCTGGGTAAAGCCATTACAAAATCCATGGATATAGACTCCCATTTCCAAAGAGGAACATCCAAGGGTTGAAGCAAACCCCCGGGCTTTTGATGCTCTATCTTTACTTTCGACAGTGAGGCATTTCTTGACATACTCCATAACTTCAATCTTCATCCTAGGCCACCAGAATTGTAATCTCAAATCTTTGTACATTTTGGTACCTCCCGGATGAATGGAGTAAGGAGAAAGGTGTGCTTCATCAAGAACTCTTTTTCTCAAATCAGCTGCACTCGGAACATAGATTCTACCATGATAACGAAGATACCCATCATCATCAATCTTACAATCCTTAGCTTGCCCAAGTTGAATTTTAGCTCGAATGGATATGAAAGTAGGATCATTAGGAAGGCAAGTACGGATCTCACGGTGGAAGTCAGGTTCAGCTGACATGGCATCAAGATGATGAGAGCCCCTTTTTACAAGGCTTACTCCTAATTTTTGAAGTTCTAAAGCAAGTTCAGGAGGTAAGTCCCGAAAAGAATTCAAAGAATGACAGGATTTTCTGCTAAGAGCATCAGCCACCACATTAGCTTTTCCTTCATGATAAATTAGATTGGCATCATAGTCATTCACCAATTCTAACCATCTTCTTTGTCTCATGTTCAACTCTTTTTGGGTAAAGAGATATTTCAGGCTCTTGTGGTCGGTGTAGATGTTGCAATGGACTCCAATGAGGTAGTGTCTCCAAATCTTCAAAGCATGTACTACCGCAGCTAATTCAAGATCATGAGTCGGGTAGTTAACTTCATGAACTCTAAGCTGTCGAGAGGCATAAGCAATGACTTTCCCTTTTTGCATCAAGACACAACCTATACCATGCTTAGAAGCATCACAGTATACATCAAAGTCCACTCCTTCTTCAGGTAAGGTCAACACCGGAGCGGTAGTCAACCTCTTTTTCAATTCCCGGAAGGCGTTTCACACTCTTCGAGACCACACAAACTTAGACTCTTTCCTCAAAGAATCGAGTCATCGGCCTAGCAATCTTTGAGAAATCCTTCACAAATCGCCGATAGTAACCCGCCAAGCCAAGAAAACTACGGATTTCAGAAACATTGGTTGGACATTTCCAATCAACAACGGCTTCAATTTTGGCAGGATCTACCATAACGCCCTCTTTTGAAATGACATGCCCAAGGAAGGTCACTTTAGGTAACCAGAATTCACATTTAGAGAATTTAGCATACCATTTTTCACGGCGCAAAATCTCTAAAATAACACGAAGGTGTTGGACATGTTCTTCTTCAGATTTAGAATAGATCAAGATGTCATCAATGAACACCACAACGCATTTGTCAAGGTGTTCTCTCAAAGTACGGTTCATCCGATCCATGAATACAAATGGAGCATTGGTCAAACCGAATGGCATCACCGTAAACTCGAAATGACCATATCTCGTCTCAAGGCGCTTTTAGGAATGTCCACTTCTCGGACTGGAATTTGATGATAGCCCGAACGAAGATCAATTTTAGAAAAAGTAGAAGCACCTCGGAGTTGGTCGAAAAGATCATCAATTCTAGGAAGAGGATATTTATTCTTGATAGTAACCCGGTTAAGTTCACGATAATCTATGCATAATCGCATAGATCCATCCTTCTTTCTTACAAAGAGAACAGGAGCACCCCAAGGTGAAAAGCTAGGTTGAATAAAACCTTTGACAATCAAATCATCCAGCTGAGTCTTCAGCTCTTTCATTTCAGACGGTGCCAGCCTATAAGGAGCTTTAGCAATAGGGCCGGTACCAGGAATAAGATCAATAGCAAATTCAACTTCCCTTTCAGGTAGAATTCCCGGTAGCTCATCAGGAAAAACATCGGGAAATTCACATACTACAGGAATGTTCTCTTTAGGAGGTAGAGAGGAAGAATCAGAAGTAGTCACCATACACAAAAAGGCTTGATGACCCTTTTTCATTGCATTGACAAACTTCATAGCAGAAATTAGTTTAGTACCGGTTTGTCTTTTAACCATTTGATAAGACACACGGTGACCTGAAGGGCTTGTAAGAATTATTTTCTGGTCTCGACATTCAAATCGAGCATGATAAGTATGTAACCAATCCATGCCCAAAATGACATCAAATTCTTCCAGTGGAAATTGAAAAAGATTTGCTGGAAATATAGATCCCATAATAGAAATAGGGACTTCCGGATAGATTTTAGAACAGAAAAAGACATCACCAGAGGGTAAGGATATAGATGTACTTTCTTCTTGTGATGATTCAAGTGATAATTTATTGGAGAGTTTTATTGAAATAAAAGATAAAGAGGCACCCGTATCAAATAGTACCAAACAAGGAACATCAAAAATAGAAAATGTACCAGTAATGATATCAGGATGTGCCTCAGCTTCTGCTCGGCTCATAACAAAGATACGGCCCTTCGGCCTCACTGGCCTCACTGGGACGACGGGAGTAGTAGGAGCCGTCACCTTCCTTTCCGGGCAAACATTGGCCTTGTGGCCCGGTTTGTTACAAGAAAAGCATATGATAGGATCAACAAAGCATTTACCAGGGTGTGCTGGTTTCTTGCAGTTATAGCACAGTCGGTCTCTAGTACCTTTATTATCATTAAAAGCTGATGATTGACCACCCCGGTTAGCTTGCACATTAGAAACAAATCTCCTCTTGTTTGGGTCAGAGGGAGATGAGATGAACCTAGGTGAAGGAGTAAAGGGCCTAGAAGATGGATATAAAGGCCTCTTGCCAAGATTAGAACTAGTTGCACGAGCTTCATTTTCAATGTCTTTTAGGAAATTTTCAGCCCACAAAGCATCGGTGTAGATTGAAACAAAGCTAGTGGAATCCCGACGGACCATGCTTTTGATCTTAGGGGAGAGCTTTTCAAGATAAAAGAAGGCATTTTCGTTGTCATCCTTCACCAATCGAGTTGCATAATGAGCCAACTCGTTGAATTTATCGGTGAAGGCCTGAACTGGAAGGCTTCCTTGCTTCAACTCCATGAATCCCTTCAACTTCTGCTGTTTCAGCTCTTGCGGATAGAAACGGGCCTCCACTAACTCCTTGAAATGTACCCAGTCAAATCCCGGTTCAGCTGAAACGGTAGGCCCAGTCATGGACCACCACCGGTCTGTTTCTCGTACTAGGAAATGAGAGGCTAGCTTCACTTTATGTTCCTCCTTGACATCATACAGTGTAAAGCTTTTCTCCAACTCCCGAAACCACCCTGTAAGAGCAGCTGGATCAATCTCTCCACCATAAGTGGGAGTGTTGATTCGGGTCAACTGATTAGCCACCCAGGTATAGGTGCCTGGAGTACCCTCAGCAGGCGGAGGAGGAGGAGGAGCTTGTTGATTCTGTTGATTTTGTTGATTTTGGAGAATTTGAGTAAGAACTAGTAAGATAGCATCATTAATGTCTCTTCTTGGCGGAGCCATCTTACAAAAGGGAAAAATTTAATTAGTACCTAACAATTAGCAATCACAAACAGACTACCACATAAAATCCTAATTCTACCCATCCTACCCTTCTCTCAAGTTTATTATTTAAAGGTCAAGTGATTTTTAAGTGGGGTGCACAAACGTGCGTCGGGAGCAATAGGCTCTGATACCAACTGTGACACCCTTAAAATTAACGATAAATAAAGGCGTAAATTCTACGGAAAAACTGGTAGGATATGTTTGTAATTGGTCCAACTAGCCAAAAACCTGTAATTTCAAAAAATTTTCTAAACCAATCACAACATGTCCAACATTCCCAAGAGGCGGGTGCCAAAACCTGCAATGCTAACGAACTAATTTACATACATAGCTAACGATAAGAAAAAGTAAAGATACAAACCCAAAATAGAAAAGGGAGACATATGTCCCTTCAAATAATATACAAAACCAAAAGATAAAAGGTTTACTATAAGAATAGCCAAAAACTAGGTCCAAGGTTCCTTATGCTCACTAGCTCGTCTGTGACCCCAACAAAGCATCAACAACCTGTCAATCGCATTTTATACAAACACGAAAGCCACAATTCAGTGGGGAGTAACTTCGAGTCCTCCCAGCCACGAATCGTCAAAATTAATGTAACATGTAATGTAACATGTAAACAATATGATAAACAATGTAATTATCATGTAATCTAACCTATGACCCCTAAACTGACCAAACTAAACTATCATGTGAATCATATAACAAATAGTAATCCAAACTCTATCAACCATAGCCGGCTTGCATCTCACCTTCTATGATTCATAGAATCATCAAACAAGAAAGGGCAATATATCAAAGACAGGCATAAGTTCTTAGTCCCGTCAATAGTCACTTTGTAACTCGAGTCTATACCACGAGGTAGGGAAGGTAATCGAACCGGTATCATGGCTCAGCGGTTAATATTAATAAAACATGGCCAAGAAACAACACAACCCTAGCCTAAAATCTGCGCAGACCTAGACATGCGGATACACACCACCGTACCCAAGACCCACAATTTTTCTAAAACAAAGTGAGTACCCTAAGGAGTCCACCAAAGGGTTGGCTAGTACTTAAGCTGACCACTTACTATCAAAATAAGTAACTGAGGTCATGCCCCAACTTGGATATAAATCCACTAGTCAGGAACACAAAGGCTATCAAGCAGTGAACATATACTCGTCAAAGACTATAAAGACCTATCTATGATGAAGGCCGAAATACTCACCTAGGACCTAGTCCCAGCTAGTCTCAGCTTGAATACTTTAGCCCACACCACACAAGACTCACCACACAAGTCAAGTAAGACACCCACTTAACCATAAGAGGGCAAAGAGTCCTACTTACCAACATAAATTCTAACATTCTATCATGTGAAAGGCTATATAAATGTCTATTCAGCAAACAATCCAACAGTGTCCTCAATAAGTATTCAAAACTAAATTCCAATTCTAACAATATTAACCATGTTAAAGGCTTCAGGGAATCTAGGGCCGTTTCTACAATATAAGAAGTTACTTAAATTCAACTAACTACTCATGTGGAATAAAGATATAATAAATGGCCTAAAACAAGAAAAAGGTCGATTATCTAATTCATTCAAAATTTCATCCAACCGAATTTTTACCCGCAACCCCAGCCCTGCGACAGGTACGGGTCAAATTGCGGCTGACCAATCACTCAATTGACTGACATCGAATCAGTCAAAGGGATTAAGGCTCAGTTTTCGGCACAATCATCAAATCATTACAATTATTGCTATAAAATTCATTCTGAGCCTATTAATTACAATTTCAATTTATAAACTATCCTAACATTATTTATCACTGTGACAAAAACTAAATTAGGTGCGTATACCACTTATTATCCTTTAATATATTAGTTGACACTCTCATTTACAAAAGATTCCACCATTTTTAACTTTTGTTTCATTCTTCATTTTGTGATAAACACCATAATCCAATACAACAAAGTTAAACCCCTAAACACTACTCGGAATATTTTAATCAATCAACTAACTAATTATGAAATGCAAATCATAATTAGAACGGGACAATTCTCATGTCTTTATCGACTAAACTAGCTAATAGAAGGCGAGAATAAAACGAACAATGCATGGAAAACCGCGAAACAAGCAACGGGCCGACCGGGCCAGCCATGGGCTCTTAGGAGCTCTTTGTCGGGCCATTCGCCGCCACTATTACTCCTCTTTTTTTTCCATTTTTATTCATTATAAGACCGTCTGAAACATAATTAATCGTTCCAAATACTAACTTGTTAACTAAAACTAACAAAATACATGGATTAAACATGCATGCATCAAATTTAATCATGTGAAAATTATTACTCAAACAAAAATCACAAAACATCCAAAAACAACAAAGCATGTGACGATCTTTCGTCGAGTAACTCGAAATATGTTACCTTAAGCTAGAAAACGAGCAATTAGCACCTCAAAACCCAAACCCTAACAACAACTAGCCGCTATCCTCGACAATATACGAGTCCCCGAACTCGTCCTCCAATTCTTCACCTAATTAAACAATAAAAACACCATAATAAGTACATAAATACCGAAAATACCGAAAATTCGTCTTAAAACAACTTCAAGAAAACTGAAATTAAATTATACCAAGTTGTAGATCTCGACGAGGGGATTCCGGAAATGTAAATTTCGTGAAAATCCGATAAGAAATGAAGAAATTAGGGCGATTTTAGCTTGAAAATGAACAAGAATGGTGTTTTGGTGTTGTTGGAAGGTTGAAGATGAACATAAGAATAAGAAAATCAGAAAAATGAAGGGGAAGGGGGTGTGGTCCGCGGGAAAGGAGAGAAAGAAAGGAAAGAGCGGGTTTGAGTCGGGATTTTTCGAGTCGGTTTTGACTCGTTTCGATAATAATTAAAACCGTAGGTCAAATGCAAATTCCGACAAGACCAAAGTTTTTAAACACGAGATTACAAGAAAATTGAATACTCATACGACCCATTTCCAAATTCGTTTACCCAACGTTCAAAAGAATTGTCATTTTTCCCCCGATACGCCCTTATTTCGAAATAAAAAGTTTTACACGGTTTAAACTATTTTTAAACATTTCGAAACTATCAAAATAAATACTTTTCTTCAAAATATAATAAAATTATATTTCTTTGAATTATTTTTACTTTAAATACTTAAATATCAACTTTTATTTGATTAATAAATTATTTTCGAAATATATTAACGGTCCGAAATTACGGGGCGTTACAACTACGATTTGAAAAAAAAGTTTGCCGAGTTTGGAACCCGTGACCAGGAGATATGCTCACTTAAAGTTTGTTCGGTCGAAAGAACTTTGACGCACAATAACTCCTAGTAGCGGAATCCAAATACTACAATTTTTCTTTTCAAATTGTAGTTTTCGGAAAGATGAGCGATTTGGAAAAAAAAATCGCACTTTTGGAACTCGTAAACACGAGTTATGACCTCTTTAAGACTTCCGGATCAAAAATTTGGGTATTTCGTGCAAAGTGGCAAACCTTAGGGATATCGCGTGAATTATCCGTATTATAAATCCAATTTTTTATATACTCCGTACTTATTTGATTAAATAATCATTTTCATGATTTTATAATACTAAAAATTATTATTTACAATATTTTAATTTACGCATTTTAACCTTAATTGAGTTTAAAACTCATACCACTCAAAATTGAAACAAACACAAGTTATGAGGAATCCAGTTTCAAACTCATACTATCCGGGTATGATTCCTGATTCCAAACCCATACCCGTGCACGAAACAAACACACCCTTAGGTCTATACTCTAGAGTTAATGGAGTAGTTCAGAGATGAAAACTTTTACACAATGAAATTTTTTTTACAGAGTACTTACATCTACCTTATGAATTTAACACTTTACTAACAGTTGGGTAGTTTAGTTTTGGAGAGAGAACATCTAACAAAAACATTTGTATGAGACTATAATATACCTATACTGTTCCACCCAAACAACCAAATTAAACCATATGTTCAACTTCAAATACATCAATATTACACTGAAAATGGACAACTCAAATCAAATAGCAGAGCAGTTACAGTAGCAGATATGCATCATCGTCACACGAAGAACCCGATCGTGATTCCATACACCCTTAGACGACTACTTCGACATTGAGAATGTTGGGCATATGTCATGAACTATGAAGTCCATGAAGGGGTCACACCTCACAACAAATGCCCATCTTAAGAAGTAATATACATTCCAGAATTATATGACACTATCACATTAATTAACTAACTAAACTACGTTCGCACTTCGCAGTGAAATACTCCGTAGCCATGAGTGGTTGAACCTCGATAGAGCAATCTGGGGGCTCATCTTCAGAAAAGATTACACCATTACCAAAAGGACCGTCGTCTGCATACATCACTTCCGTGACACTTTGATTACTGTTTACAGCTCTAAGTTCTTTCAAAATAGGCATGTGTGAGGATCTAATCCCGTCCAACTGGACCGCAATTTCTTTCATTGTAGGTCGTTGTTTCCCGTTCATATGCAGGCATTTTCTGGCAATTTCAGCGATAGCCATGAACTCGTCTTCCTTACCCTCATTTATAATTCGGGCATCTAGCATATCTAACACACGAGCCTCTTCCATCTCTGTAAGGAACTCGGTGGCCAGGTTTATCCATCCCCCATTTCCTGTAGGGCATATCGGTTTCTTGCCCGTTATGAGCTCTACTAGGACTACGCCAAAACTATAAACATCACTTTTCTCGGTGAATTGGTGGGACTGAAAGTACTCGGGATCCAAATACCCATATGTTCCAAGAACGACGGTAGTCACGTGAGTTTGATCGATGTTAATGGCTTTAGAGGTACCAAAATCTGAAACTTTTGCTCGATACTTCTCATCTAGAAGTATATTGGTGGACTTTATGTCTCTGTGGTAAATAGGAGCAGAAGAAGATGAATGCAAATATGCGACTGCTTCGCCTGATTCTGCTGCAATTTGTAATCGCATTTTCCAGTTCAGATGGAATTCTTCACTTTGATCATGTATCAGCTCATAAAGAGTGCCGTTTGGGATGAACTCAGAGACAAGGATAGGGACTTCCGTCTCTAAACAGCATCCTAGCAATTTGACCACATTTCGATGGTTGATCTGAGAAAGAATTACCACTTCATTGATAAATTGTTCGACCTGGCTCTCATCCACTTTTTTCGCTGTCTTAATGGCCACGATCTTTCCATCCATTAGCATCCCTTTGTACACCATTCCCTGGCCTCCTTGGCCGAGTATTCTGCTATCATTGAAATTGTCGGTTGCTTTCTCTAGCTCAGTGACAGTAAAAACTTTGGTCTTCTCGGCAACACCTTCATCAGAAGACATTTGTTGTTGCAGTAGTAAGCCACCGTTTCTCTTGAAGTGCTTGGCTTTTTGCTTAATCTCTCTTTTCCGTTTCACAAATCTATAAAGCCAATAGGAACATAGGGCCAACAGCACAACTCCCACAACTCCCACGCCAATGAAGAATGCTGAAAATACCACAGCAAAAGCATTAACACGACTAAGAAAAGCAGACAGTTTAGTGAGTCAGTTGGATTTGGTATGTTGTCATGTAGGAAACTAGGAACCGGGTGAAAGAACGATTTATACAGGGAGCATTTGACAGTCACGCCAAGTATCAAAAGTCGAACGGTGGTATGGTGTAAGAGCAACATACAAGACTAGGGGAAACAACATCAGTAACAATAACATTAGAGCCTTAATCCCAAGATTTGGGGTCGGTTGACATGAATCATCATCTAAAATCGTCCAAGGCATCCAATAAGGCTCCATAATGTATGGAGATTTATTAAGAAAAAAAGCTGAAAAAGCATAGTAGCTGTGATGCTGAGTGTCTCATGTACGAGTATCCGACACGGGTTAGGGAGGTCGTCGACGGCTTTTATGGTGGTAAAGAGGTGAAGTTGGTGCTTACCGTAAGTGAGTTCAACAACAACATCAAAATCAAAATTGAAAACAAATGTTAAAGTAAAAACCAGATACATCCGGATTCCGTATATCCAGAAAAACCAGATTTCCGAAAACCGTATATGGAAAAACCGTATCAGATACAAATATCAAAAACTGAGATTTTAAAAAGCATATATCCGATATAGTCTCCTAGTCTAGACTACCAGGCATTGTAAAACAAAGAAAATATCATAAAAATTCTTGGTTCTCCCCATAAACTTACCCACCCCTCCTTCGGCATAAATTCTTTTCTCGTAAAAAAAAAAAACTTTTTTTTTGCTCTCCTTCACTACTCTATCCATGGTTTCCATGCATTTCCTATTCTTGTTTCCATTGAAATATCCGTTTTGCAACAGCCGTATCCGACCCATATTCACAACTACATAAGAGAGTCCGAGCATCACTGTCACAGCATAGTAGCGTATTAAAAACAAATAGTGGTGAAAATAGAATAATAAGTAAACCAAATTTTAAAAATAAAGTACAAAGTAAAAACAAAAAACGAAAAATTGAAAGAGTAGAATAAGAAGAGCCGTATAAATAAACCATGTAAGAATCAAAACTCTATCCGTTCATCGTTCACCTATATCATTTCTCACCATAGTTCTCTCCACCATATCTTTTTCAATTCCAAGAAATATCATATCATTCACAATCACCTTTATCCAAGTTTCCTTATGTCTACCTCTACCCCTCAATCTTTTCTATTCCCCAATTTTTGAGCGCCATCCTTCTCACATGTCCAATTCATCATAAGTTGTTCTCCATCATCTTATCCTTTAGTATACAAAGCATGCCGGGATCACATAAAAAAACATGTGGCGCTATTCCACTTCAACCACTCCGCTTTAATCATATGAGCCACATCCCCGGCCAATTCCCTATCTTTTGAATAATAGACAATAAATATTGAAAAAACTCAAATCCTTGAATTATCCTCTCATCACAAGTGATTGTCCTTGCTTTCTCTACACCCAACCTCGCTAAACCTAGGTTCCAAATATTTGGTTTGACAAGACTAAAGGGAAACGGAAAAAAAAACAAATATAGGGAGAGGATTTTAAGTAACTCAAAAGAAGCCTGGTCCATCAATTTAGAAACTTATGTAGTTCTAATCTCCCTTTATTACTGATGTTTGTTTCAACTTATAAAGGCATGAGGCAAGGGTTTAGAATGAGTCAAACTCATATTAGGTGTTTGTTTGGCAAAAGTAGGGGTTTCATACCAATACCTCAAACCCAAACCCATGAGGTATGTGTTTTTCATACCCAAGGGGAGGTGGGTATGAGATTATCAAATAATAAAACCAAAAACCAAAAACCATGAAAAAAACCTTATATGGAACATTTTAAATGAATTTTTTTTTCATTTATTTGATCAAATCTTTAATTTCATGATTTTTCAATGTAAAAAATAACTATTTTTAATGTTGTATTTAGATTTTTTTAAACTTTGATCAAGTTCAACCTCAATCCACCCAAACTGACAAGGTATGAGGAATAAAGTTCCAAACACATACTCACGCTCGAACCAAACGCCCCAAAGATTAAACACACTCTTGGTTTTCCCTCCAAAAGACATCTACCTAAATAAGAAAATAAGTAAAACTTTCTTTCATTAAATTGTCATATTTTCATTGAGTATATTCTTATAATAAAACTCTATCTTTTAATTAAATTCATAATTATGATTTTTTCATTAAAATAAAATAAAGTTGGTATTAAATTATAAACTATAAGTTGCTAAATTTTTCAATAATGCAATAATTATTACTGTAGAAAATAACTTGACACATACTTAACTTAATTCTCTTTGATTAGTTTTCTATTTCATTTTTTTTTCATATCAAAATACAATGGAGTGAAATATTAAGTATAAACGAGGTGCAAATTTAAAAAGTATAAATAATACACTAAAAAAAATCTATATACCGCACATGCATTACGTAGGATCTATATTAGTGCTAGGATTAACTAAAAGTACCAACTTTGCTTTTCCGGGGAACTAAAACCATTACTCGCCCGTTCAAATCTAAGTGTCACGGCTCACATATATTTTCTCTCGAAGGAAATCTAAGTAGTACATTCAATTTCTTTTTAACACTAGTTATTTAAGCTTATCATTAGACCTTTTCATTTTGGGATTAAGGCTCTGATGTTGTTGTTGTTGTTGTTGTATTAGACCTTTTCAATTAATAACATGGGGTGTCCGTGTTACACAATTTGGTTGATTTATTCCCTCATTAAAATGATGTCCATGTAGGATTAGAAAATGACTATCCTAAAAATGTCAAAGGCAAACCCACTCCACAACAACCAAATTCCACAAATGTTTTGTACATCCTCCCATCCAAACCAAAGGTTACATTTAACTTTTTGCCACTATTTATGATTGTAGAGAATCTTTGATATTATTAGTAATGTATAAGAGAAAACATAGTCATGCGAGATCTTGTTTGATTCATCATCGTGAATGTTATAAGAATATCAAGTTTTTATAATTTTTAATAATGTGTAACTAAAATATTCACGTTGCAAAACACGCCTCGACAAGCGTAAAAAAGTCAAATATAACCTTTGGTTTGGATCGGAGAGAGTAACTGTCCATTATATAAAAAATATAGTAGCTCTCCCATTGAATCAGAGAATAAAAACAACAAAACATCCACCATCAATGTACCACGATTTGCAGCTTTGAAGATGAAGCAATGGTGTGATTGAAAGCGCAATAAAACAAAATGTTGACGACTAATTATATTACAAAATCATCTCTACCAAAAGTTTAAATTTTAGCTGATGGTTAAAACTCAATAATTAGTTCTTGTAAATCAATTATTATTATTATATTCAACTATATACTTTATAATTAGTTCTTGTAAATCAATTATTATTATTATATTCAACGATATACTTTTGAATAAGTAGCACATTTTTAGTGGGTCGCCTCGCGTATCTTCTTTCTACTTTTGAATAATTGATTAGTTTTCTTACGAAGGGTGTCACTTCAAAAGTAGAAGAAATCAAAGGGAGAGAGTACATAACTACATACCAAGAAAAGCAGCTCGCCTGTGTAGTGATGGCCTTTTGAGTTCGCAATAATAGGAATAACCTACAGTTGAATTGTAGTATGTGTAGTCTCTTTGGCAATCATTTTTGCACTTCTGACATTCTTGAGGTACTAGAAAACAAATATTTATTCTGTCAGTAAAAAATGCAGTTATGCTAAAAAAACAATAATTCCACGTGTCCGAATAAAATCCTAATATTATTATATTACGACTTTATAAATGTAGTTTGTGAAATTTAATATAGTGTTAGTGGTTTGGTTAATAAATTAAAATTAGGCTAAATACTTGTAGCTTTATGAGGAGAGTTCCTCAATTGAATTTGTTTATTTTGTTTGATCGAACACCAAGCTCCGGTACAGATCGGGCAAAAGAGGTTTTACATGTGACTATGAGAAAGGAAATGTGAAGAAAGGTCTCTAAAGTCAAATAGATGTGTCAAACACTAGGCTCATAAGGGTTAACATTAACAAATGAGGAGAACTTTAAGATTATATAATCTAAGGAATTACTCCATCTATTTTGGGAGCAACTCATTTAGACATATAAAGTGTCCCTGGTGTGACGGACCATTCTATGAAATTAAAAATCCCAAAGGTTCACGCCCACGTTACGAGGTAAGGTAAATTTATGTTATACACAGATAATGAAAATTACTTGATTAGGCATTGTAAAAACCGAAAATTATAAAATTACAAGGGCTTTTTTCTTGTCAAAGGTACCTAGTATTTTGACTACCATCTTGCCTGCAAGTACCAATTTTTTTCCCCCAAAAATACCTAAAATTTAAATTTCGCTCATTAGACATAACCAATTGACGCCTTCTGTCGAAGAAAAGGTCAATAAACGGAGTTAACTTAACGAAAATCATGACTTACCCCTAATTATTTTAAATCTTCTCTACAATTAATACCTTAACTTCAAACTAAATAACTACCTAGCCTTTTCTTCTCCCTATGTCATTTAGTTGGTGATAATATAATAATTATAACATGTTAGTTAAGCTACAAATTATTATTATTCCGTATAAGATTTTAAAACGGACATGCTTTCCGTCATCAAATTCTTGATTATTTTTTTCACGAAAAACGTTTGTTGGTACTGCTCACATATATTCAACAAATGTATGAATATACTAAACATATATTTAATAAAGGAATAATTGATAGGAATAATCCCACCTTTGACACGTCTTCTCAAAATACTATGACCTTTTAGTAATCTTTAAACAATCCCACCTTTGTATAATGTCTTCTCAAAATAAGCCTTTACCTATTACTTACCTATAATAAAAGGTAATTTATTTCTTCTATATAAGTTTCATCCCCCCAACCCATCATTCTTGCTTGTTTATATTTTTTGTTCTTACCAAACAACCAAATCCCAGATATAAGAATTTTCATTTTTTATTTTTCTTCCTTTTTCTTCATAAATCCTTTCCCTTTATTTTCGGTAACAATTAAATGAAACCCACGTCACTTGTACATTAAAATGGTTTGTGTTTTCATATAATTCCAGTCACCCGATTACCACCTATAAAATCTCTTACTATTATTCTCCATAATCGAATGTCACCTTAAACTAAACTTTGTAAATCAATAAAATCTCAGTCCCTTCGTCCTAATCATTAGTTTTTCTATTCCATTATGGGGTGTCTTAGTCAAGACAATTTTATCCTTCTTACTTAATTTGATCTACTTGTGGTCGAATAATTAACCCCCTCCTTTTTCATTAGTCACTATGCCAAAATTAATGTTAAACAAATGACGGGACGGAGAGCTTCGTTCTATTTCACCACTGAGGGAAAGTAAAGGGTATTTGTGAATTTATTTCACCCTGTGGTCCGTCGATTTGTCGTCTGTCGAGCGTCCTTATCAACACCCTTTCTTATACAACATTTACATTTCTCTTCTTAAATTTGTGTTTTTCTAAATCCTAATTGCAAAACATTGTTGCAACTATTGCTACTGTCATACAGTGTGTATCGAACATTAACACTTTGTAAGTGCGAGGAAAGAGAGAACAAAGAAAAAAAGGAGAACAATAGAAGTATAAAAAAATAAGAAATGAAGCAAAGAAATAGGAAGGACGGTTACAGGGGTATTTGGGATAGGAAATATAAAAAATAAAGTATATTATCTTCTATTGCAGGTAATTAACAGGTAAAGACCTGTTTCGAGAAGATATGTCATAAAGGTGGGATTGTTTTCGGATTATTAAAAGGTGAGATCATTTTGGGAAGACATGTCAAAGGTGAGATTATTCCTATCAATTATTCCTTTAATAAATGCATGAAAATGAGATGAATGTAATGAGTACTAGTTAACAAATTAGATGTAAATTTTAGGTACCTTTGGACCCAAAAAAATGTCAAGGTGCGTGTAAGATGGCGAAAGTGCTATGACTGCTATCCACCTTCCAACTGAAAAAATAAAAATAAAAAAATGACAAATGCATATTGGAAGATAGACAATATTATTATTTACCTTGGCATCCATCGGGAAGATAGGGGTTTCCTTCATAAGGAAACGGACATAGGCATGTGTTGGCATCACTACACGATCGAGGAAAAGATGGAGCCTTCCAGCGTAATGTGGTAGGTAAGATTGCCAAACTAGATAATGACCCGGAGATGTAACTGTCATAATCAACAAGGGCTACTGATGCATCGCAAGAGTTATAATTCATTAGTTGTTCGAAACTGACATCGATCTCATAAAAATCTGGATCATCATCCCATATCCTGTAGTTATTATAAATTAATATATTGTCTGTGCAGCATCCATCACCTTCGCAAGTAGTTACACTGGATCCATTCGTGTTGAAATCATCGCCGACACAAACTGAATTACATGAAGCCAAGGTTTCCCCACTCCGATTCTTTAGTGCAGCCGTGCTTCCACACCCCACCATCATAAAAAAATTGTCAGTTGTTGAGAATCGATATGGACTACCTTTCAAGTCATAGCTTCGGATTTTCTTAATGCCAGAACTTCCACAGAGATTTTGACGAGGCACGACTACTTCAAGTTCCTGGCATGGGGGATAGACATCGTAGTAATCCCCTCTGCCCATTATTGAGCACCTTCCTGGCCAGCTGATATTTAGCACCTTAAGATTGAACTGCCGTAAGAACGGTTGTGAGAAACCTAAAGATGTATTGCAAATGATCTCGTATGATGGGTCATGGTAACAATCGGCACCAATGCCAAATGGGTATGGAATCTTCACATCACCGCAATGATCAACGCAATCAGGCTTCGAAATACTCGAGCTAACTGTTATTCTTAGCACTCCAAACAGCTGGACCATTAGTAAGAACCAAGACACCATTTTTTTCGATTTTTAGATCAGATATAGAGTACAGAACTTGGCCACACACACACTTCTTTTATATTGAGATTACAAGGAAACTATTTGAACAACTTTCCCCAAGGCAAGAGACAAGGGGACCTCAATGTAAGTAACAGCGCTCAAGCTAATTATAATTTGACTGGCTCAATTTTAATCATTGTGCTGATAATTATATTATTAATTTATTACCTAACAAAAGCTAATTATTATACAAATGATAAAACCTAGACATGTACTCGGGCCGGGCTGGCCAGGGGGGACCGGGCTTTCCAGGTCAGACTCGGGCCAGGCCAAGGGGTGGGGTGGGCTTGGCCGGGTCGGGTTGGGATATGCTTGATCTGGGCCAAGACCCGAGGCGGGTCAAATGCGGGCCGGGGCTTGCCAATTTATTTATTTTTAATTATTTTTGCTAAAATAGCGGGCCAAGGGCGGGCAGGGCTGGAATTTTAGGACTCGGGCCAGGCCAGAGTCAATGGCGGGCCAAGGCCGGGTCAGGCCAGGTTGCATAAATGACAGGCCAAGGTGAGTTGTATTCGGGGCGGGCCGGGTCAGGCCGTGCCAGCTCTAATAAAACCTAACAAAACTTACCCATTATGTAAACGTGGTCTTAGTTTTATTCTCCTAAAAATATCTGCTATCTCAAATTCCAAAACAGTCATAGGCAACTCGATCAATACAGGTAGCAAATCAAGCTACTTGCAATATCTCAAAAATCGAGCCTATTACTCCCACTGTCCCGTGTCCTTTTGTTTTGGCACAAAGACCAAGAAAAGAGGAGAGAGTAAATTACTAAATAACATGTGTACCAAATTGAGTGTGAATGAGCAAATTGTTCGTTCATCAAATGCATTCCTAAAATAGAAAGGATAACAAATGACTGAGACACCCAAAAATGAAAAAGGACAACAAATAACCAGGACGGAGGGAGTACAATTTTACATATACCGAGACTTAACCAAAGTCCTTTTCAGTTAAAGGTGAGCCACAAAGCACAGAATGACGATAAGAGGTGTTGAACACTTGAACCATGGTCCTATATATGTATATACGGTTCATGCTACCAGTGATTGAGCCAACTCACAACCATATCGGAGACTAAAATTCATTCCGCAAGCTAAGTTTCAACTAAATATGCTCCTCACATAGTCACACGATAACAGACAAATTGAATGTAAATTGAATGTTCAAGAGTATCAACCGAATTAAGTCACAGAAGCGATCAATTACAGGAAAGACTTGAAAAAGCAGACTGACTTGGTCTTCCTTGCTTGACTTAGTGAGAAGGACTTGTAAGGTTAGTCAATGGAAAGGATAAGGTATAGCTAAACCTCCAAACCCCACCCAAAATTATTATTGTTTTCATTGCTTGACTCATACAGATCAAAGGTTTACTTTGACCGGTTGGTCTCTTTTAAGACGGACATATGCACTTTCATATCAAATACTGAGTACAGAACTTAACCACACACTCTACTTTAGTACAAAAATCTGTCGGATTCGAACCAGCGACCTAAGGATTACCTGTTAAAACAATTATAGTCCTCTGTTCTACCAACTGAGCTAAGGTTGGAATTCTGCCATCATCATTTCGAATTAATAATTACCACCCTAGTATTGAATAAAACACTACTTCCTTCGTCCCAACCATTTGTTTAGCTTCGATTAAAATAGACCGAACAAAGAATACAATAAGTTAAACAAATGATTGAAACCGAGGGAGTAACAATTTTCAAGAATCTAACTCTTCAATTGAATTAAAATTTGAATTAACAAAAAATGGCAATTACTGCAATTCACCTAAAATGACAATTATCAACATCTCGTATAAAAACTAATAAAACCCTAAAATTGATTGAGACGACGATATTCCAGAATCAATATCATAGAACGCGTAAAATTAGTAATCAATTCAATTGAATAATTGAATTAAAATGGGAATTAGAGAAAACAACAAAATAGTATTCAATCAAAAATGACATGCATATTGAATTTTCAAAAGTTAATTGAGATAAAGAAGGTGACTGACCTTGTCTTTACCGTATAATTTGAGCAAGAATTGTATTTGATTAATCGAGTCGATCAGAATTTGGCCCCTATGATATGATATGTTTGTACGAAGTATTTGAACTTGGCTTGGGCTTGAGTTTGGGCTTTGAGTTTGAGTCTGGTCTTTCCTATGTAATTGGGTCCTGCTATATATCGTCGACAATTTACTAATTATCGTCGACAATTAATGTAAATTTTCAAGTTTGTCCTCCATAACATAACTCCATATCCGTCTCACTAAAATGCAATTTCCGTCTCACTAAAACACAAATGCAATTTCCGTCTCACTAAAACACAAATGCAATTTCCGTCTCACTAAAACACAAGTCACCGTCTCACTAAAATATTTCAAAAAAAAAGACGCTTTTTCAAAAAAAAACATGAACGGGAACGATTTTAACAATGATTTCAACAATGAAGCTAGTAACGAGGTGAGTTTACGATTTAGTTTTGTCTAAAATTTATGTTTTATTATCGATTGATTCCCGAATTAGGATAGATGCCTTGATTGTAGACGGAATTATGATAGAATTCGTGACGGATTTAGTCGAAAATGCAATCGAAAAAAAAATAACACGAAATGGGCTGGACGAAGAGAATTTTCGTCCAGGGCTGGTGTTGGACGAAAAATCCCTGAGTCCAGTATGGGCCTTGGACGAAAGAATTTTTCGTCCAACACCAGGCCGGGACGAAAAATTCCTTCGTCCAAGGCCCATACTGGACGAAGGGATTTTTCGTCCAGGCCTGGTTTTGGACGAAAAAATCTTTCGTCCAGCCCATTTCGTGTATTTTTTTTTATTTTTTTATTTTTTTTGTTTCCGTCTTTTATTTTATTTTTTTATTTTTTTCTGACTCGTTTTGTATAAAACAATTAAAATAATTAATTTCCGTCTTTGTATTATATTTTTTTTATTTTTTATTTTTCCGACTCGTTTTGTATAAAACAATTAAAATAATTAATTATCGTCTTTATATTATATTTTTTTCTTTATTTTTTCCGACTCGTTTTGTATAAAACAATTAAAATATTTAATTACCGTCTTTGTATTATATATATTTTTTTTTTTCCGACTCGTTTCGTACAAATTAATTAGTTATTAACTAATTTTTCGAAATGCGTGCGCAGGTAAATAACGATGGAGACGGTATTGATTACTCAGATCATTTTACGACTACCAGATTCTTTGCATCAAGTATGGAAGCGTTTAATTAGGCATATGAGATCGGAATCCGACTCGGATTTGGTATAAAAAGAGCAAGCAACAAGAGAGTTGGTCGTAACACGAATTTGAGACAAGATATTTTGTTTGTCGGATGGGTGGAAGAGGTCCCGTAAATAAGGATGCCGATTCTTTAATGAGGGGTAACACGGTTACCGCGTGGTGCATATGCAAATTTTCAATGAAAGTTGTTGAATTACAAGAGAATAAGTGGAAGCTTGTCATGAGATCCGGGTTTCATAATCATGCTTTAACGTTGTATTGTGACGGCGACAGATACTTTGCAAAGTTTGATGAAGAGGAGTTGGCTTATATCGATGCCCAAGTTAGAGCTCACGTTAGACCGGCAATTATTAGTGCGGGTTTGCATCAGCGGAATCCGGAAAAGTCAAGACCTAATCGGCGACAAATTTACAATCGTTCTCAGAAAGTAAGGGCCGAGGAAAGAGATGGGAGAAACCCGGCTGTGATGCTAGCACTTGCGGTTCAAAGATAAGTACGTTCATTATTGGGTCACTGATCAGAAGACCGATGAGCTAACCCACGTGTTCATGGCTCATCCAGAAGCCGTTAAGATGTTTCGATCATACTATTATGTGGTACTGATCGATTCCACGTACAAGACAAATTTATACCGTATTCCGCTTGTTGAGATGGCTGGAGTCACATTCGTCGGGAAGAGCTTTGTCATCGCGTATGCTCTTGTGAAGCATGAGTCCGAGGATGGATATCTGTGGGTCTTACGGAAACTGAAGGCCCTTCTCAATGATGTCGTTCAACCTAATGCTATTGTTACTGATTGCGAGGCAGATTTGTTGCACGCGATTCCAACTGTTTTTCCGGATTCGTCTCACTTGCTATGTCTTTGGCATATATATTCTAACGTGGAGACGAAAGCATTTGATATCACTGTAATACTACGGTTTTATGAGTCTATGGGTACTCTATCGAGTAGGCCTTACTCTGTCGAGTAAGGGTGTGTTGCGTTTTAAAACAGGTTCTGACCTGTTGGGTACTCGATCGAGTAACCTTGATACTCGATCGAGTAGGGGGCACTCGATCGAGTATCTCAGCTACTCGATCGAGTAGCCGGTTTACAGGGGAATGATTTGTCGGGTTTTGTTAATAATGCGATTTGGTATATAATTACTGCCGCCACTTTCTTTAAACACTTTTACAAACCTAATTGCTTTCAAAAGAGAAAACAAACTACGTTCTTCGCATCAATCGCATTGTTGGCAAATCCCGGAGCTTGGAAGGTCGGATTTCACCTTTCTTTATACCTTTGTGATCCTTGCATCGAGGGTAAGATCTAAGTACCGTTTTTATAGTAATTCGTTAAAGTTAGTTAAACCCTAATTTGGGGATTTGGGGGTTTTATTGTATTTCTTGATTGGTAGTAATTGTATGATTGTATGTTAGGAGGAGGATTCGTAGAAGAAGCCTTTTGATATCAGCTGTGAGACCGTCTGACTGTGTTGCTTTCCAGGTAGGGTTTCTCTACTCAGTATTAGTCCCATAATGTGTTGTTGGTGTGTTGTGATTGTTGAATATTATCGTACTCGTATTGTGACGGTTGTTGGATTCGGTTGTTGATAGGACTGTGACTGTTTGTATCTGTCTGTGTTCTTCGAGGCGCGTCCCTGGCTGAGTGGAGTCACTTGCGGGAGTGGCTTCACGCCCATTATTCGCCTCCTGTGGAACCCAAGACAGGAGGGATGTGCACATTAAGGAATTTGGGTTTATCGCTCGACGGAGATGAGCGGGGATTTGGTGGGTACGGCTGCGGTCCCCCACTGGCGGCGTGGAGTGACCTGTTGCGATGAGCACTCCGGCAGGGCTACACACTTTAGTGTGTAGTCAGGATTGAGGAGTTGGGATTGGAGTTCGGAGTATATCTGTGATGATTGAGCTGTTTGTTTACTGTGTTGTTGGTTTATGTAAATTGTGTGATTAGTACTTACCCCGTTTATTGTTTTAAAAATTGTGGTGATCCATTCGGGGATGGTGAGCAGTTGTTGAGCAGGTATGAGTCGAGTTACATGGGATAGCTGGGATGTGCCACCGTCTGATGATAGAGTCTTCCGCTGTAGCATTATTAGTTTATTAAACATTTCTTTTAGCTGAGTAGACAGTTGGTTTTGAGAACATGTAACCGTATTTTGGTTTTGGTTTTGGATTGTATCTTATTCACTAAAGTTATACTATTTAAATGTTGTTTCGTTATTGTCTTATGATTATCATTGCCTCGGGTAACCGAGATGGTAACATCTTTATACCTGGGTGGTCCTGGTAAGGCACTTGGAGTATGGGGGTGTTACAAAATGTTATCAGAGCGACGATTCTGAAACCTGTAACCAATGAATCTAATGAACATAGGGAGTCAATTAAAATGAACCCGGGGTAAAGGTTGTAGGAGCTAATGCAAAGGCTTGGGAGACGTCCTAAAGTCGCGAACTCGCCCTACAATTTTGAACCGGTCACATGGGGGGTATATGTCAAGGTCGTATGTGATGTTTGTTAGCTTGTATGTGGATGTGACGATGTATGTTGTAAATTGTTGGATGTTTGGAGTAGAAGGTTGAGATTGTGAATGAAAGGTTGGTGAAGTATATAAAAATGTTGTTTGAATAAGAAGCATGTTGGATGTTTATTATGTGGCATTTGATAACATGAAATAGTTGTTTTGTTGATCATATGAAGAGTTGTGTAGAATTACATGCTTAACTATATTATAATGTTGAGTTTATACAGTTGTATAGTATGTTGGGATATGTGAGGTAACATGCGGGTAGTATATACGAGTCAACATGACTCGATCGAGCAGGGGGTACTCGATCGAGTAGGTGAGGTACTCGGTCGAGTGGGTCTGACTCGATCGAGTGGGTATTTGACGTTTTTATAACCAGAAGCGTGTTTTTGGGCACTCGATCGAGTACATAGGGCACTCGATCGAGTAGGGGGTCACTCGGTCGAGTATGTTAGAGATCAGAAGGTCTGTTTTGGGTCTGATGTCGGGGCACTCGATCGAGTATAGTGGGCACTCGATCGAGTAGCCTCTACTCGATCGAGTAGGTTTAGGCTCTCGATCGAGTGTGTTCTGGGCAGTCCGCTTTCGTGTTTTGAGGTTTTAGTGCGTATGTTTATATCTACCCTTTCTTATATAGTTTCAAGATCCCGCCCAAGAGAAACACTTTGCATGCGAGAGCTGAGAGCATGAACATCGACGATGTAGTTAAGATGTTGGAGCACCAAGATACTCTTACTGAGGCCCTAAAGAGAGTGGGAAAGGATAAGGAGTTTGACCACTCCAATATCAGTCTTTATATAGCTAGGTTTAACCCAAAAGAGTACAAGGGGACCGGGGAGCCTAACCTTCTTGACAACTGGCATCGTGAGATGGAGAACATACTGGACCTGGTACACTGTCCTGATGAGATGAGAGTGGAACAAGCTGCGTTCTACCTGAGGGAATCAGCTGGTTAGTGGTGGGATAAGGTGAAGGTGAGTGCTAGGGAGATGTACACGAAGCAGGGCTTACCTGCTATACCTTGGGACGAGTTTCGGAGGGCTATGAGGAAGGAGTTTGTACCTGAGCATGTGAGGAGTAAGCTGAGGGAGGAGTTTGATGGGTTTAGGATGACATCTGACATGTCCGTGGCTGAGTACTACAAGTAGTTTAATGAGAAGTCTAGGTATGCTGAGGACATGGGCTTGAGTGAAGAGAACCTAGCGCTGAGGTTTGAGAGGGGGTTGACCCCTAAGATCATGGATAAGCTACCCGTGGGAGTCCTTACCGATGTTAAGGAAGCTTATGAGAGGGCTGGGAGAACTGAGAGGTTGGTGGAGATGGCTCAGGAGAGAGTGGTTGAGAAAAGAAAGGCTGAGAGTGAAGGTGGTGGCCAATCTAGTCACAAGAAAGGCAACCACAATCAGGCTAGAGCGTTTTCTTCTGGGTCAGGGTTCAGTGTTGGGGCTTCCTTTGGGCGTGGCCGTATGAGTGGTAGTGGTAGTTGGGGGATGACCTGCTATGGCTGTGGCGGTGTAGGCCACAAGAGACATGAGTGCACGAGTATGCCTGGAGCTTTTCAGAGATCGGCTCAGGGGAGCTATTCTCAGGGGCCGGCACAGAGTTATGCGAGCAATAGACCGTCTGGGTCATGGTCTAACCGAGGAAGTCAGAGCTATCAGGATGGAGGTAACCGCAACGGCGGTAATTCTTATCAGAAACCAGCTACGAACAACAACAACAATCAGGGGTCGGATGCTAAACCGACCACATCACCCGATCTTGTCCGGGAGGTGGACAGAAGACCAGTGGAAAGCTGTTCATGATGGACAAGAAAGCAGCTGAGGATGATACACATGTTATCACTGGTACTTTTCTTGTTAACGGTATTCATACCTTTGTTTTGTTTGATTCGGGGGCGTCTCAGTCGTTTGTATTTTCGAGTCATGTTAAATGGTTGGGTTTGAGGGTATATGAGTCTATAAGTGAGAAAGTTTTTATACCTTCGGGTGAGTCTGTATCATGTGGGAGGTTGTATAGGGATGTATCTATGGTAGTTGGGCAAGTTGATCTACCTGTAGACTTGCTAGAGTTTCCTTTTGATGGTTTTGAGATGATAGTCGGGATGGATTGGTTGGGAAAGTATAAAGCTAAGATAAACTGTCATCAAAAGAAAGTGTCTTTGAGAGGTCCTAAGGGTGTTAGTGTGTCTTATCGTGGGTTTGTGGTCAAACCCAAAGTTAAGTTTATTGCAGCTGTGACCTTGAAGTCCTATCTGAGGAAGGGATGCCCTTTGATCTTGTGCCATGTGAGAGATGATCGGATAAAGAGTCCGACAGTTGATCAGATACCAGTGGTTGGTGAGTTTGCAGATGTTTTTCCAGAGGAGATTCCGGGGTTGCCACCGAAGAGGGAGATAGATTTCACGGTTGAGTTGAAACCGGGGACGGGGCCAATCTCTAAAGCACCGTACCGGATGGGTCCTAAGAAGATGGAGGAGCTCAGGAAACAGTTAGATGATCTGATAGAGAAGGGATACATTAGACCTAGTGTATCGCCGTGGGGAGTACCAGTTCTTTTTGTAAAGACGAAATATGGGAGCTTGAGGTTGTGCATAGACTACAGGGAGTTGAACCGAGTGACGATGAAGAACAAGTATCCTTTGCCAAGGATAGATGACCTGTTTGATCATTTGAGTGGTGCATCAGTCTTTTCCAAGATTGATTTGAGGTTGGGGTACCATCAGGTGAAGATTAGAGAGGTGGACATACCAAAGACAGCTTTCACGTCGAGGTATGGCCATTATGAGTATGTGGTGATGCCGTTTGGGTTATCTAATGCACCGGTTGTGTTTATGGATTTGATGAACAGAATCTTCAGACAGTTTTTGGACAAGTTTGTGGTGGTGTTTATCGATGACATCTTAGTCTACTCCAAGACTAAGGAGGAGCATGAGGAGCATCTGAGGATTGTGTTGCAGACTTTGAGGGAGCATGAGTTATATGCTAAGCTGTCCAAGTGTGAGTTATGGTTAGAGAAAGTTGCTTTTCTGGGGCATGTGATCTCTAAGGAGGGAGTAGCTGTGGATCCGGCAAAGATTGAGGCAGTGACAAAGTGGGAAGCACCAAAGAATGTTGCTGAGATCAGGAGTTTCTTGGGTTTAGCTGGATACTACAGACGGTTCGTGAAAGATTTCTCCAATATTGCTAGACCTATGACAGCTTTGATGAGGAAAGAGAACAGGTTTCGTTGGGATGAGAGTTGTGAGACCCAAGTGCAAATGTTTAGGACAATTCAAATCTAATTGCCTTCACAAAATGGATGGAAGAAACAAGCGTTCACAATTTTCGACACGAGCAATCCCCTTATTTAATTAATAATGAGAGGGATTACAATTTGAACAACAAATAAAGCTCGACGAGTCTACAACTTGTCAAAGCTAAGGTGTCAACTAAAACACCTCACATAATAAAACTAGCACAAAACATACAATAACTAGCTAGTACAACATAATAAAAACCCACAACAATAATACAACATAATAATAAAGTGGGTAATGGAGGTCTTCACTCTTCCATTCTACCCTTGCCTTTTCCCTCGGGGTACATCTTCCCCTTGTTCTTCTTGTTGGCCCGCCTAGCACGGACTTCCTCCTCGGAACGGATCCTCAACGAATCTAAGACGGCGACGGCCTCCAGTCTAGCACAAGACCCCATATTCGACCCAAGACGAGCCAATGCACGGCCCACCATATTCTTGGGGCCGGAACTCCTCCTCTTCAGTGGTCTCATCACATCGGGAGTATCTCCATCAACGTACTCCTCAAAGAAGGCACGGTTGGCCTTGCCAACCTCTTGATACTTTAAATCGACGGCCTCGTCCTTACGAAATTTGGATCTCTCTTCCAAGGACGGAGCTCTTGACCACTTGACATAAGCGAGAGTCGCCCATGTCGTGGCAACGGGGTTTGGCACCTCCCGAAGCGGCCGAGTGGTCCACCACCTTTCGAAAATCTCCACAAGCTCGGAGTTCCGGAGAACATTCTCTTGAACAAGAGTATCTTGAGCGGGCACCTTTTGTTGACGTCTCATTTGCCTCATGAGCCTTTCGGGATAAATGAAGGAAACAACCTTCAAGCCCACCACCATCAAAGAACGAGGACTAGCACCCGAAGCGGGCAACCCCGTGAAGGACCTCAAGTGCCACCACGGCACCACCCAACGGATATGAGGGCCACCCTCCTCCGCCAATCTCGCGGCCCAATAGGCCTCGGTGGAAGCAAAACTATCCGGGTACAACTTCTTCCTCATGGTAAGATGACGGAAGGAATAAGAAGAAGAATCAACCGGAGGCTCTACATACTTTAGCCTCTCCAAGAGCCACACTTGAAGGATCCTCGGGGATCCGAAAGAGGGAGATTCTCCACAAGAGCCTTCCTTATCCAAAGCTTGGATAATCTCTCCAAGCACCAACCATGATGGATCTCTACCATGCTCCATTTGCTCGATCACATGGATAAGGGTCATGCTACCATGGCATCTTGGCCCCTCCTTCTTCAAGACGTCAACAAAGAGGTACGCATGGACAAGGCAAAACGCAAGAGCCCTTCTCCTAGCCACCTCCGAGACATTAGCATCTAATCGGTTTGAAAAGATGTTGATAAGAGCCAACATGTCCACACCATGTGGAGCAAGAAGAAAGTTGGTTTGGTTTGTTGACAAGCCCAACATGGAACGAAATTTCTCCTTGTAGCACAACCGAGTCGGAGGAAGCATCGGAACACAACCCGGCCACCCAACAATGGCTCCAACTTCTTCGGCAAGAGGACAAAGCTCACCTTTCGGGAAAACGAAAACATGATGTTTCGAATCCCAAAACCGAGAACATGCTTCAAGAAACGAAGGTTGCACCTTGACTTGACGAAGCACCAACAATTGACCAACTCCCATGCAAACGAGTTGATACTTTTCGGGAGGCGACAAATCCCGGCACCATTGTCGCAATGCGCTCTCAAAAGCATCCATGAAATATTTTTGTGGAAGAAGAAGAGGTTTTTGTAGAGATGATTTTTGTGTTTCGGATGATGAAACAATGCAGCGCAAACGTCCCTATTTATACAAACTGATCAGCGCATTTTTCAGAAAAAGGGGAGAGCCGGCTTCCATCGCCAGGCTGCTCGCGCCTCTTTGAGGCTTCCCCAGGATTCCCGCTGTTAACTTGTCTCTTTCAACTTGTGCTTTCTCCTGATACCTCAAACCTCCCGCCAGGAAGCTCGCGCCTCTTCGGGATGATTCGGGAAATTTTGTGTTTCCTCACACTCACATTTCTTAGTTTTCGCGTTTTACGAAATTCGACACAGTTTCCATGACGCAGCTTTAAACATACGGATTTTTCTTTCTTTTTTTAAAAAAGGGGGAAGGGCTAGTCGCCCCGATCCGCGATGGATCGTTTCCATGTCAGTCGATGGATCGTTTCCATGTCAGTCGAAATTCCGAAAAAATTTCGATTTTTCGCAATTCAAAAATCAAAATCGAAGATTGATAACACGACATCAATTTTCATCAAAATTCAAGCACTCACAAATTCGAGTCTTGACCTCAAAAATCAAATGAACTCGCAAAAATCATTTTCTAAAGATTCTTTCCTGACGGTTTGAGTTTGAATTTTTCGAGTCGCAAATCAATTTCAATAATTCCGACGCAATTTAATTCACGACACGAGTTAGTTGCTCAAATTTTCAAATCAATTCTTTTTGAATTCCGAACGTGACGATTTGTCACGGAATTTCCAAAATTCATTTCAAAATTTCAATTTTATCTTCAAGTCATCTTGGTTAATTTTGATTGTCAAACAAATGCTTTACATGTTTTCAATTAAATGCTTCTACGTGTTTGCATTTATGCTATCTGTTGCCTGTTTTCTATGCTAATGATGCAGGAACTGGTGCAAAGCAAATGGAGAATCGACAACCGACATCGCTCCTCCGAAACACAACACAAAAAAGCCAAAAATCACAAAATAAACCACAATCCAAAAACATATATATACAAACCGCCTCACGCAAAATGTAAATATGTACAGACAAGGGTCCAAGACACGGACAAACTACAACAAACTACTCAGCGTCTCCCGGCGGGTCAGTCCTGGTCTCACTAGGAGTCGCCGCCAACGCAGACACCACCACCTGCTCAGGCTCCCTCTCCGGAGAACTCTCCAGCGTCTCCTCCTCCATCACGACGCGAACCTCCTCCGCCGCGGCCAACTGATCCCTGAGAGAGGCAATCTCCGCGTCTCGGCTTCGCAGCTCGTCCTCACGACGTCTCAAGTCCTGATCCCGACGGATGATCCCCAGCTCCTGGCCCCCGATTGTCGACCTGGCTGCCTCCAACTCGGCACGGACCCGAGCAAGCTCTGTCGGTGCCCTACAAAACACAAATAACAGATCCTCAAAACGTGAAATACAACACCAAACACACAAAAACAGCACAGAAAACGTACCTGAGAAAGCCGAGCCTCCCTCGTAGCCAGGTCACCAGCAAGCGCCCTCCAGCGGTTGGCCATCCGCCACAAGTCTTGGTGACTAACAGTCGTCACCTACAAAACAAAAATGTCCTTCAATACAATGTAAGGCAAAGTATAATTGGAGAAAGTGTTCAAGTCAGGAGCTCACCCTCAGAACAATCAACCTGCACTCCATGCCGGCATCGGTCACCTCGGCCGCCGCAGGCTCCGGTAAGCGCAACTGAAGCTCCTCGCCACCCGGCCCCTGAAAAGTGGTCTCCGTCGGGAAATCTGGGGGTTGAGTCCTCATCAGCAGGTCGACTCCCTGTCATTTGGATCCACATCAAAGATGACAAACCCTCCTACTAAAAGAGGCAATGGAAACAAAAAACGGAGGAAAACATACCTCAATCGGGTACCAAGCAAGCCTCGACAACCGGAAGGTGTCGTAGTCAACGCCCCGCAACAACAGCTCCTCACCTCCCCGACCGTGAAGGTGCTCCTCAACCTCGTCAGGGGTCGACTCCTGGAACAACACCCTAGGCGGGTCAACCGGCACGACGAAAGTCTCGGTAAAGCACTGGCGAACTAAACGCTCGCCCGAGTACCAAACCGGCTCAATCGCCGTCTCCAAGTACAGACGCAGGGAGCTGCGAGGCTGCAAACGCTCCCTGATGGCAGCCGGTACACCCGTGTAGTGCTCCCAAGGCCGCCCAACAAACTGCATTCAAAACAAAGCTATTCAGCTAACTGGGGGATTCACGAGCTACCTAACCATCCTATCTCTATCTATTTCTATAAAGAAGAAGGGGAAGAGGGCAGGAACTTACGTCAGCAACCCGAAGCTTGTTCACGCGACGCCTGCAGTCCTCGTAAGTCGACTTAATCGACTTCTTCCGAGCCACCGTCCAACCCTTCACAGCAGGGTAGGTCGAAGGGACACCGTCTGGGGTCCCCGGTCGCAGAGAAGTGAAGTAAGCATACAACCAAGCCTGTAATCAAACACAGCAAACACAAATCAGCCAATTTCTCAAAAATTGCCAAAATCAAAATCAACATCAAAATCAAACTCAAAAAAAAACTACCACAAAAAAAACTCGTACCTCAAAGATGAGGCCGGGACCAACTAAGGCAGGAGCACTACCCGCTCCCACTGTCTTCGGACGCACCGCCGCGTGCAAGTACCGGGTGAAACTCGCCAAAGCCGGCGTAACCCAGTCAAACCGGCCCAAAGTGTCAAGGTCGGTGAGGAGAGGAAGCACCTTGGTCGACAAGCACTCACCCTTGTAAAAAAAGTACGTGGCACCCAAGAATTACCACAACCACAGCCGCGCCTCCTTCGTGTCGGCCTCAACCTCCGCCTCCGGGCTCGCCAACGGCACCAGAGTAACACCTGCCACCCTCCCAGTGAAGTGGTCATTCACGTACGAACTCGCGATAAAGTACGGAGTGACGTCGGAAGGCTCCGGCAAAGCAGTACTGATCAAAGCAGTGACCGCAGGAGAGGACACTCTCTCCGGCGTCTCGGTAAACTCAATAGGCAACTCGCCACAAGGAAGGTCGGACACCATGGCGAAGTCCTCCAAAGTCACGCCGACCTCCCCAAACTGCATGTGTAATGACGACGTCGTATCCCAGTACCGATCCAACATAACACGGATCAAACACAGGTTCGCCCTAATCGAAGACCTGTGAATGTCCCGCCAAGCGGCCATCAACGGCCCAAAAGCCGACCTCTCTATCAACGCCCTCGACCCGGCTCGGAGAACGTCATAGAAACCCAAGCAGGTAGAAAAGCCCGAGAAAGTCCTCATGGTGCCGATCTCCTGAAATCAAAAACAGACAACGTCAGAATGCCTAATTAGGCCCGACACTTCAAAAATGACGAAATTCAATCGGGGAACACGACTCACCAAGCCCTCGTGAGCACGGTAGGAAAGGTGTCGGTCCAGTCGAAGCAACAACTGACTGACGTCAAAACCCTCGGCCCAGTCAGGAGCCGCCCGTAAAAGCAACCCCCGCGGAGCCGAAACTCGCCTGGCTCTCCAACTCGCGACGTAAGCATCGTCCTCGGCTGTCTCCACTCTCAGTCTCTTATAGCCACGAGACTCGACGTGGTGGGTAGGGTCAACTCAACGACCCTGTTAACATCCCGTAACGACCGCCTGGTCCCCCGAGGACGACGCTCCCTCGTAGAAACCCTCCTCCCGGAGGTACTCGCCTCACCCCCAGCCTGAGCTCTCCCAGTGCCAACAGCCCCAACAACGGGCTCCTCACGCTCCTCGACGGCCCCTGAGGCCCCAACAGTCTGCTAAGGAGGACTCTCCTACTCGGTGACGTCCTCCACAACCACGGCGGGCGTGCTAACCGGAGTGCTAACCGGGCCCGTCCCGAACAACTCCTCAAGAGTCGCAGCCATGAACTCGGCCTGCCCCGAACACTCCCCTACAAACAAAAAAAATGTCAGCCGAAGTTCCGGCATTACGACGGCATGAAATGGACGAATCCAAAAAACAAAACAACAACCTGCAATACAAAACGAGGGCAATCCCGCCCAAAATCCAACAAAACAAAATTCACGCAAAACAAACACAAAAACGACTCGCCCCTCTTTTCAAGGAAAAGACGAGTCAAAACCACAAAAACGGCATTTCAAGACCCATACAAGGTCCGCCAACAAACCAAAATACATTCCCGACACAATGGGGTATTTTTTTTCTACGGCTCAAAAAGGCAATTCATACGCTAATTTGAGCCCAAACCGGTCAAAATCCAAAAACGACCGCAAAAAGGCAAAACGTGATTTTATCACGCCTCAAGGTGACCTAAATTACCAATAAGGTCCATTTCAAGGCAAACTGACTCAATTCAAGCCCAAACAGACTTATTTTGTCAAACGTAAGACCGTCACAAAAGGCAAAAAATCAAATTTTGCCCACGATACCCAACAAAGGTCCATAAATGGCGAATACGGGTTTTCCCAACTACAATGCAACCTAGTGGGACCCACTACCCAAGCAAATAAACTTGGCATTGTGAAATGAGACGGTTTCTCGCCTCACTCACGTTTTTTAGCATAGGGAGCGGGAACGGGGACCAAAATGCAAACCAAAAGCACCCCTATACTCCTAAACAGGTTTCTAACCTAATGCAAGCATCAATTTCACTCGAAATGGGCTCAATCAAAAACGCCCAATTCGATTTTCTAGGGTAAAATTCGCCCTAATTCAATCAAGCTAAGGATCAACAAATTTGAATGGATTCAAGAGGAAATACTTACCTTGAGATGACATTGTTGATAATGGCACGAGTAGAAGCTAGCAAAGGTCCTTCAAATGGCGATTTTTGCGGGTTTTTGTGTCGAAAGGAAAAAGATGAAGTGAGGTTGATATGCGGACCAACCTCGCGTCTTTTACAGAAAAATAGGGAAGCCCCTTTGGTTCGCCAGGTGGCTCGCGCCTCAACCAGGCCTCCCCTCACTCTTTCAGCGAATGTTGGGCTTTAGCCCAATTTTCATATAACAAATTTCGAATTTTCGTTTGACGATATTAAAGGTCGTCATTTCCTCGAAAACAAAAACAAATGGTGAAAATTCGAATTCACTATTTTCGAAGGCTTTGGACGACGGCACGTAAACCGTCACTCCAATCAAATAGTGAAAATTTAAATTCGCTATTTTCAAGCAAATGGTGATCAAAACCGCCGATTTCAAAAATAATAGTGAAATCAAATTCACTATTTTCCCTCTAAAAATTCAAGGATAACAGCGAAAATTCAAAAAAACCGCTATTTCTCCAAATTTTAAGCGACGGCCATTAAAACCGTCATTTTCAAAATAATAGTTGGAAATTGAATTCCACTATTTTCACCACACATGTCAACGGCGGCACATAAACCGTCACTTCAATCGATAGTGAAGATTTAAAATTCACTATTTCCTACAAATGTCAACGGCGGCACATAAACCGTCACTTCAATCGATAGTGAAGATTCCAAATTCACTATTTCTTTCAAATATCAGCAGGGGGATTCCTCGCGGAACCCGCTCATTCCAAAAACGGTGATAGTGAAAATCTCTGACTCACTATTTCCACAGCGGCATCATGAGTTCGCTACTTTCAAAACAAGCCCATTTGGCGCGGCTGTTCCCGTGGTCCATTAATCGACCGCCTCATCTGCTGGCGAGCCTTTGTCCGCAAACATTCAAGGATACATCCCGAAGATGCCTCGGGTACATTTCCTTACCACGGCTGGCGAGCCTTTGTCCGCAAACATTCAAGGATACATCCCGAAGATGCCTCGGGTACATTTCCTTACCACGGCTGGCGAGCCTTTGTCTGCAAACATTCAAGATAAATCCCGAAGATGCCTCGGATACATTTCCTTACCACGGTTGGCGAGCCTTTGTCCGCAAACATTCAAGGATACATCCCGAAGATGCCTCGGGTACATTTCCTTACCACGGCTGGCGAGCCTTTGTCCGCAAACATTCAAGGATACATCCCGAAGATGCCTCGGGTACATTTCCTTACCACGGCTGGCGAGCCTTTGTCCGCAAACATTCAAGGATACATCCCGAAGATGTCTCGGGTACATTTCCTTACCACGGCTGGCGAGCCTTTGTCCGCAAACCACTCAAGGATACATCCCAAAGATGCCTCAGATACATTTCCTTACCACGGCTGGCGAGCCTTTGTCCGCAAACATTCAAGGATACATCCCGAAGATGCCTCGGATACATTTCCTTACCACGGCTGGCGAGCCTTTGTCCGCGAACATTCAAAGATACATCCCGAAGATGCCTCGGGTACATTTCCTTACCACGGCTGGCGAGCCTTTGTCCGCAAACGCGCAAGGACATATCCGAAGATGCCTCATGTATGACTCCTTCTTATGGCTGGCGAGCCTCCGTACGTAGTCTAACGGACTTTAAACGACCCGCGCGGACAGTCGACAGACTCTAAACTATTCCCGACGACAGGTCCTTGACTCGTACCCTCGAGTCGCCTTGACGTCGCCCTTCCCGACGGCAGGTCCTTGGCCCGTATCCTTTCGAGTCGCCTCGACGTCGCTTGGGTCTTCAGGTTATAATCTTCGATTGACCTGGGGACTCTACTTTGACTTTCGCCCTGTCCAAGCCTCAGTCAAAGTGGGGGCTCTGTAGATACCCAGTATCTGCTGAGACTCCAACAAACACCCGATGATTATCGGACTACAACATGTTTTGGAATCGAGGCGTTTGACCGACAGTTTGTGTACAACTTTACGTCGGAAAACTTAAAACGATTTTGAAAATAAAACATTTCAAAACATTTTAAAAGTACCTGGAGTGTTTAATGCACGACGACGGGGTCGCAATGACACTAACTAGAGTCAAAACCGACACCGGACCAAAAACCGACTCAAAAATTCAAATCCCGACTCCAACAACGAGTCAAACCGAGTCAACCACAAAAAATCAAACATTTCAAACCTTCTACCTTAAGTTTTCCCGGATTCATGTTGGTCAAGTAACAAACATGTGACTACAAAACCTAGGATAGAACAAATCATGATTGCGTTTGTTGTGATAGTGACAACACAGCTCGAAGACCCGCGACGTGGCTCGCGCCTCTTTGAGCAGCCCAAGTGGCCACGTCGCTCAAAACTCACACAACCACTCATTCTCCTATAAATACCCCTCAAATGCCACCCATTTGAGACTTACGCGAGCGTCCGCCCCCTCTTTTCTCCCTTAAAATTATCGACTCGACTTCTTAAGTCACAACCCGACGCGTATTTACGACCTACCGATCGTAAATACAAGCCTTACACATTGTTTGGTACCGTCATCGTGCATTAAATCACTTGACCTACCACTTCGACCACTACACCATCACTAAACATTAAAACACTCTTTTTACTTACCAAAACGGTTTTAAACCGGGTTTTTTCCGATCAAACGAGTTATTACACTTACGTCGGTCACTCGCCATAACCAAACATGTAAGTATGAGGGTTTAAAAATCCTCTTTTATTATGTTTTTGTTTGTTTCATGACTCTAACATGCTAAAACATTCATAACATGAACCAAAACATGGAATAAACGAGCCAAAACTGATTTTTGGTCTGAGGCAGAAGCCCCTTAGGTCGCCAACCAGCCCGCGCCTAAATGGGGTATTCGGACCAGAGATCAACCGTGTTTGTTCTCGTCATTTCCCTTTAATCCACTTTCATATTTGTAATCGGTTTTCACCATTTCAAATATTTTCGAACCCTTTCTATTTTATTTTACATGTTTTAACCATAAAGCATTTTTCACCCTTGGTTCCTCGTACCATGACGGTTAAATCCGTGTTTCGATGATAATATTTGGTTAATGACATTTAAAAGGTATTTTAAAACCTTTTTATTTCATTTCTTTACATTTGCAAACAAGTATATTAGTCACCAACACAAAGTCATCCTTGGTTCTACATACCATGCCGGATTTTAACCCGGGTACGATGATGAGTATCGACTAATTACATTCAAATGGATTTAAAACAACTAATCCATAATCACTTTCAAAACTATTCATGTCAAGTTTTGTCAAATCGAACCCGACACCGAATATTATCAAAACAATGATGATTATTCGAGTCTAGTTCTTCAAATCAACAAACGCGGTCCAAAACGACCCGTTCAAATCAAACCGGGTTCAAATACCCATTTCCATACGTTTTATAACGTTTTCTAAAAGGTCAGAACACGGCACATAAACCGTGGGCTAACCCGTGCCTAAACATGCTCCCCATTTCTCATTTTCAAAACCAGAGGGAGGCCCCATACACCGCCGGCTGGCTCGCGCCTCATATAGCCGTCTGGTAAAGGGCCTGTTCCCTCCAGCATTAGTCTAGGACGATCCCGACTCCGGTTAACCCGGATATAGGACGGATCAGATGACTACTTGGTTATTCAAAACCACATTTTCAAAATGCCTTACTAAGACAAATGGATCGTGTTATGCACCCTAAACCTAAAGCGGTAAATGAATGTTTAATTTCCGTCTTGCATGCAAATCAATCATTAATCCAACTCGACATCGTATACTTGATATTTGGATTAAATCAACCGACTTAGAAAGATCTCGCATGTTAGGTTTAAATCATTGGATGTGCATTCATCCATTTAAACCGTTTTATCAACTTTTGCATTCAACCAACCAAGATCGATCAGTAGAGCCCGCTAAACGCGGGCGGGATTGGGTGTATGATTAAAGGGCTTCCCAATACGTACCTTCACCTCTTACTCAGAAACTTTGGATAGTGGACGACCTTATCCAGGGCGTACGAGAGTCTTTCTAGAGATAGGATGCTAAAGAGGGACGATTTCCTTATCTTTAGTACCTATGTCAAACGCTGCTTTGTGCTTCGATTTGACCGAGGTATAAAGTGGAATTCGAACGGGTTCCAGGCATCCCACAAATACTTGGTGGCGACTCCGAACATCTCTAATCGTTTCGAGACCCTAACCGAGACGAAACCGACCGATCTAAAAAACGATCCGGTCGAAAGCATTTTTACGCCGCCGAGCGTGGCTGTAATACTCCGTATTTATAGTCTTAGGGGTACTCTATAGAGTAGCCCTTACTCTGTCGAGTAAGGGTAAGTGTCGCAGCAAAATAGTTTCTGACTGTTGGGCACTCGATCGAGTAGTTGGGGCACTCGATCGAGTAGGGGGTACTCGATCGAGTACCTTGGGTACTCGATCGAGCGCCCCGTTTACGGGGAGTTTTCGCGGGTTTTGTTAATTATGCGATTAGGGTATTTAAACCAATTCGTCTTTGTTTTAAAACACTTTTACCAAAACCTAAAACCTGTTTAAGAGAGAAAGCGGCGAGTTCTTCTTCCTAATCGCATCCTTAACGATTCCGGAGTTCGACGGTCGATTCTCGTTGTTTTTCGTGTTGTTGGATTCCTTGCGTCGAGGGTAAGCTTCTAGCATAATTTTTATAATGTTTTGCTAGTTTTGGTCAAACCCTAATTTAGGAATTTGGGGGTTTTTATGAGTAAGTAAGTAATTGGTAGCCTTTATGTGTTATGTGTGATAGGAGGAGAATTCGTAGAGGAGCCGTTTTGAGACAGCTGTTTAGATCGTCTGCGTGTTTGCTTTCCAGGTAGGATTTCCTACTCGGTATTAGTCCCATAATGGGATATTGGTGATGTCTTTGTAGTTAGTGTTTGATTGTGATTGTGATTGTGATTGTGATTGCGATTGGTTGTGATGGTTCTCGAGATGCGTTCTCGGCTGAGTGGGGTCACTTGCGGGAGTGATCTCACGCCCTAGTTTCGCCCTTCGTGGAACCCGCCACGAAAGGGGATGTGCACATTAATGATACAGGGTTATCGCTCGTACGATGAGCGGGGCTTAGGTGGGAACGGCTGCGGTCCCCCATCGGCGGGCGGTCCAAAGGGACGATCGGTGTTGAGATGATGATGGGAGTTGGTGTTGTGTGTATGTGTGACATTCATTTGTCCGTTTGCCTTATTGTTATTATCTATTTTGATTGTGTGATTAGTACTGACCCCGGTGTTGTTTTGTAAAACTGCGGTGATCCATTCGGGGATGGTGAGCGGATATTGAGCGGTATAGAGATGGTCTTGGATAGGCCGGGATGGCCACGACATGACGATAGAGTCTTCCGCTGTAGTTTAGTTTTATTTATGTTTCGATTGAGCACGATTAGTTTGGAATAATGTATTGTACTTTCAGTTTGGTTTCGAGGATTGTACTTATTCATTAAACTACTTATAATAAATGTTGTTTCTGTTTTGTCTATTTGATTATCATGCCTCGGGCAACCGAGATGGTGATGTCTTCATACCTGAGTGGTCCTGGTAAGGCACTCGGAGTATGGGGGTGTTACAAATGGTATCAGAGCGACGATCCTGAAACCTGTAACCAATGAACTTAATGAACATAGGGAGTCAATTAAAATGAACCCGGGGTAAAAGTTGTAGGAGCTAGTGCAAAGGCTTGGGAGACGTCCTAAAGTCGCAAGGGGTCGCCCTACAACTTTGAACCGGTCACATGGGAAAGTGTTTGTCGAGTCGTATGTGTGTTTGGTTAACTGGTTTATGAATGTGATGGAATGTGTTAATTGTTGGATGTTGAAGTAGAAAGTTGAGCATGTGAAAGAAAATGGTGATATGAGGAAACTTGTTGATGAGATATATAGAACTGTGGTTGGAATGAGAAACATGATGGATGATTCATAATGTGACATAATAATAACATGTGAATAGAAATGTTGTGTTGTATACGTATATTTTGTCTGCATAGAGTTGTATGATAAGTTTATGTACTTGTCCACGATTGTTCATGGGTATATGTTGTAAGAAGTGTGTAGCTGTAATTGATGAATTAGTTGGAAGAGATTAAGTAAGTAATTGCATAAGAATATGAAATTCATGGGTGGAGCATGTTTATGTGGGTAAATCGCGATTGACAAGTTAAATAACCTATGTGCATGATGAATGTTGTTGCTGGATTTTTGAAAATAGTAACATATGATTACGAATACTGGTTTTATGAGTTTTGGACTGGTTTTGTTTGCTTGGTTGTTGTTTAAGTCGTTTGGGAAGTAAAAATCAATAGTTGTGTTTTTCGTTTATAAAGAGGTTGTCTTTAAACTGTTATAACTTGAGATGCATAAATAATTTTGATGTGATTCCAATTGGAGATGATAGCTTGTCCTTTTACGATTCTAACGATAGGTCACACGCCCAAATTGACCAAGTAATGAGTGAGTTATGACTGTTTTACGAAAACTGGACAGTGCTGAGAATTAGGGTACTCGATCGAGTATCCTTGGTACTCGATCGAGTAAGGGGGCACTCGATCGAGTACCTCAGTTACTCGATCGAGTAGCCCTGGTGATTTGTTTTACGTGCTTCTGATCTTGACCTACTCGATCGAGTAAGTCCCTTACTCGATCGAGTGGCCTGTACTCGATCTAGTGGCCCCTGATTTGGGTCATATGCTTATCTTTTGACTTCGTTGCATATTATGTTTAATTCAAAGTGGTTATTTTGCTTCTTTATGCATTGTTTTACATGTAAGTTGGTCTTGATTCGTAAGTTACCCAATCCTATGGGGTGGTGAGTGGCACCTCTTAGTGAGTATGAGTTTGGTGGGAGGAGATGAACTATATGTGGTTGTGCTGAGAAGTGGAAAAAGAAAAAGAATGTTGATGAGCTGATTGAGGCATGATGCAAGTTTTTGTGAGGCGTGGTGAGTGAATTATTCGCGAAATTGAGTGATGTAAAAGTAAGTGAAAGTGGGCAAAGGATGATGTGAGTCTAAGGAACGTGAGAATAAAAAGATTGGAAGTAAGGATGTGGATAGTGGCAGCTTGAGATGTGTAAAGAATTATGGAGAGAGATGGTTAGGAATCGTGTGAGTCAAGATTATATGTAGTGAAAGTTCGTTTTGAAGGGGGTTGAGAAGAGTGGTAAACAGTGAACTTTATGGAGACATGTCGCGAGGTAGATTTATACACAGTGAGTGAGTTTGGGAGATTTGGTTTATTAAGAGATGAAACAGCTGTGGGATTTCCTTGGGCAATTAACGGTATTAAATGAATTCTGATTTCTAAAGAGGTACAAAAGAGATACAATTGTTTAAACAGTGAACGTTGATTTTATGGATAGATTAGTGGCAAGTGTGAGCGATAGCATAATAAGAGAAGATCCATGGTAAGAAAGAGTGAGATGATGTCGGTAGAAAATAATGGAATTTGAGTTTTGGAGCAACGAAGGGGTAACTGGATTTCTAAAGAGTTAGCTAGAGGGAATAAAGAGTTGAACTATTAATTGGTATTATTGAGTGTAAAGAGAAAAGAAGGATAAAAGTAAGCTGAGGAAAATATTCACCAGAGTTATGTGATATAAAGGTAAAGAATCATTGAAATGTGTGATAGTGTCACGAGGATGTTAGCTAAAGGTTATATAGGAGTTTTAGGACAACTTGATTGATAATGAGTTTCGAGGGATTAAGGGAGTAAGAAGTTGGTGGAGTATTGGCACGATATGAGATATTTGGTGGAGAGTTGGATGACAATACAAATAAGATAGTATTGGGAATAATGTTAAGGTAATTTTGTTGATGGGTTTGATGTTCGTTATTTGGGATGTTAACCAAAGATAGGAGAAAAACCGTGTTATTTTGATATGAGTGTAAGAGGTTTGATATACGAGCAGTGGTGGTATTGTGGTGTTGTCACTAGTGGTTAAGGGTGATGATAGATAAGAAAGACAACAGTCCTAGAGAGGTTGATTTTGTAAAGGCCGGATTGATATGAATGTTTGTAAGGAAGTATAAGATGTGGTTATAGAAGGCGAGCGCTAGTGATTGAATATTAATGGTATGGTTATACTTGGCATGAAGTGATGGTTATGCGAACGGGAAAATGTATTATGAGGGGCATATGAGTTAAACTCGGGCGACAGGTAACCTTCATCGAGTGGTAACTTACGTGGTCAGGATTGACTAGTTGGTTGTGATTACGGGTCTATGATATGTGTAAATGTTTGTGTGAGGTTCTGACCTCACAAGAAGTGGTATGGTGTGATAATTATAAAGTTGTTTTATGAATGTTATGTAATATATATGTTGGACACGGTAATTTAATTGAATGATATCCAAAAAGGTAATAATTTGATTAATTTGACATGGCTAGTTATAATTTTATGTGTATTAATAACACATGTGTATTCCGTGAAATGGTAGAGATGATGTTCATGAGATGCTTATCTGTTTATTCATATAATATGTTGCGTTGTGATTGAGTAAAGTGGATTTGAGTAAGTTTTCTTGTCCGAAAGGTTATTTCCGAGTCAGTATTTATGGAATTGTATGTAGTTGTGATGTCTATCGATGTGGTTGTGGTGCCTCGGGTGGTGATCCGGGCACGATATTTAGTATTGTGATGCGGGTATTTTCGCACTACGGTGTGGCTGTTGGTGGCGGTGTTGTGATGCCGTCACCGGTTGTGGTGGAGTAGGCGGGATGATTATGATACGAGTTTTCGAAAGTGCATACCAGTTATACATAGATTGTTGTTTTGTTTGCTGTTGTTCTTTGTGAGTTTTGGTTGAACATGTAGACAGTTGTCTTGCTTATTGATGTTTTCTTTACCAGGTTAAGTTGGGAATGAGGGTAGAGTATGATATACATAGAGTTGTATGTGTTTTCGTTGTTGTCATAGTATAGTGACATTCTGTTAATGGGACATGGTTGTGAGAGGTTGTTACAATAATTATGATCTTGTTCTAGTTAAGGTTTCAGTAGACATGGTAATGGCAAGTGAGTCGTAGAACATGTGTGGTAATGACCCGAAAGATGCGGGGTGGTTCATAATCTTTGGTTGAGACAAATGAGTGTAGGGTATTGGGAATTAGTGTCATGTTAAGTTGTGTATGAGTTTTGCGGTAATGGAAGAAAGAACTTGAGGATCTAGTGTGCGTGTACGTAACGAGTGTGGATCGTGAGTTATGCTTCTGGGAGATAAGTGCCTTCCATAGAGAGGTATGTTGTTTTGCAGAAATAATGGAGAGTTAGTATGGTGATTTTGCTACGAGTTTTGTGGTATAGGTTAGGTGGTATGCCAAATGAGTTGAGTTATGAGAAATATTTAAGTAAGAGAGCCTTGGATATATGCATAGTGAGTGTTTGGTTTATAGACGGTTATCTTTGACATGTGGTGGTAAAGAGGGTAATGAAAAGATATATCTAGGATTTAGTATTAGTGGGTTACGAGGACGTAACATTTATCTTAAGAGGAGTAGGATGCGATAAAAGAGATTTTGATGGTTGTTCATATGGCAGTATATTTGGAAGTAGAGTGTTGGTGTAGCATAAGATATGGATTTGTATATGTTGTGGTTGATGGTGTTAAAAGGTCATGGACGTGCTTGTAGTAGTTTGATGTTAGGAATGCGAGAATACTTCGATAGTGTGATTGGATGATGAGATTATGAGTGTGAGTAAACTTCGAGGACGAAGTTCCTTTTAAGGGTGGTAGAATGTAACATTCCGTTTGATGTCTATGAGTGCCTTGATTTTGGATTCGATAGTGGATGATATTATGGAGCTAGCAGCGTTAGAGGATGGTAGTTGGTTATGTATGGAGTTGGTGTCGTGAGAGATATATATATGTGGAGTTGATACGATATCGTGAGCCATGTTGTGGAGGTAGGAATAGTTAGTGGAGTTGGTGTTACGAGTTCATGTTTGGGTTGGAGTTTTGTTTTGAGTTCTTAGTCACGTTGTTGTGTCTTGATCGAGTTAGTATGTTTGTTTTTATGTATGGGTTGAACTTCGGGGACGAAGTTCTTTTTAAGGAGGGAAGACTGTAATACTCCGTATTTATAGTCTTAGGGGTACTCTATAGAGTAGCCCTTACTCTGTCGAGTAAGGGTAAGTGTCGCAGCAAAATAGTTTCTGACTGTTGGGCACTCGATCGAGTAGTCAGGCACTCGATCGAGTAGGGGAACTCGATCGAGTACCTTGGGTACTCGATCGAGCGCCCCGGTTTTACTGGGGGAGTTTTCGCGGGTTTTGTTAATTATGCGATTAGGGTATTTAAACCAATTCGTCTTTGTTTTAAAACACTTTTACCAAAACCTAAAACCTGTTTAAGAAGAGAAAAGGTGATTCTTCTTCCTAATCGCATCCTTAACGATTCCCGGAGTTCAGACGGTCGATTCTCGTTGTTTTTCGTGTTGTTGGATTCCTTGCGTCGAGGGTAAGCTTCTAGCATAATTTTTATAATGTTTTGCTAGTTTTGGTCAAACCCTAATTTAGGGTTTGGGGGTTTTATGAGTAAGTAAGTAATTGGTAGCCTTTATGTGTTATGTGTGATAGGAGGAGAATTCGTAGAGGAGCCGTTTTGAGACAGCTGTTTAGATCGTCTGCGTGTTTGCTTTCCAGGTAGGATTTCCTACTCGGTATTAGTCCCATAATGGGATATTGGTGATGTGCTGTAGTTAGCTGTTTGATTGTGATTGTGATTGTGATTGTGATTGCGATTGGTTGTGATGGTTCTCGAGATGCGTTCTCGGCTGAGTGGGGTCACTTGCGGGAGTGATCTCACGCCCTAGTTTCGCCCTTCGTGGAACCCGCCACGAAAGGGGATGTGCACATTAATGATACAGGGTTATCGCTCGTACGATGAGCGGGGCTTAGGTGGGAACGGCTGCGGTCCCCCACTGGCAGGGCTGGTCCAGTGGACAGTCAGTGTTGAGATGATGATGGGAGTTGGTGTTGTGTGTATGTGTGACAGTTCAGCTGTCCGTTTGCCTTATTGTTATTATCTATTTTGATTGTGTGATTAGTACTGACCCCGGTGTTGTTTTGTAAAACCTGCGGTGATCCATTCGGGGATGGTGAGCAGATATTGAGCAGGTATAGAGATGGTACTGGATAGCTGGGATGGCCACGACATGACGATAGAGTCTTCCGCTGTAGTTTAGTTTTATTTATGTTTCAGTTGAGCACAGTTAGTTTGGAATAATGTATTGTACTTTCAGTTTGGTTTCGAGGATTGTACTTATTCATTAAACTACTTATAATAAATGTTGTTTCTGTTTTGTCTATTTGATTATCATGCCTCGGGCAACCGAGATGGTGATGTCTTCATACCTGAGTGGTCCTGGTAAGGCACTCGGAGTATGGGGGTGTTACAGTGGCTTTCAAAGAGACCGCTGTATGTCCACAGATCGGCTGGGTTTGCAGGTGGGCCATGTCCACAATACCCACCGGGTGAAGCGGGTGGAGCTGGCACCCATTGGATATTTTCAAGCTTATAAAATTTAAAGGCAATATAACATCAAAAAAATTGTGACGATAAAATTAAAAGCGTAGATTACCAAACATATCATATTACATATGGCATACAAGTACATCCATTTTAAATATATACAAAAATCATAAAATAAAAAGCAATTTCTAATCATCTGAATTCCTGGTTCTCCACGAAGACGTGTAAACGACTTAATGTTCTGGTTTGCTCTTGGCTCATGATATCAGAGAATTAGTGCGTAAATATGGGCTTATGAAAAGTGAACTCAGTGGAGTAAGAAACTAAGGGCGTTGGTAATAAAAAGACCACTTGGGTAGTGGGGTTAACAATGTTTTTTTTTTCAATTTTCACATGAACTTTGATATATGATTTTTTAAATCAAAATAATTATTAACTTTTTAAAAAAATTATAATAATGTAATTGTAGAATATTAATTTCGGGTATCCACCGGGTGGTTAAGCGGGTGACGGACAATGATCCATATCCCATCCTACATTCACCCATATCCATATCCTACACTAAATTCTAAAAAAATTCGTCACCCATATCCCACGCACCCACTTAATTTCGGGTGGATGGATATCCACAGGGTAAGGGTCACTACTACAAATCCAGGCAACTACAACGCCCCTTTAACAACGATTATTCACGAAAATCACAATAGACGTTGTAGAATGTATGGCGCGAATTTTACTAAAATCAATTACAACGGGTATGGTTATAAAAACCGTTGTTATTCGTTTTATCAACGGGTCACACATGCACAACCGTTGTTAATAATTTGGCGCAAAATTGGCGCAAAGTTAGTGAAAAGTAATCACAACGGTTATTTTTGAAACCCGTTGTTAAAACTTATTTAACAACGGGTGTTTTCTACAACCGTTGTTAAAACATATTTCACAACGGTTGTTGTTTAATATACTATAAACCACACAAACACAAGTCTGCTGCAGCCACAAAACACAAACCTTAATACACAAACACAAACCCAGCAGCAGCCAAACACAAACACAAAACACACACTTTCTCTCTTTCTCATCGTCGCTTTATCTTCTCGCCGTCACTGTTGATTTCATCGTCTCTTTACGTACGTTCTGTAATTATCAGGTTTGTTTCATCGTCATTATTTTATTTTTCTAATTATTTCATTTCCATGTATGTGTTTTTATCGACCATTAGGTTCCGTTCAAAGATCTCTAATAATTATTTCATTTCCATGTATGTGTTTCTAATTATTTCATTTCCATCTTCTTTGGCGTCCTTCAGTACGGATCGAGCATAGTAAGAGTCTTAAGGATGATATATATATCATTCATTTTGTTGGAGTTTGTTTTAGCAGTTAGGGTTTGGAGAATATATTGAGATAATGGAAATGCATGTTAGTTGAGATAATGCAATGTATTTATACTAATGTGTGGGTTGAGTTGTTTTTTAATTAATATATATGTTAGGAAGTTGTGCCATAATCAGCATCATCATATCTCTCAATGCTGCTTCAAATCTTATTGGACAGTGATGGCAGTAATAATCTGGATCTTGATGATGACTGATAGATCTATGGAGTTGAAAAAATGGAAGCAAATCAAACAAGCATAACTCAACACTTTCAAAATGATCATTTCATTTAATTTTAAACCAAATACATTACAGCAATTATCAGAAATCAAAAGATGTATAATAAGCCGGAACAACCCCGGTTAAGCGTAAAAAGCGCTTCTCAACCTGCCACCAATCACGCCACTCTGGTATACCGCTAACTTCCGGGTCATTGGCTTCATATTTTGCAATAACAGATTGAATATATGCAAGGACACGACTTGCATGTGGAGATAAGGTTGGAAGAGTACAACTCAACATATCTCTGGTCGCCAAGTTGCGAGTAACAGTAAACTAGGGTATGAAGATGATGATGATGATGAGGCTTTGTTGACAAGCCGGACTGCTTCACGCCTCTTAATCCAATAATTCCGTTGATGTTCAAGGGATGCTTTGATTAATGGGTGTTGATCGGCGGGAAGCCCGGCGAGAACCTTCCCATCATCTTCAATCGTTTGTGTAAGCCATTCTTCGTTGTTGATAAAATTAGGGTTCATTGCCATGTTGTTTCAATTAATGAATGTTAGTAAAGGATGCTTTAATATGTTGGTAAAGGATGCTTTAATATTTATAGCTAGTAATATTTAATTTAATTTTTTTTTTATTTTTTAAGAACAAACAACAACGGTTATTTACAAACAACCTGTTGTTATAACTTTTCCCCCAAAATTGAGTCACACTTTCCACAACGGGTTTTTATACTTAAAACCGTTGTTAATATTTTTCACAACGGTTTCCTTAAGAAAACCAACCTTTGTTAAAACCTTTTACAACGGACGCTTTAACAACGTCCGCTTTTTTATATAACAACGGTTTTTGACCGTTGTTATAGCTTGTATCTGTAGTAGTGGGTGAGACTGTCATCCCTATTTATGACGGATAATATGGCAACCATATTTATCATGCATGTTCAACAACGAAAAAATGTATTACAGAGAGCTCATCTTAATCCATTCAATGATATTCAAAACAAACAAGTAAATGAGATGTTGCAGGATATGCCAACCCAAGTACATCAAGCAGCGAAAGAAATTGCAGCACCCCTACTAGTTCGTCAAACTTTCTATTTAGTTGAATTAGTTGATTTGATTTAGATATAGCAGCCAATATCATTATATAGTTGATGTTGTATATTGATCTGATATGTCGTTGCTGCTGTTGTGGTTATTTGATGCTGCTGTTGCTGTTAATTAATGCAGATTTTTGATAGAAATGCACTACATTTGTAGTTTAAATAAAAAAGAACAATAACAACGGTTATTATAAAACAAACTGTTGTTATTATTTAACAAACCGTTGTTATTTACCTTCTTTCCAATAAACTATTAAACGCACACATTACTATCAACAACGAGTTTATCAAATAAAACAGTTGTTATTACTTTCTCATTCACTCTTTCCACAACGGATGTCTTTTAACTAACAACAACGGGTATAAACCGTTGTTAAAATACTTACAATAACGGTTTTGTGTCATGAAATCGTTGTTATTACTTTCCCACCAAAATATTATTCAATACAAAGATTTATTTTCACAACGGATAGTTTATAACGACAACGATTATAAACCGTTGCTAAAACCTTTGACAACTGTTATTTTAAAAAAAAAAACCGTAGTTAAAAGTTTTAACAACGGCCCGAACGACAACGTCCACTTTTTTGTATAACAACAGCTATTAGCCGTTGTTGTCCCCTATATATGTAGTAGTGTGATTTGAATTAAGTTTCAGATGTTGCATCATCCCCGAAATTCCTTTACTTCGAGTTCAGATCGACTCGGTTATAAGTCAAAGTAAACCCTTTGTCCGCAAGAAGTCATGCATTGAAGCCATAATTTAAGTGGGGCTTGGGCACAACTTCTCTTTTCTGTCAGATGACATCTTTCATTATAAGATCGTTGTACCTTGTATAACATGCTCTTACGCGATAATTATAAGGTCGTTGTACCTTGTATAACAAGGTCAATCTCAAATTCAATTCATATTAAACACCATGGTACTATCATTTTACTTAATTCCGATTATAATTCAATTGAATTGATTACTATTATCGATCTCTTTATTTCATTTATATTGTCCTACTTTTTATTCACGGATGTTTTAAGGAAATGTGATCAAATATTAATTTTACCGCTTGTGTTAAGAAAAAAATGAGAATTTATTTACGATGGAGGGAACACTAGTTATATATTAGGAGTAATATTAGAGCAATAGCAATAGTGGTTCTTATTCTTGGAGTTATCAATAAGAACCTAAAATAAAAAGTTCTTCTATTGCAACTACAAAGTTGTTCATAATTTTAAGAATTAAGTTCTAAAATAAGAACTTGGTTGTTTATACATGGGAATTTGGGGACCAATAAACATGACTTTGAAAATTGTGAATACCAATTACATATTTACTATATTCCATTTAAGAACTTTATAAAAATGTCATCTATTGCGATTAAAAGTTTTTAAACATTGGAATTAATGAAATGTGACATGGCAAGAAAAGAACTTTAATATAGAGTTCTTCTATTGCTATTGCTCTTAGTTGTTCATATTTTTTCGTTACTAAATCTAGGAAGGGTACGATAATTTTGGGATAAATATAGAGCGGAAGAGGCAATAAAAATAGGATCAAGGGAGTATTAGTTTTATGATATCGGAATACCCAAAATCTGAGCTAATCTCAGTTGGTAGAACGAAGGACTGTCTATACTTGTATAAACCGGTATCCTTAAAGGTCGCCGGTCTGAATCTGGTGTTAGAGAATAATTAGGAGATATCTAATTATTCTAGTATGATTTAGTCAATATTCCATGCCCCATATTAGGATGCAAATCCTTTGTAATTAGGAAACTATAACTATCTAACTTAGCTCCTAATTTGTATAAGTATAGGCCTTATGTACACAGTATGATTATCTTTTCAATAATGTCAATTTACATATTCTGCATGGTATCAGGAAAAAAGTTTTGATCTCCCTACCAAACTGTTTTAGCAGGATTTTCCTGAAAGGATCCGGCTTAATTATAGAGTAGTCAGGGTATCTAGTTCTATAAGTTTGGTATATTGCAAATGAATAATAAGGAAGGACCAGGAGAAAAGAATAGTGTTTATATTATTTTGATAGGTTGAATACAGATTTTGTTTAAGTAAGTGAATGCTAAAAAATGACGAGAAGATAAGTAATAGACTAATTTCACACTAATGAATAATCAATGATCTTTCCAACGCTAGAATTACAGTATTTATAGTCACAAAAACGAACGTTGTACTGGTCTTCAACGTCTTTCCCTTTTGTCGGGCATTCATTCGGATTAATAGGGCATATTCCCTATTAGTTCGGTTGACTCGTTCCTATTTGATTGATCTTTAACTTCCTCTTCCTTTGCACGTCCAGGTTCATGGGCAATATGGTTTTGTAATTAGACTTAGTCTTCCTTGAAGATAGGACACGAATATATATCTTTATATAATCGTTTTGCTTCTTCTTCAGCTTAATATAGCCTGCTTTAATACTCTACCAGGCTATTCTCCCTTACCATCGTGGCTTCTCTTCCAAAGATAAGGTAACTGATTGAAATAACAACTAGAACTGTCCGGTCTTGGTCTTCTTGATCGACCTTGTAAGATCGGGCCAGTTATGGTCGAGCCAGGCTAATCTGGGCCTAACAATTGCCCCTTGACATTTTACCCGTGCTGGATCAGGCCAGGGGTGAGATGTCAATTTTACCGGGTTGAATAATAAAGAGAATTATACTTAATTAATGACTCTTAGACTCCTAGTTACCGTTGAACACTGTAACGGCTAGGTGATGTCATGCTGAGAGTTTTGCAATTTCTAGGTTTTTCATACCGTTACACATCTTCTATAAATACGGTATTTGGGACGAGATTTTTCTTCACCAATTTTCCTCCACTTTCTCTGCTAAATTTTCTTCTGAAATTCTTCCCTACTTCTCAGCAATCTTGTTCTGCTAGTTTATACTCTTTAAATAATCACAATAATTTTGACAATAAAAGACATGGGAGCCAAAAACGCCCTTCATCCCGAAAATGCTGCTGGCTGGTTGAGCTGAACTCGTAAACGTCCAGGAGGAAGAGGTGATGGAAATTGATCCTCCTGCTCGTGCTGTGGCTTTTAAGTACCAGGATTCTGTTTTCACTGCTCTTCAATCTCTGGATTCTTCTTTCCCTGAGGAAAACTTACTAAAAACGAACTATGACAAGATTCTAAGGGAGAAGAAAATAATTCCCAAGTCAACTGAGGTATGGATTCCTGAGTCTTGTCCAGTCAGGGCTAATTGGGTGTCACCTGGCTGGTTCTGTATTTTTGAATGGGCGTTCAAAGCAGGCTGTAAGTTACCTTTTACTCCCTTAATGATTGACACCATTCGTGCTATGGAGGTATCTCCTTTTCAGATTATGCCAATGGTTTGGAAACTTGTCCATTCTATTGAAAATTTATGTGCTAAACACAATCTTGTAATTACTATTAATGATATCAAGGCAGTATATCATATGAAAAATCCTGTTGATGGTCGCTTTAATTTGAGAATTAAATCGAAAATGTCTCCATTAATTACTAACCTGGACTCTGGAGATGATAAAAATTGGGCAAAGACTTTCCTGTTTGTCCGGACTGAGACTTTGGGATCAGGCTTTGATTATCTGAGATATCCTCCCTTGGAGAGTGGTAGGTTCCCTGTACTTTTATTTTGCAATATACATTACATCAAATTAATGGATTTTGATTCTTACCTGTGTAATTTTGACGGTTTTTTGCGCTCTGATTGGAGTTTTGATCCTCTTGATGAGGAAGCTATTTCCGGGATAGAGGCTTTCCTTGCTATTCCCGAGGAGGAGAGGACCTGGCCAGCTAGTTTGGGCAGGGAATTGTTGCCCCGGTATATGAAGACCAAGCTGACTGGGGTCAGAGTACCCAAAGGCAAGCCTAGTTCTACTGCTCTTTCCCGTACGTCTTCTGTATGTTTTCATGTTAGCTGTTATCTCCTTGTCATTTCTTGTTTGATACTTACGTATATTTTTTATATATTCAGTATTTAGGTCTTCTGCTAGGCTGGCCAGCTTTTCTGCAAAGGATTTGAAGGCTGGGGTGGCTAGGATTGCTGAACAGTCCAAGAGCCAGGAGGCTAGTGGGAGTGACAAGACGCTTGATATCCTGGTTTCTGATATCCAGCCTTCTCAAGATCCACCCAGGATAGCGTCACCGGAGGTCGTCCAGGCTCAAAAAAGGAAGAGGGAAGATGTTATCCTGGAAGAGGAGGAGGGAGAGAAAGAGCCTATCCAAGCTCAGCCACTCAGGAGTATAAGGCAAGTTCCTGCTAAGATTGATGACATGGATGCTGCCCGGGCACGGATAAGTGAATTTTCTAAAAAGATGGGCGGCCAGCTCTTGTCTGCTAATACTCTTGAGTCGTCTACCAGGGTGGTTTCTATTCTGACTTCTCTTGTAACAAAGGCTGCTGAACTTGCTTCTCAGGCTAAGGAGGTTGGTTGTAAAGGAATGTTTTTAATTGTTCATGTGCTTTTCGTTTTGTTTTGTACTTGGCTGATTAATTTCATTCTGTTGTAGGGATTGGATGTTGGTTTGGCTACTGCCTGTTAGTTCAATGATGCCCAGGCCAAGGTTGCTAATTTGGAGGAAAAACTGGATAGGCTCAACCGTGACCTGCACACGTCCAGGGGTAATGAAGTAGTACTTCAATCTCAGTTGGGGACAGCTAAGGAGGCGACCAGGGCTGCTGTAGTTTATGAGGTGGCTGCAAAAAATGCTGAGAAGGTTGTCAGGCAAGAGTTGGAGGCTGAGAAGCAGGCAATGCAGATCGATTGAGAAAAACGAGGAGCTTGTCTTCTTTGAAAAGGAGTTGGCGGAGGCGCGGTTGGCTGATGCTGCTCAGTACTTCTTCGGGAAAGGCCGGGTTGATGCTATGAGGGATCCGGAATCTGACCGGGCTAATTGGAATCCGGACCGGGATGAGATAGCTTTGGATGCTCAGTATCCTGATTTGGCCAATATGGGTCAAGAAGAAGAAGTGGATTCTCCTCCTTCCAAGGCAAAGTCTGATGACCAGGAAATGGCGGATGGTTGTGAGTCGGTCACTGGCTCAAAGATAGCTTAGTTTTGTTTTTCTTTTAGGTTTTGGTCTATCCAGGGGGAATGTCCCTGGAATGAATATTTAGAAATATTTTTTGACCCATCCAGGGGGGATGTCCCTGGAATGGATGGTTATTAAGTGTGTGGTAAGGCCAATTATTTTGGATGAATAAATATTTGGTCAAATTTTCTTCTTGTGTTTTGAAAAGGTGGTGTTGAATGTCTACTGGATCTGGCCAGTTATTCGACCGATCGAGCCGATTTTGTCTTGGATCTGCCGCTTTAATGTGTTATGGGTGGGGTTGTTGCACATGTCGGAGGGCTTATGTCCCTTGCCTGTCTGGAGAGCTTATGACCCATTTATGTTATACAGTCCAGGAATAGATTTTCCAGGTTTGTATGTTAAGTTGAGCTCAGTATTATAAGGCCTGTTTTGCAACTGAATTTTGGATATCATTTGGATATTAGTTGGATGTTGGTGGGGGTAGCCCCCAATCTTTAAGATTTGTTTTAAATAAAATGCAGTATGTAAAAACAAGTATTGAAGATTCTACTTGGTAAAGATATGGGAACATAGATCAGTACTTGGGCACGAAATTTTGAAGAAATCATATATTGCATTTATTCATGTAATGGCAAGTATCATACATGTAATTTCATGTCAAGCTAGGCAGGAAATGTGAACACGAAAATTATACCTGAACCGGGAGATATATTTTAAATGTGAAATAATTTTAGGTGTGCAATGTTCCAAGCTCTTGGGATCATTTCGCCTTCCAGGGTTTGTAATCTGTAGGCTCCCTGGCTGACTATTGAGTCAATTAGGTAGGGACCTTCCCGTGTTGGGGCCAATTTGCCAAAGATTCTTTTCTTTTGTGTTTTGGAAGACTTTCCTGAGGACAAGGTCTCCTACCCTGAATACCCTGGCTTTGATGGTCTTGTTATAGCTTTTCGCAACTCTTTTTGGTATCTTTGCTAATCGATCTTTGCCGCATCTCTTAGCTCTTCTGTTAAGTCCAGCCGTCCTCCATTAGAGGTATATTGCTTGTTATTGTATTCAGCCGCATCTGGCTGATGGAACGTCCACCTCACTGGGATTACTGCTTCACATCCGTAGACTAAGGAGTAGGGAGTTTGGCCTGTGGATGTTTTAGGTGTGGTTCTGTCACCCAAAGGACCGGGGGAGTTCTTGACCCATCTGCCTTTTCTTCTTTCCAGCTTTTTCTTTATGCAAATGATTACCACCTTATTACTGGATTCTCGCCCGACCGTTAGCTTTTGGATATCCTGGTGTGGATGTCACCAGATTGATGTTCCATTGAGCACGAGAAAGGTCATTTCTTTTTCCCACAAATTGCGTGCCATTGTCGCATACTATTTCGGAGGGGATGCCATATCTACATATGATGTTGTGTTTGATGAATGCTATGACATCCTTCTCCTTGACTTGCCTGTATGATTCAGCTTCTATCCACTTGCAGAAGTAATCAGTCATTGCTAGCATGAAAACCTTATGTCCGGGTGCTTGAGGTAGTTTTCCTACTATGTCCATGCCCCACTTCATAAATGGCCAGGGTGCGGATATGGAATGTAGTTCCTCAGATGGCTGATGGATATATGGTCCGTGAATCTGACAAGCTTTGCATTTAGAGCTAAAATCCAGGCAATCGGCTCTCAAGGTTGGCCAATAATAACTCGTTTCGAGTACTTTGCTTGCCAGGCTTCTTCCACCTTTGTGATTTCCACAAAGATATCCTTCATGGATTTCGATAATATCCGCTCGCTTCCCGTGGTTCAAGGCATCTGAGGTACGGCCCGGCCTGCGATTTCTTAAAAAGCACGTTGTCAATAATAGTATATGAAGCAGCTTTTATTTTTAGTGCTCTGGCATCTTGTTTATTTAAGGGAAGGATTTCCTGTTGTAGCCAGTCATAGTAAGGTTTTGTCCAAGAATTAGCAATATAGATTGGGAAACTCTCATCTTGTTTATTTATTGCAGGTTCTAATTAATGCACGATGGGTATTTTGTCGAAGTCAAGGGGACTAAAGTTAGATCCTAGGCCGGCTAAGGCATCGGCCTGGGTATTCAAATCCCTGGGAATTTGGTCAATATTAAAATTTCGAAATTTTCCTTTTAAAATTTGGACAACGTCCAGATAAAGCATCATTTTGGAGTCTTTTGCAGTATATATCCCATTTACTTGGTTGGAGATAAGAAGGGAATCAGTACGTACCTTTAGGTTTTGCACACCAAGGTCAATACATACCTTTAATCCGGCTTATCGTGGCTTCATATTCTGCCTCATTGTTGGTGGCCTCAAATGCACAGCTTATAGCCTGTACTATCTTATCCCCCTGTGGCGATTTTAGTACTAACCCCAGTCCTGTGCCCCTCATGTTGGCTGCACCATCGACGAATAGGGTCCATTCTAGGTCTGTATGGTCGCTGGTCAGTTTATTCACTTCTTTTATTAGGTCGGGTTCTAGGGTCGGACTAAAATCAGCCACAAAATCTGCTAATGCTTGTGACTTAATTGCTGTCCTTGGTTCAAATGTTATATTGTATGTGCTTAGCTGGACTGACCATTTGCACATTCGTCCGGACAATTCTGGTTTCCTAAGTACAGACTTGATAGGAAGATTGGTTCTGACTATTATAGGGTGACTTTCAAAATATGGTCTTAATTTTGTGCAACTCATAATTAAAGCCAAAACATATTTTTCAAGTAGGCCATACCTGATCTCTGCATCCAGTAGACTCTTACTTACATAATAGATGTGTCTTTGTTGTCCGTCCGTTCTTTTGACCAAGACTCGCACCGACAAAGAAGCTTTTTACGTGACTCGAATGTATACTTGTCGGGGTTCATCTTTGACTGGTTTTGCCAGCAAGGGGGGAGAGGATAGATATATTTTCAGGTCTTCAAAGGCAGTCTGATGATCAGGGGTCCATTGAAAGTCCTTGTTCTTCCTTAGCAGGTTATAAAACGATTTGCATCTTTCTGATGATCTTGAAATGAATCTGTTCAGGGCCGCTATTCTTCCAGTCAGCTTTTGTATGTCTTTGACTGTCTTTGGTGGTTCTAGCTCCAGAATAGCTTTGATCTGTTCAGGGCTGGCTTCTATTCCTCTTTTTGTCACCATGTAGCGCAGAATTTGCTCGCCGAGACTCAAGTGGCATTTTTGTGGGTTGAGCTTCATATTGAATTTTTCCAGTATTTGAAAGGCTACTTCCAGGTCTTTGACGTGGTCTTCTGCCTTTTTAGATTTGACTACCATGTCATCTATGTAGACTTCCATGGTGTCTCCTATCTGATCTTTGAACATCATGTTGACTAGCCTTTGGTAGGTTGCACCGCATTTTTAATCCAAAGGGCATAGCAAAGATAACAATATATACCTCTTTCAGTGATGAAAGCTGTGCTTTCCTGGTCTGCTGGGTGCATTTTTATCTGATTGAATCCGCTGGAGGCATCCATGAATGTCAACATTTCGTGGCCTGCAGTGGCATCTACCATTGCATCGATGTGTGGTAGGGGAAATGGATCTTTTGGGCAGGCTTTGTTTAAGTCGGTGTAGTCTACACAGACTCTCCATTTGCCATTTTTCTTTTGGACGACTACCACGTTTGCAAGCCAGTCGGGGTACATTACTTCCCTGATCATTCCCATGTCCAGTAGCTTGTCAACTTCTTGGTTGATGATTTCATGCCTCTCTGCAGCGAATTTTCTTCTCTTTTGCTGTACAGGCTTAAAGGATTTGTCAATGTTCAACTTATGAGTAATAACATCAGCATCTATACCAGTCATATCAAAATGTGACCAAGCAAAACAAGACATTTTAGTTTTGAGAAAGCTGACCAGATTTGGTCTGATTGAGTCGGGTGTATCTGACCCTACGAGTACTTTCCTGTCAGGGAATTCTGGATCTAATATGACTTCTCCTGTTTCCATCTGTGATTGTGCTACATATTCTTTCCTGACAGGTGATTTTAATTGCTATGCGAGGGACTTACCTGACTTTGAGGGTTTCAAAGCCTGAGTGTAACATTCCTGAGCCGTCCTTTGTTCTCCTCTGATGGTGGTTATCCCCCATTCTGTTGGAATTTTCACGCATTGATGGTATGTTGATGGGATTGCTTTGACATTGTGGATCCATGATCTGCCCAGGATTACATTATACGAGGATAGGCAATCCATTACTCCAAATCTTTCATATGAAGCCACGCCTTCCACATAGGTAGGCAGGCTGATTTCTCCCAAGGTGTTCTTTGTTTCTCCACTGAATCCAACTAGGACGCTGGATTTCTTGATGATCCTCCCTTCGTCTATCTTCATAGCTTTAAGGACGTCAAGCATCACCAGGTTGATTGAACTACCTCCGTCTATCAGGATTCTTGACACCTTTGCTGTACCGATTTGCATGGTGATTACCAGGCTGTCATGGTGTAGATCTGATATTCCTTGCAGATCCGAGTCATCAAAGGTAATAGTAGGCAATGACTTGGGCCTGGAAGGAGGTTGGAGTCTGAATTCCCTGGATATTCTTTTGGCGGCTGAGCTGGTCAGACCACAGATTTCTGATCCTCCATTTATGAATTTGACTTCATAGATGGGGGGAGGAGGAGGAGGGTCTCTGCTGCTTCCTGGATCTCTCTTGTTTTGTCCTTCATCTTTGTTCTTTGGCTGCTGGATTAAGTCTTTCAAGTAGCCTTTCTTTAGAAGATATGCCACATGTTTCCTGAGTTGGATGCATTCTTCGGTGGTGTGTCCGATGTCCTGATGGAAGTCACACCATCTTGTTGGATCTTTCCTGGGGTTGACGGATTTCTTTGGCCATCTGACCGTATCTCCCAGGTTTTCCAGGCGTTTGATTAATCCTGCGGTATTAATAGAGAAGTTATAATCATGAATAGTTGGAAGGCTAGAAAGGTTACCTTTATGTTCTTGTGCCATATTGACTTCAGATCGTTCAGGCCTGGAATAGGGTGCTGATCTGGGATTGCCTCCTTTCTGGTAGGAGCTTTTCCTGTTAGTGTGTCCATAGCCTTGCTTTCCTCCGGATGAGTTCGTCCTGAAGTTGAGGTCTTCTTCCAATCTGACATGCTCTAAAGCGATGGATTGAACAGTGGCAAAGGTTGGGCATGCTTTCTTGGTCAGATCTGCATAGATGTCACTGTCAAGCAGGACTCCTTGCCTGAATGCTTCTACCGTTGTTTCTTCATCGCATCTGGGAATGGTCACCTTTTCTTTGACAAATCTGGCCAGGAATTCTTTGAGAGATTCTTCAGGGAAGTTGCTTTACCCTGAACAGGTTACTGGGTCTCTTGGCCATATCTCTGCTACTTGCGAATTGTTGATTGAAGGCATTGATCAATTCTGCAAAATTCTTGATACCTCCATTTGGGAGATTGATGAACCATTGTAATGCTGCTCCAGTCAGGGTTGTACCAAAGCCCTTACACATGCAGACTTGCCTGAGTTCACTGGGTATTGAGGCAGCCAACATTTTCTGTTTGAATATGGCAACGTGATTTTGTGAATCAGACGTTCCATCATAAGTTCTCATGGACGGAACAGTAAATTTCTTGGGGAGATCAATTTTTGCAATTTCATCTGCAAAGGGTGAATCTGCGAAGCTGTCAAATTCTACTTCAGCCACAGGGTCTGGCACTCCGGGTATGTTTTCTATTTTGTTGTGGAGTTTTTGAATTTCCTGAAGCATGGCCATCATTATTGCTGCTTCAGTTTTGTTTGTCTCATCATTGGGAATGGTTGGGGTATCGGATAATGTATCCTTCTCCGGGGTTCCAAAATTAGAGAAGTCTATGTTTTTGATAATGGATGAAAATGGGGTTCCTGGCTCGAATCTGGTCTTAGAGCCCGAAGCTTGATTTTCCAATTTTTTCTTCAGGCTAGACTCAGATTCTTTCAGCCTATTGATTTCTGCTTCTGCTTGGGCTGCCTTCTCTTGGATTGTCTCCAATTCTTTGATCTTGGCCAGGGCAGCCGCTAATTGTTGTTCTGCGGTAAGTTCCACCATTTTTGTGTGTGAATATTAAATGAAAAATGATAAGAGGAATTTTATTGGTTGAAGAACTAGATGCCCCACGGTGGGCGCCAATTGTTTTAGCAGGATTTTCCTGAAAGGATCCGGCTTAATTATAGAGTAGTCAGGGTATCTAGTTCTATAAGTTTGGTATATTGCAAATGAATAATAAGGAAGGACCAGGAGAAAAGAATAGTGTTTATATTATTTTGATAGGTTGAATACAGATTTTGTTTAAGTAAGTGAATGCTAAAAAATGACGAGAAGATAAGTAATAGACTAATTTCACACTAATGAATAATCAATGATCTTTCCAACGCTAGAATTACAGTATTTATAGTCACAAAAACGAACGTTGTACTGGTCTTCAACGTCTTTCCCTTTTGTCGGAGCTGTTACCGGATTAATAGGGCATATTCCCTATTAGTTCGGTTGACTCGTTCCTATTTGATTGATCTTTAACTTCCTCTTCCTTTGCACGTCCAGGTTCATGGGAAATATGGTTTTGTAATTAGACTTAGTCTTCCTTGAAGATAGGACACGAATATATATCTTTATATAATCGTTTTGCTTCTTCTTCAGCTTAATATAGCCTGCTTTAATACTCTACCAGGCTATTCTGTCCTTACCATCAGGCTTCTCTTCCAATATAAGGTAACCTGATTGAAATAACAGCTAGAACTGTCCGGTCTTGGTCTTCTTCAGTCAGCCTTGTAAGATCAGGCCAGGTTATGGTCAGGCCAGGCTAATCTGGGCCTAACACAAACCATAAATTTTCATACTCGATCTTCCCAAATGTCGAGCACCACCATTCCCAATCAAGCCGAGCCAAACAAACCGCTCGTTCTTGTCAATCTTCATACCGTCACAAAATTTGATGGATCGAACTACTCCCAATGGCGATTGCAATTTGAATCGCTTTTACAAGGTTACGATCTATCCTCCTTCATTGATGGTACTCCTCCTCCATCCAAAACTATCACCGAAAATGACAAAGCCCCCATCCCTAATCTGGCCTATAGCACGTGGTTCCGGCAGGACAAGTTACTTTTCGGCGCCATGGCAAGCACTCTCACCCTCTCCATTAGCCCAATTCTCAACCGTTTGACCACCACCAAGGAAGCATGAGATGCTCTCGCCTCATCCTATGCCCTTTTCCTCACGTGGTCATATCAAACAACTTCGTCACAAAATCAAACACATTACCAAAGGAAACTCGACCATTACCGACTATATGAACAAAATCAAAGCAACTGTGGATGAGCTTGCTCTTCTCGGCACCATCATCTCCCAAGAGGATGTCACCGACCAAATTATTGATGGCTTGGATTCGTCCTATCAGGCCGTCATTGATGCGGTCAATGCACGTGATACTCCCATCACCTTTCGCGAATTACATGAAAAACTAATTCGTCGAGAACTCACCCTTCAACAAACCCGAGACTCTGCCTCCACCAACACCTTCACATCTTTGGCCCATCCTACCTACACCCGCTCCTCCGCTGCTCCACCTCACGCCACATCACGCAACCCACAACCACCACCATCACCCAACATGCCAGCCACCACACCTGTAAATCAGAACCCCAAAAACCCATTTCGAGGCAAGTGTCAATGGTGCCATGTGCAAGGACATATCCTATTGTCCCATATTCAAAGCCCTCTATCCCGACATTCGCGTCCCACCCTATACTCGCACTCCACAAGCCCAGGCCAATCCCACTATCCTTGAACACCACCCGTGCCCTCCCCTTGGCTGCTCGACAGTGGTGCCTCGCACCACGTCACGACTGGCCTTGCAAACCTCGCCCTCCACAACCCTTATGATGGAACGGATGAAATAGTAATTGGTGATGGCTCTAGCCTGCCCATCTCCAACGCTGGCTCTACATCTCTTCCTTACTCTTCTTCTTCCTCATTTATTTTAAAACAAGTTTTACATGTTGATGAATAGTATTTTAGTGGCTTTTTACCCCGCATTTATACCTTATTACGACTCGATTTTGCGTGCTTAATTGTCTAATTAGCTCATTCATTTACTAATTTATAATAATTATTAATCGTATTAGTTATATTTAATAATTAGTCGGATTTATAAAACATTAGTATTATTTTATTTATTATATTAATTTATTATTATATTATTTTAATGTGTAGGGAACCCGAGCTCAAGACGGATATCAAACATAGAAGCTTGAAGTCAAGATTGACTTTGTCAACTTTGTGACCCGTCTTCATCATTCACAAAACCACCATCCCTGCATTCATACTTCACCCACCATCATCATCAAAGTTGATCCCCTGCACTTTCAAGTCCCATAATTCCCCGACAATTCCATCACTTTCGCCCTCACCATGAACAACATCAATTTTATCCACCATTCACACCATTTCGTCCACCATAGACCACCACTCATTTCCACCATCACTCCTCTGCATCATCAACCTTTCTCCATTAATCCACCATCAACCACATTCGAGCACCATCACCAACCCGAATCCAACATCCCCTGCAACTTACGACAACCAGCACATTCAAGCATCATCATCATGCATTCTCCCCTGCATTTCGTTCCACCATTAATCACCACCTCCATTAACAACCATTTAAACCATCTTCTCAGCTCACTCAAACCCGACATTGGAACTCGACTCGGTTGCAAATCAGCAGCTGCTCCTCCATTTCCAGTTCAGTCACCCGCAGCCCGACATCACCACCCGCCATTACTCCGTCACCATTTAAACCCGCATCATCATCAACCCGACTTCACCTCGTCAACACCACCATTCAAATCATCACCATTAATGTTCACCATCGTCATACCCACAACGGAATTAACAACCCGCCATCAATTTCGCCATCTTTGACTCGGAATCGAAACTGAGCTTTTTTATGAAGCTTTGCTCTCTATGCCGGTACCCCGGCAGTCGACACCCCCCACCGGTAGGCACAACATCAAATTTTCCTCCTTTTGTTGAAGATCTCGCTACCGGTCATGACCCCGGCAGCCGGCCTACCGCCATACGACTCGCAATCAACAAATCTCGCACCAATCTTGCTGCTCTCTACCGGTGGCCCTTCTGCCGGCTCACCGGCTGTTACAGTACAGCAGTTCTTGTACTGTAATTCGACAATAATAACCAAAGGAGCCAAGCTCAACCTTGTGAATTATTGAGGAATTAGACAGAAGAGTAGAAAGAGAAGTAAAGATATAAAATGAGAATTGTAAGATTGATATTATGATTGAATGAATTCATTTGTTACAGTTATGTTGTATTTATATAACTAACTTGCCAGCTAATGACAACTAACAAACTGACAGCTAACAACCTTCTAACCGACTTTAACCAACTCAAGGGTTGTTACAATTAATTTCCTAACAAACTTGCCACACTGCATCATACTTCCTCCCATCAAAAATGACTTGTCCTCAAGTCAAGTATTAACTCCGGGAATGATAAAGTCAAGATATTTTGCTTCAAATGCCAAAGCAGGCTCCCATGTAGCTTCAAATTCTGCAAATCCTTCCCATTGAATCAAGTACTGGACTTGAGCTCCATTTTGGAATTTAACAGTTCTTCTGTCCAGGATTGCAGTTGGTTGCAATGTCTGATCAGCTAGTCGTCCTTGTAGCCAGCTAGGAATATGGATGGCAATGGGCAGTGTACCCCTAAATTTCTTTAACTGTGATACATGGAAGACATCATGTATTTGAGCAGTAGTAGGTAGTTTGAGCTTGTAAGCAACCTGTCCAATTCTTGCCTCTACTTGAAAGGGTCCTGAATATTTATGAGCTAGCTTTTGATTAGCCCTTTGTTGCACAGAGATTTGCCTATATGGTTGAAGTTTGAGCCATACCCAGTCCCCCACAGCAAATTCCCTATCTGTCCTGTGTCCATCCGCCAACTGCTTCATTCTAGCTTGTGCTTTTACTAAATGCTGTTTGATTAATGAAATCATTTGCTCCCTCTTCTGCAATGATCTATCAATTGCCTCAACTTCAGATTCACCAGGTAAATAAGGCAGGTGTAATGGTGGAGGCTGATTGTAGACAACCTCATAAGGAGTATGGCCAGTAGCAGTGCAAAAATGAGTGTTGAACCACCACTCAGCCAATGGCAACCATAAACTCCATTCCTTAGGTTTATCCCCACATACACATCTTAAGTATGCTTCCAAACACCTATTCACGACCTCTGTTTGACCATCTGTTTGGGGGTGATAAGCCGAGGAGAGTTTGAATTCAGTGCCATGCAAAGAGAATAATCCTTGCCAAAACTGACTAAGGAATACTGAATCTCTATCACTCACAATGCTTCTTGGCCAACCGTGCAGCTTGAATATGTTATCTAGGTAAGCTTGAGCCACTTGTACTGCTGAAAAAGGGTGAGCTAGTGCCACAAAATGAGCACTTTTGCTTAATCTATCTACCACCACAAATATGACATCCTTCCCATTAGATTTAGGAAGTCCAGTAATGAAATCCATGGAGATGTCTACCCACACCTCTTCTGGAATTGGCAGTGGCTGCAGCAATCCTGGGTATGCGGCACAATCAGCCTTTGCAGCCTGACAAATTGTGCAATTCCTCACAAATCTTGCCACCTCTTTTGTCATACCTTTCCAATAAAACAATGTCTTTACTCTTTTTAAAGTGTTATCTCGACCAGAATGGCCTGCTTCTCCTGAAGCATGAAGCCATTGTAAAAGTTGCCCTCTTAATTGCATATCATTTCCAACAACAATTTTCCCTTCCCTTCTAAGGAAACCATCTTGAAATGAATAATGGTTAACAATTTCTTGTTGATTGATTTTCTGAATAATAGTTGATAGGTAATCATCTGTTGAATAGCTTTGTGCAATGAGTTGCTTAAGATCAGATGACACTACAGAAATAACCATTAGTAATATTTCTGACCCCTGGACCCTTGACAAAGCATCTGCAGCCAGATTCTCTTTTCCACTCCTATATTGTATCTCATAATCGAATCCCATCAATTTGGATAGCCAAAATTGCTGGAAAGGAGTAGAGATTTTCTGCTGTAATAACCATTTAAGGCTCTTTTGGTCCGTTCTGATAAGGAAATGCTGTCCAGACAGGTATTGTTCCCATTTTTGGACTGCAAATACAATTGCCAACAATTCTTTTTCATACACAGATAGCTTTTGCCATTTAGGCCCCAATGCTCTACTGATATAGGCTAATGGGTGATCATCTTGCATGAGAACTGCCCCTATTCCATCAGTTGAAGCATCTGTCTCCACTGTAAATTGTTTGGAGAAATCAGGTACTGCAAGTACGGGAGCAGTAGTTAATGCTATCTTTAGCTGTTCAAAGGCAGATTGAGCTTCTTGATTCCACACAAATGCCCCTTTCTTCAATAGATTGGTGAGAGGCCTGCTTATTACAGCATATGCTTTAACAAACTTCCTGTAATACCCTGCCAATCCTAAAAAGCTCCTCAACTCCTTGATTGATGCAGGTATGGGCCATTTTGCAACAGCCTGAATCTTCTTTGGATCTGTCTCCACCCCATTCCCAGAGATAAAGTGGCCCAAATATTCCACTTTCTTCATAGCAAAGGAACATTTAGATGCCTTAGCTGACATATTATGATGCTGCATTAGTTGAAAAACGTCCTCCAAATGTTTCCAATGCTCTTCTGGTGAATTGCTATACACTAGTATATCATCAAAAAATACTAGCACGCATTTCCTTAGTAGCTTCTTAAAAACAGAATTCATCCATCCTTGGAAGGAGGCAGGTGCATTTGTAAGGCCAAAGGGCATCACCAAATATTCATAATGGCCCTCGTGAGTTTTGAAGGCTGTTTTATAAACATCATCTTTATTCATTCTGAGTTGGTGATAGCCTGCCCTTAAATCCAGCTTACTGAATATGGTTGCTCCAGATAGTTCATCTATAAGCTCATCAATGACTGGAATTGGAAATTTGTCTTTGATTGTTGCTTTGTTGAGTGCTCTATAATCAATGCATAACCTCCAGGTATCATCCTTCTTGCCCACTAAAACCACAGGAGATGCAAATGGACTGCTACTATTTTGAATAATGTCATTTGCTAACATCTCTTCCACTAGTTTTTCAATGATATCTCTTTGTTTCAAAGGGTATCTATATGGTCTAATGCTTACTGGAGTTGCCCCTGGTTCCATTGGAATTTTATGATCAAACACCCCTCTAGATGGAGGAAGACCCTTAGGTTCCTCAAATACTCCTTTATACTTGGTCAAAAGATTTTGAAGTTCATGACAGGGTGGTTCAGTTTCTGTGTCTGTGATTATGGACAGGTGATTTAACTCCATATCCATGCTGCTAGTAGGAGGAACCAACTGTAGCAAACACAACTGAGATGCTTGGGACACCATTTTTTGAGAGATTTCTCCCTTATGAACCTTAAATTGAGTTGTTGGTACCCCTGCAACCTAACTGGAGTACCTTTCCATTGAAATTCCATAACCAACTTCTTAAAATCCCATTGTACAGGTCCTAGGATACTCAACCATTGCACTCCTAAGACCATATCACAACTCCCCAACGGAATTAACAAGACATCAGTGGTAAAGGCTTGTCCATGTAAATTCCAAGCAAAATTCTTGCAAATAAATTGACAGGCCAAGTGAATCCTTATCGGCCACTGCCACAGCTTGGGGTGGGATCTTTTCTAACTGGCAGCCCAAATTTTTAGCCAAAGACAGATCCATGAAGTTATGTGTACTGCCCGAATCTATGAGGATATGTAAGGGTTTTCTACCATATGTACCCACTACTCTCATAGTTTGATAACTTTGATTACCAGAAAGGGCATTCATCGAGATACAAGGTTCATCCAATAATTGCTCCTCCACAATGTCATCCTCTAATTCAACAAGGACTTCCTCCTGTTCATCCTCCCCAAGAACTTCAACTGTAAACAATTGAGTCTTCTTAAATTGACACTGATGGTTCCTATCATAGGGTTTGTTACAGTAATAACATTCTCCCTTTGCTAGTTTTGCAGCTCTAACAGAAGGAGGGATGTAGGTTCTTGGATTATACTTAGTACCCTCATTAGAAACTGTTGTTTTAGAAGGAATATGGGAAACAGAAGAAGATACAGTATTTGTTTTAGGGTAATATGATGGTTGTTTAACAGTGGCAGCAAGATTTTCCTCTTGTAATCTAGCATATTCAATGGCTTCGGCCATGGTGATGGGTTTAAAGGCTTTTACAAAAGGCTTTAAAGATGGTTTAAGCCCTCCAACAAAACAGTCCAAGAAATATTCAGCTGTCAAACATGGATTTCTTTGCACCATTAAACCTTTCAATGCCTCAAACTCATCAATATAGGTGTCAAGTGAGCTCATCTGATGCAATTTGTTAAACTTTTCAACTATATTATGAGAGGTTTCATCTCTAAATCTTGCTAACAAATCAACAACAAATTCATCCCATAATACTCCCTTATGAACAGCAAGATAACTAGTGACCCATGTCTCAGCTTTACCCATCATATTCAAAGAAGCCAAATCAACTTTTTGTTCATCAAGAATTCGACACAAAGAGAAATATCTAACACATTTCTTAACCCACATAGATGAATTAGAACCATCAAAAATTGGAAATTCAAGCTTAGGAGTATACCCTAAAGGCCTGGGAGGATGCAGATCAGAAGTGGGGTGTCTCTCTGTAGCCCTGTCCCCCAAAGAAGCTTGAATACCCTGCATCAATGTCATCATCTGAGAAATTTGAGTCTCCAAATGCTGTGTATGTTGTGATTGCGCTGCTAATTGAGCTTGCAAACCCTTAATTTGATCGTCCATGGCTGTCTTCTTGGTTCTTGTTTTTGACGCCAGGATGTTCCCAAGCTGATACCAATGTTACAGTACAGCAGTTCTTGTACTGTAATTCGACAATAATAACCAAAGGAGCCAAGCTCAACCTTGTGAATTATTGAGGAATTAGACAGAAGAGTAGAAAGAGAAGTAAAGATATAAAATGAGAATTGTAAGATTGATATTATGATTGAATGAATTCATTTGTTACAGTTATGTTGTATTTATATAACTAACTTGCCAGCTAATGACAACTAACAAACTGACAGCTAACAACCTTCTAACCGACTTTAACCAACTCAAGGGTTGTTACAATTAATTTCCTAACAAACTTGCCACACTACATCACCGGCACACAACACAAGACATCAAATTCTCCTCCTTTCTTCAAGTGGTCTCGCTACCGGTGACCAACCCGGCCGCCGGTGTACCGGCAGAAGCTCCAATTGCTGCGTTTGTGCGTCTTTGGCTTCTTCCCCCTTTTCAATTGTTGATGAACCGTGTCTTTAGTTTTGTGAGGTCAATGTGTCAATTAGTTGACTTTTATTAAGATTATTATTAACTATTATTATTATTATTATTATTATTATTATTATTATTATTATTATTGTTAGTAGTAGTAATTAGTAGGAGTAGTATATAAAGGCACACCCACACATTAGACACTACCATTACCTTCAATTTAGAATAGAAAATAGACACATTACACTACCAATTAGATAGAAATTAGTTTACCTTAGTTTTATTCTCTCTAGTCTCTCTATATTATAACTCAAGAACCCTAATATTTCCTTTCTCATTTTCATTCAATAAAATTTGCAATCTTTCTTTAATTATTAGTTTAAATCTTCCTTTGTTTATGCAAGTTCTTCATTCTCAATAGTTTACAATTAGTATTTTGGGTTGTATTTTGAAGATTTGAAGAAATTCATTCTTCCATTATTATCCAAGCTTGCTACTTTCCTCTTTATTGGTACAATTCTCATCTTTTGTTTACATTAATTCATTAGTTTACATTTCTTATGTTGGTTAATTGTTATTCATTCAAAGTTTCCATCTTTATCAATTTTACAATGTTTACTTGTGTATTGTTGGAGATTGTTGGTGATTTCTCATCCATGAACATGAGTGAGTAGTCTCATCTAGAGTTTAGGGGGATCTTGGGTCATTAATGGGTGTAAAAATGGATTATTAACATTTGGAATTGGGTGATTACTTGGTATTTACTTTCATGCATATGAAGTGCTCGATGAAATGCTTAAACGAAAGTTTAAATCTTTTATTGGCATGTTTAACTTGTCTTGGCGCTTAAGCTATTGGATGGTCTTTATGCTATGATTAGTAGATCGATCGGTCTTGTTCTCATGCATATTAAGTGTTCGTAGAATAGTTTGAACGAAAGTTTGACTCTTTCTTTGACATGTTTGGCTTGTCTTGATGCTTATGCTATTGGAAGGTCTATATGCCATGTTAGTATTGAGTTCATATTAATTAAGTGACAACTTGTTAATGAACTCGAGGTGATTAGGAAATTAGTCTTAATTCCTTGACCATTGTCATCACCCATGTCTTGTTTTGATCTTGTTTTATACCCTCCTACCCAAGTGAACCCGAATACTCTAGTTCTTACTTCAATTGAATACAATCCCATTTAGTTTAATTTTATTTCCTATTTGCATCTTAGTTTTATATCAACCAACATCTTATTTTTATTTGACTAAACTAAGGACTTAAACAAACCAAGTATCTAACCCCCGCCATCTTTGTGTTCGACACCCGAATAAATACTACTTTTATTTGGTTCTTTATAAATAGTTTTTGGTACCGGAAGTGACGGCAAAAACCCGGTCATCACATGTTCCTCAAATGCATAAAAATATAATCTTCGTCTCTAAATTCTGTTCCGACAATAATGTTTGTATTGACTTTACCTCTCATTCTTTTGTTGTGAAGGAGTTTAAAACCGAAGTCGTTCTCTTTACGGGACCAGCCAAGGACGGTATATAATATTGGCCGCTGTCGTCACTTCCGCAAGCTCAAACCACCACGCTCAAAGATGCGGATCTTCATCATCATTTTGGTCACCCGCATTTTTCCGTTTTAAAGCAAATTGTCTTTAGTTTTAATTCCAAAACTCTACTTCCTAATAATCATTGCAATGCGTGTCATATTTACAAGAGTCACAAATTACCGTACAATGTTTCGTCGCTCAAAACACAGTTTCCCGTTGAAGTTATTTTTAGTGATTTGTGGACCTCTCTAGTACACTCGTTTGATCAATTTAAATACTACGTAATTTTTGTCGATCATTACACAAAATTCACATGGATATTTCATCTCAAAAAGAAGTCAGACACCCATCATACATTCCTCAACTTTCGTGCTTTTGTCGAGAAGCAATTTTCTCGTCCAATTCTTACCCTATACTCCGACAACGGTGGTGAGTTTGAAAAATTAAAACCGGACCTTGCCTCGTTTGGTATACAACATCTTAATTCGCCACCTCACACTCCCGAGCATAATGGTTTTGCGGAACGATGACATCGTCACATTGTATCTTGGCGCCACGAATCTCAGTGCTAATCCCGTATTCCACTCTCGTGTGAAACATGTTTCACTAGACTATCATTTTATTCGGGAAAAGGTTCAATCTGGCTTTGTGTGTGAGGTTCTCATTGCTAATGACGATCAACTCGCTGACGCACTCACCAAAGCCCTTCCTCGTCCACGATTTGATATGCTGTTATCCAAGATCGGACTCTCAGCTAGACCATCCATCTTGCGGGGGGATGTTAGAGAATAATTAGGAGATATCTAATTATTCTAGTAAGATTTTGTCATTATTCCATGCACCATATTAGGATGTAAATCCTTTGTAATTAGGAAACTATAACTATCTAACCTAGCTCCTAATTTGTATAAGTATAAGCCTTATGTACACAGTATGTTTATCTTTTCAATAATATCAATTTACATATTCTACATCCGGCAGTTCAGATTTGTAAATCAATTAAGGGATTGTGTTAGCTCAATAATTAAGGGATTAGTGGTCTAATGTGTGCTGATTTTAGTCATGTTTTGTCTGTTTTATACCTTTATGTATGGAACTGTTGGAATATGTGTTCTCAACAGTAGTACGATCACATGATTTAATATCACAATTAAATCTCATGACAAGAATAAGAAAAGGATGATAAATTAAATAGTCAACTGATCAACATTAATCGGTAACGATTGACTTGCTAGAGTTTGACGTTACTGTCGTAGGACGGTGGTGGTCAGTTGATCCCTTAAGGTCACACCTAAAGGATGATGCCCTTATCAGTAAATTTGATTAATTGTATGACGATACAAGTTAATCAATTCCTTAAAATTGAACAATTTATTTGTGAGAGAGAATATTCATATTTTATTGTAATGGGATTAAATAAGATTTATTTTAGTAATTGGAATACTTTATTACTAAAATTGTTTATTGTTTGAGAAACAATTGAGATAAGAATGAATGGTTAATTATAATTACAAGATGTTGTGAATTATAATTAAATGACCCATTTTATTTAAGTGATCAAGTATCACTAGTCAATTTGTTGTATGTAATTTAATTAATTTATAGAATGATATTTATTTGATAAGTATGCATTAAATTAATTAATAACATGTAACATACTACATGTGACATATTGTGTGACAAGTGACAAATTGACAAAATAAAATGGAAGTCCATTTTAAGAGGTACACCGGTTTTTGCTAACTTATAATGGGTTTGTTTGTATTTGTTTATATTGTATAACAAATAAAATAATTACCCTACATGACCTAGTCTTACACCTAGCATTTGGAGAAGAACAAAAGTAAAAAGAGAAGGACCATGTATTGACCTTGCTCCCTCTCTCCATCCGGCCTCCCCTCCCAATAAGAGCATCTTTTGCTCTTATTTTTCCATTCATTCATTTTACACATGCATTTTAATGCTAAACTCACACAATCTTTCTTACTTACTTCATCTTTCTCCAAAGACTTGAGAAATGATGATCCAAATTGTTCAACAACATTACTAATATTATTAGTGTAATATATGAGTATTAGTAATCAATTTTAAGGTAGATTACTAAACAAATATTATTTAGGAGTGATAAGGGCTAATCTTAGATGCAATCAAGAGGAGAATCTCTACATTGGGATTTTGGAGGATCATCCTAATACTCATTATATCTCAAGAACAAGTGAAGGTAAAAGATCTTACTTGTGCCCATAAATCCGAAATTTACAATGTAAGGGACATTGTTTTTCTTATAAATCTCTTATTTTTTTATGCATGCACTAGATCTAAAGAGCAAATAATTAAGAAGTTAATTAGTTCACTATTAGAGAAGTCTAATAATAGGTATATGAACCTTACATGAACATGTTCGGTTGAAATGCAGCTTAAGGAAAAAAAATTTAGGCTTAGATATATAGGTCAGTTGGCTCAACCACTCGCACGGTATGATACCTTGGAGTCTTGGACCACAGTTCAAGTCCTGTACTCTGATATGCCCGTATTAAAAGAGGCCAACTGGTCAAAGTAAACCTTTGATGTGTATAAGCCAAGCACTGAAGACAATAATAATTTTGGGTGGGGTTTGGAGCTTTAGCCAGACCTTGTCCTTTCCATTGACTGACCTTACACGTCCTTCTCACTAAGTCAAGTACTGAAGACCAAGCCAGTCTGCCTTTTCAAGTCTTTCCTCTAATTGATTGCTTCCGTGACTCAATTCGGTTAATACTCTTCAACATTCAATCCTCACATTCGAATTATACTGTATTCAATATGGAGTACTATATTCTATTTTAATTCATTGACTTGATAACTAGATACTCCCTCCAATTTCATTTATTGTTCATCTTTCCCTTTTTATCCATTTCCCTTATTATTCCCTCTTTCTTTTTTTGGACAACTTTGTGTGGTCCAAAATCAATTTAATGTGGGGTCATGTGTGTTGTGTGGTCCAAATTAATTACCTTATTTCTTATGCAAAAAAAAAGGGGAACAATAAATGAAATTGGAGGGAGTATTTTTTAAGTGTTGCATGATTATTTTGGACAATCATTTTCTTAATCACTATTAGGTGTAATAATATATACTCCGTAGGATTTTTCTCGCAACTATTTAGTTCTGTAAGTTGTACCTTTTTGTGACAAAAACTCTGTGGATTATAACTTTCGGTTAGGAGTTCAGTGTTTAGGCCTTGTTCTTTTGGATTTGAAGATCTCGATCTCGAATCGAATCGAACTTATAGGATCTCGAATCGAATCGAATCAACTTATAGGATATGAATCGAACTTATAGGATCTCGAATCGAATCGAATCAATCGAATCGAATCGAACTTATAGGATCTCGAATCAACTTATAGGATCTCGAATCGAACTTATAGGATCTCGAATCGAATCGAACTAAACTTATAGGATCTCGAATCGAATCAACTTGTTGGATCTCGAATCAACTTATAGGATCTCGAATCGAATCGAACTTATAGGATCTGAACTGAACTTAACTTAATAGGAACTGAACTTAACTTATAGGATTTAAACTTAACTTAAACGATCCGAATTTAAATTAACTTAAATTAATTTAACTCAATTATTATTATTATTATTATTATTTATTACTATTTTTTTTTTATAAAACCACAAGTTTTATTATTATTATTATTATTATTATTATTATAAACGCAAACTTTGATTGAGATTAAACAAATTTTTGCAAGAAATTAATGGGTAGCCAAGAGAGAACACTAATAACAAAATATAGTCTAAAACACAAGGTAAAATAATAACATTTTTCCGCTTTATATACATTGGTTTGTTCATACGTTATATTACGGTTACATAACGATAAAAAATAATGAGAAGAGTGATAATTTTGGTTTAAAAATAATAATGTATATATGTATCAAACAATTAGTAATGTCAAATGTTTTTGCGTCGGTTTTAAAAATAATGCTTTGTATATAATTTTTCTAAACTGAATTTATAGGATCTGAACTTATAGGATCTGAACTGAACTTATAGGATCTCGAATCGAATTGAATCAACTTATAGGATCTCGAATCAACTTATAGGATCTCGAATCGAATCGAACTTATAGGATCTCGAATCAACTTATAGGATCTCGATCTCGAATCGAATCAACTTATAGGATCTGAAATAAACTTAAATTAAGTGACTTTAAGTCCAAAAGAACAGAGCCTTAGAGTAGCATATGACGGTAGATATTACTAGAGATTACGGTATATGAAGTATATCATACTAGGAGATGTTATAACACATTAATACTAGATGAAAATATGGAACTACATTTCATATACCAAATTCTCTAACAGTCAATTCTTTTTAGAACTTTTTGTTAGATGATAATAGAGTATTGTAGATGATAACGAAGCATTAGCTTAATAATTAATAGCTTAGTTGTGTCATATGTGTAGTTCAGATATGTAAAATTGTTAAGGCTCGAGTCTTGAGAATTGAGATTAAGGCAAGTAGCTTGAATTGCTAGCCATTATTGATGGAGTTGCCTAGGACTGTTTTGGAATTTGAGATATTAGGACAGATTATTAGGAGAATAAAACTAAGACGATGATTATATTATCTGTAAATTTTGTCTGAGATTTAATCCTTCTATATGCTGAATTGCTGTTCTATTTTCAGTGCATAAATCCCGCCATTCATTTGTATGATACTTGGCATTTGCTAGGTAATGTAATCACAATGATCAAATTTGTGTAGGTCAAACTATTGGAGGTGGCAATCGGGTCCCTCGGGTCGGGTCTGAAAAGATGAAAGACAGAGAAGAGGAATTAGGTTAATTCTTATTGATTAATCACAAGGAAAATACATCTCAATATATAGCCAACTATAACCTAAAAGGATTTCCTTAACATAGCAACTAATAATCATATACAAAGAATATAGCAACTAAATATTTACTCCATATCATATCTAAACTATACATGATATTATATGATATGGTTTCCATACTCCCCCTCAAGTTGGAGCTCCGGGTAAACCGAGTCTCAACTTGCCTTGCAAATAGTCGAATGTTTCTCCACCTAAAGCCTTCGTAAATAAATCCGCTACTTGCTCTTTGCTCCGAACGTGCGTTGTCATGATCGTCTTTTCAACCAGATGTTGCCTTACAAAGTGGCAATCTATCTCAATGTGTTTCGTCCTGTCATGAAACACCGGGTTTTTTGCTATGTGAATGGCCGCTTGGTTGTCAAAACACAACTCCATTGGTTTCTCGTGAAACACTCCCAAAGAACTCAAGAAGGATTTTATCCAAATTAACTCACTTGTTGCACTCCCCATTGCTCTATACTCAGCCTCCGCCGTCGACTTTGAAACCGTGGCCTGCCTCTTTGCTCTCCACGAAACCGGCGATGAGCCAAGTGACACAAAATACCCACTTAATGATCGTCTAGTTAGCGGACATCGACCGTAATCGGAATCGCAATATCTCTTTAATTCCAGATTTGAACTTCTACTAAGAGTAATGCCTTTGCTTGGATTCATCTTAATGTATCTCACTACCCTTAGAGCCGCATCCCAGTGATCTTTTCGTGGTTCGCTAACAAAACGTGATAACATATGCACCGAATATACCAAGTCGGGTCTTGTGATAGTCAAATAAACTAACCTCCCAACTAATCTTCTATACTTCATAGCATCCTTCAACAAATCACCATTAGCAAGCTCAAGTTGATGGTGTTGTAGCATGGGCGTATGGACCGGTTTCGCACCACTCATACCGGTTTCTTCGATGATGCCTAATGCATACTTTCGTTGATTTAAAAATAGTCCCTTCGTTCCATGTGCTACTTCGATGCCCAAGAAATATTTGAGGCGACCCAAATCTATAATTCCAAAATGTTTGTCGAGACTAGCCTTAAATTTTCGACTTTCATCATTGTTATTACTAACAATTATCATGTCATCGACGTACACCAATATTCCAATAAAAACCTTTCCGCTATTATAGGTAAATAAGGAGTAATCGGCTAAGGATTGAACGAAACCATACCTCACTAAGAATTTGGTGAGTTTTGCAAACCAATTTCGAGATGCTTGTTTGAGGCCATAGATCGATTTTAATAGCTTGCAAACTCGATTCTCCCCCTTTCGTTCAAACCCTTGCGGAATTTTCATATACACCTCCTCTTCTAAATCGCCGTGTAGGAACGCGTTGTTGACATCAAGTTGTTCAATACTCCATTGTTTTGCTAGAGCCACGGTCAGTAAGCAACGCACGGATGTCATTTTTGCCACCGGAGCGTAAGTTTCGTGATAATCAATCCCTTCCACTTGAGTGAAACCTTGAGCAACCAAACGCGCTTTGTATCTTTCAATCGAACCATCGGCCTTGTATTTCACCTTGTATACCCATTTACAACCGATGGGTTTCTTTCCATTTGGTAGTTGCACTATTTTCCAAGTCCCATTCTTTTCTAAAGCTTCGATTTCATTATTCATTGCCTCCCTCCATTTCGCATTACCTGCTGCTTCGTGGTAATAGGCGGGTTCTTTCACTTCATCAATTTTAGTTAGAAAAGCTTTGTGGGTCATCGAAAAAAAATTTGTGTCAACATAATTAACTAAAGGGTAATGCGTACCTGATTTCTTGGACTTCGATTGATCGGAGTGAGCATGAACGATGGTTTTACAATTCTCGTCGACTTGCAAACATAATCTTTTCTCCAAAAAGCCTCACGCCGTTCCCTTGCTCCTCGACCAACTCGTTCTGTCCCGTCATTGGTACCATTAGTTTCACCATTTTCTCCCAAATTAACAACTTCGTCATCTGCATTTCGAGCCCCTGTCTCCCTTTCACTCGGTTCCTGTGGCTCGGCATTTGTCTCAATGGGTATTTCAACATGTTCGATATTTTCGGAATCGACCTCAACGTATTCGAAATGGTCACTGGTTGGGTGTTTTGCATTGGATGACTCATTTGGAATGTAGTATGGGTACATGTGCTCGAAAAATATAACATCACGACTCACAAACATTTCTTGGGTATCTAAAGCATACACTTTCCACCCCTTTTTCCGATTTGGGTAACCAAGAAATAGACACCGTTTTCCCCGTTCCTTAAATTTGTCTCGAGGTTTGTCTTTGTTGTGGGCGTAACATAAACATCCAAGGACCTTAAGATTGGTTAATATGGGTTTCTTATTGTATAAGATTTCATATGGAGTTTTGTTTTTGAGTAAAGGAGTTGGTGTCCGATTGATTAAATATGCAGCTGTTAAGACACATTCCCCCCAAAACTCGATAGGTAAATGACTGGCAAATCGCAAAGCTCTAGCCTTTTCTAAAATGTGGCGATGTTTCCTTTCAACTCTCCCATTTTGTTGTGGAGTATCGACATTGCTAGTTTGGAAAATTATGCCATTATCCTCATAATAATATTTCATTTCTCCGGACAAAAGCTCACTACCGTTATCACTTTGAATGACCTTGACGACTTTATTAAATTGAGTTTTTACCATATTGCAAAAAGCTCTCATATATCGACTAGCCTCACTCTTTTCTTTCATTAAGTAAAGCCAGACACCCCGACTATGGTCATCAACAATGGTCAAAAAATAATGAGCTCGAGATAAACTAGCAACAGGATATTTCCCCCAAATGTCAACATGTATTAATCCAAAAAGTTCGTCACAGCGATTATTATTTAAGCTAAACGAATTGCGAGTTTGTTTAGCCCTACAACACGAATCACAAACTTGGCTAGAGTTCCAATTTAAATTGCAATTAATTAAATCAGAAAAATATAGCGATTTACTCCGAGACGGGTGTCCAAGTCGCTTGTGCCAAAGCTCTCCTTCCTTCGACACACATACTTTTCCAGCCACTTCCACCATACTTGACTTGAACATGTAAACCCCATCGTGATGCTCTCCTCTACCAATCTCCGTCCTCGAAACCCGATCCTGCATTAAACAATAGTCGGGAAAAAATGTTACGACACAATTATTTTCACAAATTAACTGCTGTACCGATATTAAATCACATGTCAAATTCGGTACAAATAACACATCCTTCAACACGAATTTGTCATTCAACCAAACTTCTCCATGCTCCTTTGCTTGAATTAAGTCGACCATCCGTAAGCCGACATTGGACTCTTCACCAATCCAAATATTTTTGAGACAATCTCGTCTCCCTGTCATGTGGTGCGAAGCACCGCTATCAATTAACCATTCTCAAGTAACTTTCGCGTGCATACCTGTCAATTTTTCACTACCTTCTGGACTAGCATTGAGCAATACACGAAGCCTCTCGTACTCTTCATTGGTGAAGGTATAGCTTTTCGTTGTCGTCTCTGCCTCCTTCGAACTGGATGCGTTGCTTACTGCATTGGCCTGATGACTTTCGTATTGCCCTCTGCCACGTCCTCGGCCGCGTCCTCTGCTATGTCCTCTTTCTCTTGCTTTCACAACCTCATAGCCATGTTTATCATAGCAATTTTCCTCCGTATGGTAATATTTACCACAATGGTTGCACAGTGGTGGTTCACTTTCTTCTTCACCCTCTTCCTTTGATTGACTTCCTCTGCCTCTCGATGCACCATACGACCTTACCGCCATTGCAGCTTCGTTGGTTTCCTCTTTGATTTTTGTCATGCTCGAGTGTCTCTCTTCACGCAACACCAGTGCATATGCACGAGGTAAAGTTGTGATGGGGTCTTCCATCAATAAATTGCTGCGCACATGACCGTATAAATTATTATCGAGGCCCATCAGAAATTGATGTACCTTCTCTTCCTCCTTTTCTTTTGCAATTACAGTTGCAGCGCCACAGGTACACGATGGGATCTTGCTGTAGTTCGCAAGTTCGTCCCAGATGGTCTTGAGTTTTGTGTAATACTCAACAACCGTCAATCTCCCTTGCTTGCATTCTTGTAATTCGCCTTTCAATTGATGCACCCTTGGCGCATTCCCAGCAGAATATCGATCCTTTAATTCCGCCCAAACTTCAGCAACAGTCGACTCGAATGCAATGCTCGGATGTAATTTTGGATTAATTACATTCCGCAACCATGCTTTCAACATAGCATTGCAAGACCTCCATGCTACAGCCTCGATATCATCATCATCAGCAGTAATCGGTTTCTTAACCTTTCCTTCGACGAAACTTAATTTGTTTTTCGCATCTAACCCGTTTTTAACGGCGGCGGCCCATAGATCATAGTTGTCGCCATTAAATTCGATTTGGGTAAGAGACAAATTTGGATTGTCTGATGGATGAAGAAATAGAGGTGAATTTGATGGAATATGTTTTGGTTTGTTATTGTCTCCAGGCATCTCGTTCTTTTTTGTTTGTAACCAAGCTCACGATACCATGAAAAGATGAAAGACAGAGAAGAGGAATTAGGTTAATTCTTATTGATTAATCACAAGGAAAATACATCTCAATATATAGCCAACTATAACCTAAAAGGATCTCCTTAACATAGCAACTAATAATCATATACAAAGAATATAGCAACTAAATATTTACTCCATATCATATCTAAACTATACATGATATTATATGATATGGTTTCCATAGGGTCAAAGCGGGTCGGGTCATATCGGATTCGGGTCAGTTCGGTTCATGTCGGGTCATCGACGGGTGGCAAGTCGGGTCGGAACATTAGCAGGTCAGTATCGGGTCAGGTTATCAGCACATTTTTTATCTTATATATTTAGTTTTAGATGGTAATTTTATGTTTAAATAATGGATTTGTGTATTAATTGTAATTTTAAGTGAAAATAATTAGACAAATTTAACAAAAATAACCCAACGTTTGTTAAGTATTCCGAAAATAACCCAACCTTTTGATTTTAACAAGAATAATCTAACGTTTGCTTTCGTGTTACAGAAATGTCCCAACATTTTACTTATATTTCGAAAAATAATAATTTAATCATATAGTATTAATCAATCCATTAACTTATTGACCATATATTTGCATAAGTAATTATATAAAATTATGAAAAACTTATTTAAGAACAATTTGAAGCATGGAAAAAAAAATGAAAAAATATTATACTGTTGTTCAAAATCCCAAAATGCATAAATGATATGTTTAAAAAATTGTTTGTTTTCTCAAATCCATGGTTTAAAAAATCAAAAGTATTTCTCTCATAACTATTTCCACAAATTTAAAATCTATCTTATTTGTTATTTCTTTTCAAAAAAAAATTATATATTTGTTTTATAATTAATTTTCCATTGACAAACTAAAGAAATTATAATTTTTCCAATTTTTTGGTTATGAGTTTTTTTATATATGATATCACAAAATAGACTTTAAAGATTTATGAAACTATTTTACAAATATCATTTATCAATATTTGGTAGAAATTTGTTTAGTTGAGATTTCGGGATATTTATGTGACAAAAATACAAAGGTTGGATTATCCCCCTTATACTAAAAGAATAAGAAAACTGAAAATTTTCCCGCCTAAATGTTTTTAGCTAGAAATCGGGCCTAAGTGTCTAACTTTATCTAGATATGTATTGGACCTCATGTATGCCATTTATGTATCACAATATCTAATCAAACAACGCACTTTTATAGTTGGACCAAATGTGTTTTATTCGTTATTATCTCATTAGTCCTATATGACTACTTAAATGTCGTAAATATTATATTTAAAACGTATGCAGATTTTATTCATATTATTAAAATCACTGTGTGCTTTTCACTTTTTTTATTCTTTAATTTTTTTTTACTCCGTATATTGTAACAAAAATTACAAAAATAGTTATATGCTTTAAAAATAAGCATGTTTTTGAAATGCTAACAATCTTATTTTTTTTTAATCATAAACTTATTCCGAGTAAAAATGTAAAATCGCTCTATTTTAATTTTTAATATTTTTACACATTAATAATTGTAGATAATTAAAAATAAAATTCAAAGTTCATTTATATATTATTATTAACTCTAATTATTAAGTTCTCTACACATATCAATCTAAAATACCGTGCATTCGCACGGGCTCTACACTACTTGTTATTGTTTAAGTTAAAAGGTCGGGTTATTTTTGGAAGATTTATCAAAGATTGGGTTATTTTTGTTAAATTCGCCAAATAATTAAGATGAATGTTAATTTGGTGTTATTTTTAAATTATTAAGCTATTTCATTATCGGGTCATCTATCGGTTTGAGAAAATATTGGTCACGGGTCGGGTTGGGTCGGTTCAGGTTGCAAAAAAATAAGGCTGTTATTGGTTGTCGGGTCAGTTTGGTTTCGGTTTCGGTTCACCCAATTTTCAGGTTGTATCAGGTCGGGTCGGTTTCCTCGGGTCGAGTCAGCTTTTGCCAGCTCTACAAACTATAAGTAGCTTTATTTGATTAGCAACTTGAGGACTATTACTTTCATTGAGGTCCCCTTGTCTCTTGCGTTGCAAACAATCGCTTAAATAGTATCCTTGTTATCTCAGTATAAAAGTAGCGTGTGTGGAGTTATATACTCTGTATTTGATCAGAAAATATTTTTTTTTAAAAACAATGGTGTCTTGGTTCTTACTAATGGTTCAGCTGTTTGGAGTACTAAGAATAACAGTTAGCTCGAGTATTTCGAAGCCTGATTGCGTTGATCATTGCGGTGATGTGAAGATTCCATACCCATTTGGCATTGGTGCCGATTGTTACTATAACCGATCATACGAGATCATTTGCAATACATCATCTGATTTCCCAAAACCGTTATTAGGGCAGTTCAATCTTGAGGTTCTAAATATCGGCTGGCCAGGAGGATTCTCAATAATAGGCAGAGAGAATTCATACTTCGACTCCTGCTCCACCACTCAGTTACTTGAAGTAGTCGTGCCTCCTCAAAATCTCTGTGGAAGTTCGGGCAGTAATAAAATCCAAAGCTATGACTTGAAAGGTAGTCCATATCTTTTCTCGATACCTGACAATTATTTAATAATGGTGGGATGTGGAAGCAGGGCTACACTAAAGACTCGGAGCGGGGAAATCTTGGCTTCGTGTAATTCAGTTTGTGTCGGCAATGATTTCAACTCGAATGGATCCAATGAAACTACCTGCGAAGGTGATGGATGCTGCAAAGACAATCTTTCCAACAGTTTATGGAATGATGATCTGGATTTTTATGAGATCGATGTCAATTTCGAAAAACTAATGAATCATAACACTTGCGACGCATCAGTCGCCTTTGTTGACATAGGCAGCAACTTCTCCGGGTCATTATCTAATTTGACAATCTTTCCTACGACATTATGTTGGAAGGCTCCATCTTTTCCTCGGTGGTGTAGTGATGGCTACTCATGCCTATGTCCGTTTCCTTATGAAGGAAACCCCTATCTTCCCGACGGATGCCATGGTAAATAATAATATTGTCTTATTTGTCTATATTCCAATCTGCATTTTTCATTTTTTTTTTTCGTTGGAAGGTGGATAGCACTTTCGCCATCTTACACGGACCTTGACATTTTTTTTGGGTCCAAACATACCTAAAATTTACATCTAGTTTGTTAACTAGTACTCACTACATTCATCTCATTTTCATGCATTTGTTAAATATATATATAAAGAGTATTTTCATACATTTTTTAAATATATGTGAGAAATATCAACAAACGTTTTTTGTGAAAAGAGTAATCAAGATGTTGAGTAGACGGAAAGCATGACTCGTCTGTGTTAAAATCTTATATGGAATAATAATAATTAGTACCTTAACATGTTATAGTTATATTATCACCAACTAAATGAGAGAGTAAGGCTATGTTTGGTAAAACTAATTGAAAAGCTAACTGAAATCTAAAAAGGTAGTTGAAAATTAGGAACTTATAAGATAACTGATTATATAAAAAAATGTTTGGCAACCTAACTGAAAAGATAACTGATTTTGATGAAATGGCGTAAAAAGATATAATAATTATTTAATAGTATAGACTTAAAGGGTAAAAACGGAAAATCAAACTAAATCAGGTACCTGAAATCTCAAATGCTACTCTAGGTAGCATTTCATTTCAGGTAGCTTATTTGGTTAAATAAGCTACTCGCCAAACACTTACAAAAAATAAGGTACCTGAAATTTTGGTCAAATAAACTACTTTGACCAAATCAGGTACCTGAAATGCCTTACCAAACGGAGCCTAACTGAGTGAGAATAAAAGGTTAGGTAGTTATTTAATTAGTTTAAAGTAAGGTACTCCCTCCTGTTTAGACTTCAGGCAAATGTTCCTCTTTCTCTAATATATATAAGGAGTATTATAATGAAAGAGAAATATTAGACTGAATAGGAGGTAGTATTAATTATAGAGAAGATTTAAAAAATAATTAGGGATAGAAAAAGTAACCTCCTCTTAACACTATCTCTCATCTAAAAGGATATCTTCTATATTCTGGAGCATGCATGAAACACCTCTTAGAAATAGGATTAACTTCATTTGTCAAGTACCCAATCACAATTTTTTATGTGGGTGTTAACAATTTTTTTTTCTTTTATTAAATGTTAAAGTATACACAATAGTGAAGAGGAGGAAGAGGATCCTCTCTATTGTGGACAATTATAGAAGAAATTTTAATGAAGAAGATGTAGATGGTGAAAAATGAGTTAGATGATAGAGGAAATTTGTTGTGCAAATGGGAGACGGAGGGAGAAAAAAAAAAAGAGGATGATAATCTCCTCTCTATTGTACAAGGTCTAAGTCATGATTTTCGTTAAGTTAACTCCATTTATTGACCTTTTCTTCGATAGAAGACGTCAATTGGTTATGCCTAACGAGCAAAATTTAAATTTTAGGTATTGGAAAAAAAAAAAAAAAATTGGTACTCATAGGCAAGATGGTAGGTGAAAATATTATGTACCTTATGACAAGATAAAACCCTTAAAATTTTATAATTTTCAGTTTTTATAATGTCTAATCTAGTAATTTTCATTATTTGTGTATAACATAAGTTTACCTTACCCCTTAACTTGGGCTGAATCATTGGGATTTTTAATTTCATAGAATAGTCCGTCAGGGACACTTTATATGTCTAGATGAGTTGCTCCCAAAATAGATGGAGAATTCCTTAGATTATATAATCTTAAAGTTCTACTCATGAGCCTTGTCTTTGACACATCTATTTGACTTTAGAGACCTTTCTTCAAATTTTCATTCTCATAGTCACATTAAAACCTTTTTTTTCCAGATAAGTAACAAAGCTTTGTGTACGGGCAAACAAAATTAACAAATTCAACTGAGGAACTCTCCTCATCAAGCTACAAGTAATTAGCCTAATTTTAATTTATCAACCAAACCACTAACACCATATTAAATTTCACAAACGACATTTATAAAGTCATAATATAATAATATTAGAATTTTATTGGACACATCAGATTTTATTTTATTTTTAGCATAACTGCTTTTTTTTATACTGAGACTAAATATTTGTTTTCCAGTACCTCAAGAATGTCAGAAGTGCAAAAACAATTGCCAAAGAGACTACAAATCCAATTCAACAGTAGGTTTTTCCTATTATTGCAAGCCCAAGGCCAAAAGGCCACTACTCAGGCGAGCTGCTTTTCTTGGTATGTAGTTATGTACTCTCTTTTTTCGTAAGAAAACTAATCAAATATGGCATCACTCGTGACTTTTTTCTTTTTTTTTTGCGCTTTCAATTACACCATTGCTTCATCTTCAAAGTTGCAAATCGTGGTACATCGGTTGTGGATGTTTTGTTGTTTTTATTCTATGAGGATTCAATGGGAGAACTAATATATATTTTTTATATAATGCACAATAAGTTGCAAAACATTTGTGGAAATTTGGTTATTCTGGAGTGCGTTTTTTTTTTTTTTTTTTTTTTTTTTTTTTTTTTTTAGGTAAGAAAACTAGGTTGATCCTCTAGGGTAGGACCAACCTATCTCATCCTTTCGAATGAGGGAGGTAAGTTGAAGCCACCGGCTATCAAACCACCTCGAAAGAGTTGGACATGAATGTCCAACAGAAGCCATGAAGTCAGCAACCTTGTTGGCTTCACGAAAGCAATGTTTAATTACTTCATTGAAAAAATGAAGGTCTAATTTCACATCCTTGATAATACTAGAAATTTCCCACGGAATTTGTCAAGTACCTCGAATCGAGTTAATAACACATAAGTTATCACCCTCCACAATTAACTTTGAGATTCCTAAGTATTTAGGCTCTGTTCTTTTGACCAAACTTATCTGATCTCAATCAATCAACTTATAGGATCTCGAATCGAATCGAATCAACTTATAGGATCTCGAATCAACTTATTGGATCTCGAATCGAATCAACTTATAGGATCTCGAATCAATCGAACTTATAGGATCTCGAATCGAACTTAACTTAACTTATAGGATCTCGAAGTTAACTTAAATTAAGTGAGGTATAGGATCTCGAATCAACTTATAGGATCTCGAATCGAATCAATCAACTTATAGGATCTCGAATCGAATCGAACTTATAGGATCTGAATCGAATCAACTTATTGGATCTCGAATCAACTTATAGGATCTCGAATCGAATCGAATCGAACTTATAGGATCTGAAGTGAACTTAAATTAAGTGACTTGAAGTCCAAAAGAACAGGGCCTTAGCTGCTAAAATACATTCTTTTAAAGCAAGTGCTTCCGCAACAAGAGAGTGCGTTTGCTTCTGACATTGAATTAAATGTACTACTTATATTAACAAAATACACTTTTTATCCTCACGGTTAAACTAAGTGTGCTGCCGGGGAGTAGTCTTAGATGAGTGATCTTCTGGAAAGGTTTCCAAAATGCGCATAAATATGGCCAAAATGCGCTGAAAAGGATCGTGTTAATATGTAGGCAACCTACCATAAGTAATCGCTCTCGGTCCATGTTAGGCGGGGATGTTACAATTTGTTTTTCTATAAGTTGCTGACAAATGTTTGTGTATCTTGTGATACTCTACTTTTAGATCCTAACTCCTCTTCTCTTCAAATTCAAGTAGTACCTCACTAATTCAAATTTCCTTCAAGAGAAAATATATGTGACCCGTGATTCCGTGAACGTGACACTTAGATTTGAATCGACGAGTAATGGTTTTAATACCCCGGAAAAGCGCAAAGTTGGTGCATTTAGTAATCCTAGGATTAGAGCTATATATCAGCTACATAAGTTTCTAAATTGATGGACCAATGTTGGCTTGGTTTTCTTTTGAGTTGTTTAAAATCCTCGCCTTATATTTGTTTTTTCTATTCCCGTAGTCCTGTCAAACCAAATATTTGGAACCTAGGTTTAGCAAGGTTGGGGGTAGAGAAGCGAAGACAATCACTTTTAATGGGAGGATAATTCAAGGATTTGAGTTTTTTTCAATATTTATTGTCGATTATTCAAAAAATAGGTTAGGGAATTAGTGGTTGAAGTGGAATAGCACCACATGTTTTTTTTATATGATCCCGGCATGCTTCATAGACTAAAGAATAAATTGAACTGCACGACAATTAACAATTAGACCTGCTGGCTCCGAATGTTGGCTGCGAAACACAGTCACGTTCATAAGATGAATGTGGCAGAAATGCATATGATACCATGGATATGTGGTCATACAAGGAAAAATCAACTTAGAAATGAATTGGTTAGGGAGAAGCTGAGAGATGCCCCGATAGAGGATAACATGATGGAAACAAATTAAGATATTTTTGGGTGGCCTTGAAATGACACTTTAACTTTATTTTTCTTCCTTTATACATAGAGTTTTTTTTATCAAAAATATGATCTTATGAAGGATATTACATAACAAAACTAAATATGTTAGTTTTATCCTTTAAAATTTTATATTTTAAAATGAATTAACGGTCAAAGTTTTCCAAAGTTTGACCTTCAAAGGGCAAATAGACACATTGGATTGGAGTGGGCGGGGAAATTTATTAGTGCACAAGTGTGATAAGCTGGTAATATATAACTCAAGTTTAATTTACAACAAGTTTATGTTAAAAATGTACGAATCATAATTTTTTAACAAGTGTATGGTATTTTAATTAGATCAAAATTTAAAGTATTATATTAATATTTATAAATTTAAATATTAAACACTCTATGAGGGGCCATTTGGTTATAAGGTTGAAATGGTATATATTTCAAATCTCATACTTTTTTTATGACTGTTTGGTTCATTTTAAGGGGATATTTGGTTGGGCCTTCTTGAATTGAATGGAATGGGATAGGATGAAATTGTTCCATTCCAGTCTTTGGTTTGGTTTGGTTTGGTTGGCGTATCATATAATGAAACTAGATACCCAATGAATTCTAACTCAATTCCAACCCATAGAATACCATATCCATCTTACCCCCATTGGTATCAAACTCCATTCATTTCCTTACAAATTTAGAATAAACCAAACAGTTTTAAGAATGAATAGATTTGGATCCCTATACCTCTAGTTATCATACTCTATTTCATTACGTTTCTCAATCTTGAACCAAACGACCCTTAAGATTGTATACTAAAGGAATGAAGTTTGAAATCTTGGCAAAGATAAAGTGGGTATGCGATTTCAAGGCATTGGAATGGAGTTGTATACATGATAGATTCTAACTCCTCTCCAAGATACCCAAACATTGGAATGAAACATGCAAATCCATTCCAATAACTCTCACCGTACAGCCCCGATTGTATGAAACAAAATGATATTAATCATAATATAAACATAGTTTGTATTTTGCATTCCTTTTTTTTCGGAATCACTTTTTCACATACGAATTTTACCTTTACCCTATTACCCTTGTCATTTTTTCATCCCCTCACCCAATTATTTTTTCCTCTCTTCTCTCATCTTCCATCACCACTTCCTTTCACCACCACAGGCCACCACCTCCTGCACCGCATTTCGCTCCGGCTGCAGGCCGACCTCACGCCGACCTCCCTCTGTCCCGTACTCTTCCTCCCTTGCCTACACTCCCCTCTCCCCTCTCCCCTCTCCGCTCACCGACTCCGATTCATAAAGGAAAACCCCACTTGACCCAAATATACACATGCCCATTCACATCGGAAGAAGATCAAACCATTTGAATGGCACATACCATGACATGTATGGCACAGGTGGGTCACCATTGCACGACTTTAACCTGGGGGTCACCATTGCACGACTTTAAGGTGAGAAAATGACCCTATGACCAAAAATTGAGAAGTATCTGCATACTTGTGTTGCTTCACCGGTTAATTTTTATGGTTAATATTAAATTTTTTTTGGTCTAAACCATCCGGTAATCCGAACTACATTGAACTGACTAATCCGGATTTCAGGGCGTGTCCAAGGATTACGGTATTTAAACCCCTCCCAATCGCAGTTGTGGGGCATCGATCCGCAGACCTCCCTACCAAGCGCAGCCCCATGCTACCATTGCGCCAATCAACGATTGGTATGGTTAATATTAAATTTGGTGATGAACATAAAATAATTTATTCAGCTAATTGAGTATTTTTATGGGCAAGTTTGATTAATTATATCGTTCATCTAATTGGAGTAATTAGATTAGGTTTTAAGAAATTTGTCTAGTTTTAGGTAGAAAGGGTATTAGATGGAAAAATAATGAAAAAAATGTATGTGAAAGAGTAAAATCCGTATGTGGAAAAAAAACGTCCTCTTTTTTTTGCATGTTCAAACTGCTCTTTACGGGTGACACATGAATCTTATGAGGAGAGGACTGATTTTATGGTGGGTGTTATGTAGTTGTCCAAGGGGTGGAGGCGGACTTTGGGGGAAGGGAATGAAAAAGTGTCTTGATAGGTAGGTCTACTCTCCGGCAGTGGCGGAGCCAGGATTTGAACTTAGGGGGGGCGAAAATTTTTAAGGGGGGCGAACGACTAATTTCATAAGGCACCCCAAAAAAATTTCGAAAAATTTAACTAAAATCTTCGAAAATTTCATCCGCCGGGGGGGGGGCGACCGCCCCTACTAGCCTCCCCCCCCCCCCTCCCCCCACCCACTGCTCTCCGGCGTTTATGAGTGTGATTTAGGAGAGAGAAAAAGGTATTCATATGTGGGAGTTGGGGTTGTCAGGGTTAGGGTTAGGGTTAGGGCTAGGGTTGATTCTTACAAGTTTGGTTAGTTAGTTGGGTAAAAAGGGTTGGATATGAAAAAAGGGGAGTAAAGTTTATTTAACATGTGTATTATATGAAACTAAGAACTCGACAAATAATACTTCATCCGTACCACATCAAAGGTAACACTTACTATAAACGGACGTACCACACCAAAGGTAACATTCCTTATTTGGCCACAACATTACCAAATTATCCTTATGCCCATTTGATATTTACACAAAATGTCATTAAACACTCCACCTACCAACCCACAATTAAACACACAATTATATACCCCACCTATTTTTTTCCTCTTTACCTTACTTTTTCCACCTTTTCTTAAATACTCCATTTTTTCCTACGTTACCTTTGGTGTGGTACGGAGGGAGTATAAATATAGGCTAAAAACCTTTAAAATATCATGGTATATAAACTCAATTTTGTTTCTTTGCTAGACACAAAACTAAACAATCAAATGTTATACTCCCTTTACTCCAATCTAAGGCTCCTTTGGGTCGGGGTAAAATTTTAATGTGAATGACTTTATAGTGTTTTTTGTGGTGATATTTTTGGAAATAATTAGGGGTGTGTACAAAAAGATGTTATAATATGGAGTTTTAATTGCAATGGTATCATTGTAAATACAAGAAATAGAAGAGGACAATTATGTCAACTATTTTACCAAGTATAGAAAGGAAACATTGGATTAGAAAATAGAATATGAGAACATTGAATAAGAAATGGAGGGAGTATTTGTCAGGTCAATATTATAACATTAACTTTTAATTGAGTTATTGTTTTTCATGATGAGAATGACTCTAACACACCAAACTTCATTATATCGTCTCAGGTATACTGTTTAGAACCCTTCGTTTCTTCACCATTTCTCTCTTACCTCATTTGTTAACTAAACAAGGAATTTGGAATGCTTTTGTTTCTTTCTCATTTCCTAACCCAACAAGGTCTTGATGATCAAGACATATTGTTATTCTGTACGACTTCTCAATATAGACATAACATTAAGTTAGTAATTGACTGAAATATAAAAGAATAGTATATTAAACATTATTAGATGCACAATTAGAGTTTTACAATTAAAATAAGCAATGCAATTCACTATAATTGCAACTTATTTTAGTATTTGTGCAACACACGGGCATGAAAAGTAGTAAAAAAGATTGTGAGAGGTAAAGGTAGACCTATAAGGAAACTTGGATAAAGGTGATTGAACTTGCCTTCTTGGGATTGAAAAAGATATGGCGATGAAGAGAACTATGGAGAGAAATGATATTGGTGAACAATGAACGGATGGAGTTATGATTCTTACATGTTTTATTTATATATTTCTTCTTATTCTTACTCTTTCAACTTTTCCGTTTTATTTTTATTTTGTACTTTTATTTTTAAAATTTGGTTTACTTGTTATTTTATTTTCACCATTGTTATTTTCTTAATTGGAGATTTTCTCGTGTACCCCTAAACTTTTTGGGTTTTTAAGGTGTACCCCTTGTTTTTCACATAAAAACTTTGACCGACAATAATTCTATGTTACGAGTTCAGAAAACGATAATTTTTTTTTCAAACCAATTATCTCGTCATGGCCTTGAATTTGAAAAAAAAAATCACCGCCTTTTTGAACTTGTAGCCTGTAGTTATGATTGGTCAAAGTTTTTTTAACGAATAAACTTTGACCGACCGTAATCCCGACTACGAGTTGAGACGTCGATAAATTCTTTTTTCAAACTGAAGACTCTTAAAGACGGTCAATTTGAAAAAAAAAAAAAAAATTAATATCGCTTTTTTAATACACTACTATAGTACTATGCTTTTTCAGCTTTTTTTTACTTAAATCTCCATACATTATGGAGCCTTATTGGATGCCTTGCACGGTTTCAAATGATAATTCATCAACCGACCCCAAATCTTGAAATTAAGGCTCTAATGTTGTTGTTGATGCTGTTGTTTCCCCTAGTCTTGTATGTTGCCCTTGCACCATAACACCATTCGACTTTTGATCGGCGTGACTATCAAATGCTCCCTTTATAATCGTCCTTTAACGCGGTACCCAGTTTCCTACATGACAACATACCAAAGCCAACTGACTCGCTAAACTGTCTGCTTTTCTGTCTGCTTTTTTTAGTTGTATTATTGATGCCTTTGCTGTGGTATTTTCAGCATTCTTCATTGGCGTGGGAGTTGTGCTGTTGGCCCTAGGTTCCTATTGGCTTTATAGATTTGTGAAGTGGATAAGAGAGATTAAGCAAAAAGCTAAGCACTTCAAGCAAAATGGTGGTTTACTATTGGAGCAGCAAATGTCTTCTAATGAGGGTGTTGTCGAGACTACCAAAGTTTTTAGTATCACTGAGCTAGAGAAGGCTACCGACAATTTCAATGACAACAGAATACTCGGCCAAGGAGGGCAGGGAATGGTGTACAAAGGGATGTTAATGGATGGAAAGATCGTGGCCATTAAGACAGCTAAAAAGGTTGACGAGAGCCAGGTCGAACAGTTTATCAATGAAGTGGTAGTTCTCTCTCAGATCAACCATCGCAATGTGGTCAAATTACTAGGATGTTGCTTTGAGACGGAAGTCCCTATCCTTGTCTATGAGTTCATCCCAAATGGAACTCTTTATGAGCTTATACATGATCAAGGTCAAGAATTCTATCTGAACTGGAAAATGCGATTGCAAATTGCAGCAGAATCAGCAGGAGCAGTCGCATATTTGCATTCATCTTCATCTGCTCCTATTTACCACAGAGACATAAAGTCGACCAATATACTTCTAGACGAGAAGTATCGAGCAAAAGTTTCTGATTTTGGGACCTCTAAGGCCATTAACATCGATCAAACTCACGTGACTACCGTCGTTCTTGGAACATACGGGTATTTGGATCCCGAGTACTTTCAGTCAAATCAGTTCACCGAGAAAAGTGATGTTTATAGCTTTGGCGTAGTCCTAGTAGAGCTCATAACAGGCAAGAAGCCCATATGTCCCACAGAAAATGGAGGATGGATAAACCTGGCCACCGAGTTCCTTACTACCATGGAAGAGGCTCGTGTGCTGGATATGCTAGATGCTCGAATTATAAATGAGGGTAAGGAAGACGAGTTCATGGCTATCGCTGAAATTGCCAGAAAATGCCTGAATATGAACGGGAAACAACGGCCTACCATGAAAGAAATTGCAGTCCAATTGGACGGGATTAGATCCTCACACATTCCTATTATCAGAGAACTTGGACATGTAAACCGTAATCAACGTGTCACAGTAAAACTGATATATGCATGATATATGCAGATGGTGGTCCTATTGGTAACGCGTGTTTCCTTTAGAAGATGATCCTCCAGCTTGCTTTATCGAGGTTCAACCCCTCATGTCTACGGAGTACTTCACTGCGAACTTAGTTTCATCTGATATTGTGATAAAACTCTGCAATGTCTATTATACTTGTTAAGATTGGCATTTGTTACTTGCTGTGTGTTGTGTCCACTTAATAGTATTCATAGTTCACAGCACTTGCCCGCCATTCTTAATGTCAGAATAACCGTTTTAAGGGTATGTTCGTGTTTGGAAGCATGATCGGATTCTTGGTTGACGATGTATCTGCTACTGTAAATGCTCAGCTGCTGATCATCTCTTTGATTTGAGTTGTTCATGTGTACAAGTTAATTATCGTCTCATACTATTGGTTAACGATTTGAAATGTTCATGTGTAGAAGTAACTTCAGTCTCATAGAATTGTTAAATTCATAAACTAAATGTGAACACATTTTTAATAAAAAAAATCCATTTAGTTTAACGAATATTTTATCTTTAAACTACGGAGTACTTCAGTTAACCTCTTGTGAGTAAATAAGAGCAGGCGAGTCAATTGTTATCCATATTTTTTTCTCTAACGAAACGCGTAATTAGTCACATTACAATAGAAGGGAGGGAAATTCGAATCTGGGGCGATATCCGTCACAAGCTTGTGACGGATACCGTTTTCTCTCACAAAATACTAGAGCTGATCAAGTGCGGGTCGGCCCGTTTAGCCTAGCCCGTTCTGCCCGCTAAAATAGCGGGCTTGGATAAGAAAAATAAAAAACTAAACGGGTAACGGACAAGAAAACTAGGCCCGCTAAAATAAATGGACGGGCTTGGACTAAAAAAAATTGCCCATGGGCAACCCGCTATGCCCGCTATTAAAATTAACCTTTTAAAAGTCCTCAAATACCCTCAATCCTCCGACCTTCTCTGCTAGCGCAAATGAATACTTATGCCTTACGTATAAGTGGAAGATTGTCGGTATTTACACTTGTCGTATAAAGATTTTTCGAGAATGGACGACATGCTAACAAGATTGTAGTATAAAGATAGTACTTTTTAAGTATTTATTACATGGGAGTGTATGTAACCGCTAACAATGTTGCACAAAGACCAAGGCAAAAATGAACTTTTGATGTTTGTAGTAGAACATTGTCAAACTTGGGTTTTTTCCAAAATCTAGTAAACTTATCTTTTGAAAATTAGTATACTTTCTTAAGGGTAAGCTTTTAAAGACAATTGTTATGTTTTAGTGGGATGTAGCGATAACAAACTCGTGTTTTAATAGAAACACTAATTTCTATATTTGATTATAGTCAGGCCCGCGGGCCGGCCCGCTCTTTTGAAGTGGGCGGGTACGGACAGTGGAAACTGGCCCGCTTAGCGGGCTCGGGCTATAACATAAGACATGACGGACACTTCTTTAGCAGTTAGGCCCGGCCCGTGTCCGGCCCAAGCCCGCTTTTGATCAGCTCTACAAAATACCCATTGAGAAGTGAGTGGGAAGCACATGGGGGTGCCCCACCTTGTCCCCTCTCCCTTTTTGTGAGAGATCACAACGGGATAATCCCGTCACAAGCAAGACTAGATATATCTATTTACAATACCTCCTTCTTAACCATTAGACTAAAACATCTTTAGTATTGTTAACCATAATTAAAGCCTAAACATTATGAACTTTTTCTTACTTTTAATCAAATCTTCGGAATGTGTTAGGGAATATATGATATATGGTAATATACCGTGACCGATATCTGTTAGAATAATTTTCCATAACAGAAATATATTATTACGATATCGGTATATTACCATTTATTGTATATTTCCTAACTAACGCCAAATTTCGGTTCAGTCTCTCGAAGGGAAGCTAACAAATATAATGCAGAGAGTTCCAAAGAATGATGCATAACCAGACATGCAACAACTGCAAAGGCATATAAGAAGAAAGGAATACTTAATAACTCTACCAGGCGATATAAGGTCCACTGTTGATGATACGGACACAAAAATTTTTTGTCTCCCAGAACTTCTGAAGCATATTCTTTGAGTTGATATATCCAAGACGAGAATCCATTCTCTAGAGAAATGTTATGTCTGCTTGAAGAAAAAACATTCAAATAGAAGGAACCACAAGGTAAATCCTGCAAGGACTCTTAACCATCAAACAAAACAGTGGAGACTAAGAAGTAAGATCATGAACAATATTTTGTAGATGACTGAAGTTGAGGAAAGAATTGGAGTGATCAATACTCAATAGTCCATGTAGCCTTCATTTATTTAGTATGTTTATCAATTAACAATAATCATTTGCTTCCATAATTGAGTTTATTTTAAAATGGTAGACAGCCAACATCAAGGATGAAATGGGTTACAAAAATTTCAAATTCTTTTACAACTACAAAAGTAATTATTTAACCTGACAAGGTGGTCAAACTACAAACCCTCGAGTTATTTGAAAAAAAAATAGAGCTGAATCACTCAATTACTAAAGCAATTATTCAGTACAAACTACAAACCCTCGTCAATGCTTCATCTTCCTCCATGGCAATCTGCGTTTCATCAACCATTTCTCGTTCACGTAAATAAAATTTAAAATTCATCTAAACAAAACAAAAACAAACAGCCACACTCTCTGTCTCCCTCCCTCCAACCCTAATCCCCTTTCCTTATCCGTCTCACGAACAGGGACGGCCCAAAGGCTGTGCAATTCGGTTCACAGCACAGGGGCCCAAGGGGAAATATGGCCCCAATATCTAAGCCCAATCCATAACATTAAATGAAAATGATTTTGGCCTTTTTCCTCCATGTGGACTAAGTCACTACTCTACACTCCACAACATCTTTGTTTACCCAAAACACACGTGCATCCCCATTCCCCATTCCCCATCAATAAGCAGATTTTTTTTAAGATTTATTTATTTAAGTTGGGCACAGACTTCAAAGTATACTTTTTTACCTTTCTCAATTCTCGATTCTTTTGTTATATCTCCATCTTTTGATTTCTTTTATTTATATTACTCTTTATATTAAATTATTAATTATTGTGTGAGACAGTTTATTCTATAAAAGACAAGGTATTTATTACAAATAAACAAATACGAAGTACTGTATATTTTATAAAAGTGAATCATCTCATGATATGAAATGGTCTTATTTATATAATTTGTATTTTAAGTACCCCAATTCTTATTTCAGACCAAGGTATCCGTCTTTGTCCCCTCTACCCATTTCCTCTCACACAACGACCCGTCTTAAAATCCTACCCGTTTTAAGCAAGACTTACTCTTTTAAGTATATGCCTAAAATAAATCACAACATTTTTTTTCATATATCTTAACCTTTCCTTTTTTTTCTCAAATTTTTATTTTTAATAGTTTTCGTTTAGGACCTCAAGTAAATAACAATTAATTGTTTTGGGGCCTCAACTTAAGAATCGGAACAAGGCCTCCCGAATTCACCGGCCGCCACTGCCTGCTCACGAAGGCAATTAAAAAATCCCAAAACAGACCAAGCACAAAGTCTCTTTTTCACTCTCCCTCTCTGCCCCTTCCACACTCTCCCTATTCAATTTTTACGAGCTTGCAAAAGTAAATGTCACCTGCCTAATTAAATTTAATCACCTAGCCGAATAACGACTCTACTCCTATGGTCCTCATCACATCAAAATCCCTAATTCAGCGAATTATTATATCCTTGGATTCATGTGTGGATAAGTACACCTATATGAGATGTCATGTCCAAAGTAGTAGTATTGCTGAATAGATATGGCACTATCAAACTTGATATCCAAAGTAGTAGTATTACTGAATAGAAATATGGCACTACTTGAAATAAACATCTAAATCATGTACAGCAATTTAATCAAGACCTAAAAGTTATTCGTGTTACAATTATATGTTCAATGACTATACTGGACGGATAGTTTTTGAGGTTAAAGCATTAGTAAAAATTTCTAAGTCTTGAGTGAACCAGTTTACCTTATTTCGCCATGTTTCATTTAAAACCGAATAATAGTGAGTTTTTTACCCTAGCAGAGATGATGACGGGGGAATATATTCACACAACCTATTTTTTCACAAACCTTGGACAACCTGAATTCGAACACTGTTGTCTTGTGGATATTTGCAATGTTAGAATATATGTAAATATGTTAATTACTTACCTATTACGGAGTATTAACTTAGGCTAAGTTCATGCACTACTCTTTGCAAGTAAATAATAGGTAAGTAATTAACATATACATATATTCTAACATGCAATACTTACGATACTGAATGATGTTCATTGCTGAAAAAAGTTTCTAAACAAACAAACTGCCTATAACATTCAGAGTAGAATACACATTTCCATTGATTAAAACAGAACCCTAAAAAAGAAGTCCAAGAAAGTGTTTGATGACTTGCTGGGATAGACTTGCAGTGCAAAGATCTGTTGCATTAACTTTCAAGCTCACTTTTATTCCTTTTGAGACAGAACAAGCTAAACAAACCATGTGTATCCTAGCGAAAATATAAATTATTTGTCTATTAGCGACATAAAAACATTCAAGTTTACTGCAGAAAGATTAGAAATATAAATCACATGGTCATATAAAGTTTTGCACATATTCAACCGCTCAAAAATGCCTATTGATCGCAGTTTAGCAGAATTGCATATAGCTTTGTGAGACTTATTGAGCTGTGAGCATGTAATCATTTGTCAGCCACAAATGAGGAGTAAACATTACATTAGCACTATTCCCTGATTTAGTATTAGCAAGTCTTGCTATAGACGGATATATCTGTTTATAGCAAGAGACGGGTCAAATACTTTAAAGTGGTGACATTTTTTGCCCCACCACGCAAGTTGTTGTTTGTCTTATGCGTAATGGGGTATGTTACTTGGCTCGTCTTTAGTTATAGACAGATAGTTATCGTCTATAATAAGATTTTGTGTTTAGTATTAGCAAGCATACATAAGGCCCAAAAAATTACCTGTCCAACAGCAGACTCCTTACTACATTATCCAATAGTTGGCTCCTTGCTATTATCAAAATAAGATTTAATTCACTGAAAATAAGAAAACACAACAATTGTAAGCAGCTAAGAGAAGCTCCCCCTGTAAACCTTATTTTCAGTCAGTCATTTTATGACCATCTCATCAGTCTAAATTCAAATGTAGGATTTCTTAGTTGCTGGAATTACTTGATGAATTAGACAATCCTTGATTACTTGTTTTGTGATTGACTCAATAGGTTTAGTCTCTAATGTACCCCTTGGCCTATTTCTGCTTGACCTAGCTGCTGGAACTTGATTAGTAAATGGAAACATGTCTATTTTACCATCAAATATGCATTCACCATCTTCACCATAAATAGGTCTGCTGACTGCACACATGAACATCACTTTTGTGATGTACCTCTTTGATTGACAGCTTCTATGAGGCAGCTCCTCCCCCTCGACTACGTACACTGTTTCATTGTCTTCCGTAATATAGAACCACTTCTCATCCATGTGTATTATGTTGCTCATTTCATTAAAAATTATTTCAGTCACTGGAACATTATTGAGATCTAAGAACTCTTCAAAAACTTGTTTAACAACCAATGACTTTAATGAATAAAGTAGCCTTTGATCCTTGTGTAACTCACTGAGTTTAGGATGTAATGAGCTTGAATGACGTTTAAGTAAACCTTCTTTCACCCATGAATGGACCGTTCCAACTGAAACTCCACAATTTTCAGAAACTCTGATCATTGTGTCCCTTAGTGATTTATCAAGTGATTTGATATGTTCAATGTTTGGTAAAATCCTTTTTCTATTTTTGTTGCCTATCCTACCACTCTTGACATCTAATTTTTCACCTACTAACCTTGGTTTTTTTGCAAGTCTCCATATGTTTGATATGGTCCTTACACTTACATTGAATCTGTTTGTTGCCTCTTTGATTGCACCACGATCAAGCTGCCCATCATTTGATTTTTGAAGCAAGTAGATGGCGACTTCAGTTCTGGTTTCTTCAGACATGCACTTGAACCCCATTGATGCTCTGTAGAAAATTCAGGAAACTTGTGTAATTTAATGGTAGTGATGGACTGTAATTTATTTTAGAAAGTTTTTTTTGTTGTGTTGCTAATGAATGAGGGAATATGTAATTTAATGTGAGGATGATTGTAATTTATGCATAAAAATAACCTAGTTAGTGGGTTCCAACTGCTTGACTGGACAGATTTTGGTGGGAAATAAAGTGTTTGGTGGGGTTTTTGAAGTTTTGTAATTTTGGTGGGAAAATTAGTGTTTGTTTAACACACTAATACTTGACACATTCTGATTCCATAAAGTAAATGACACAACTCCATTTGTACTTCTATTCATTTTTTAATAAACCCTTAAAACTTGTGCATTTTGCCAATAGGTAGAGTGGAGTTGAATGGAAGAAGTATTTACCTTCTGGATATGTTCTCCTATGTTAAAAAAAATTAAAAATAAAAATGCTTTAGACTTGAAAGGTTATCAGCTAGTCTTGTTATAGACGAATCCGTCTATAGCTAAAGACGGATCAAATAGTTTGAAAGTGGTGATATTTTTTGCCCCATCACCCTACTTGTTGTTTGTCCTATTAAAAATTGGTATTGTATTTGACCCGTCTTTAGTTATAGACGGATATGTATCATCCATAACAATAGGTCTTGGTATAGACGGGTGGGGCGAACAGACGGGTAAAGATCTCTAATAAAATGGTAGGGGGGGCAAGGTGGGGCACCCCCCATGTGCTTCCCATTTTATGGCAAATGAATATTTTGTGAGGGAAAGTTGTATCCGTCTATATGTATAGACGGATAGTGTCCGTCTATAATGAGAATTTATGCATCCATAATGAGATTTTGGGAAAGGTTATTTACTTTTTGAGAGTACACGAGGGAGGACCCGCAATTGACGGAGAAATTGAAAAATGGTGCGCGCAAAATAAGCTAACGGACAAAATATAAGCGTTAACAAAATATTACAGTCATCTTTACTGTACTATCATTTACCTTTATCTCTTCCTGAGTTCCTGCTATCGTACGCCCCTCTCTCCCTTCCTTTTTTTTCCCTCTTATTATATTTCTTTGATCAAATTAGGTTTTCTCATTTACGCGAATCGATCGATTTAGCGAAATTAACATATAATCAAACATCAATTGCGTGAAATTTACACTACATTTTACTTTTTTTTTTGTAGGATTGTATTTGCTTCGTTTAGATGTGTTTTATATGGTATTGATTTCTGGAAAATGCGATGGTTAATGTTATTGATATTAATTCATTGTTCTTATTGTTAAATTGCTTCTAGCTGTTGTCCAATTGTGGTGTTTTATAGCAATGAGATGTTAATGGGATTGGATCTAGGGTTATTGATACTTTGATAGCTACTTCAGGTTTATGCATTCGGAGTCAAATCGAGTCGTCTATTGTTTTTTTTCCTATGTAGTGGAATTTAATAAATTCAAAGATGTGTGTTTTGTTTGAGCTTTATGATCTCGGTTAAAACCTTGTTCCTTTTGGATTAGGACTGTTAGATCGTTCTAGGATAAAATCTCTACTGCTGAAATATGGATTAGGATTGCTAGATCATTCTAGGATAAAATCTCTACCCCTGAAATTTGGATTAGGACTGCTAGATCGTTCTAGGCTGAAATCTCGACCTCTGAAAAGAAATAGAAGGAAATGGAGAAAGGGGGGAGGGGATTCGAACTCGTTCCTTTTGAGGGCTATGATCTTACTGTATAACCTGTCGGCTTGGGACATTGTTAGCTTTGAGTATTTCACGTCTGCATTTGGGGCGCTGTTCCTGACAGGCTTGGATTATATGGGAGGGAAAGGGAGGAGATGTATTTACGTTGTTTGTTTAATTCATTTGCTTCTAGGTAGTAAATGGAGGGAACTGTTTTCTCTCTTGCAAGCGAAATCAAAATTTTCCAACCGTCGTCATGGTGCTTTCTTTTAGTGGCTTGGGGCATTATTAGATTTGAGTAATGTGTGTTTGCATTTGGGGTCCTTTTCCTGATATGCTTGGATGGAAGGAGGGAAAGGGAGGGGATAGATTTCCGTTGTTTGGTTAGTTAATTCAGTAAGTCTTCTGAGAGGGAACTGTTTTTCCGTTGTCCAAGCGAAATCAAAATTTCCCAACATTGGTGTTGGAAGAAAATGCCCCCGCCGCCTCTTCATCTTCACCAAATATTTTATGCAAACAAACCCTAACCCTTTGTTCAAAAACAAGAGTAGGAGGGTAGGGGAGATGGTGAGGATGGAGGGAAGGGATATAGTGGGAAAGGAAGGGGAGGGGTAATAGACCAAATGCTATTTTTTAATGAAATATTTCCTTTGTTTGGATATCCGTAACTCCGTAAGTGTACATTTGACCTCAAGGTGGTGACGTCTTTCACATATGTAATATGTTTATAAGCACTGAATTGGTTTTATTGTGATAAATGTTGAAATATGCTTTCAGGATACTCTGGAGTCTGGATAAATTTTCTGATTCTGTAGTTGCCTGATCTTTTCCGTCACCCCTTAGAGATTTAATTGTTGTAGGCTTTTAGCTACAAAAATGGCTCAGTTCTGTATAAAAGATGATGAAGTGGACATTGTGATTGGTGCTTTGCAATCTGATCTTACATCCTTTCTGAATGCATGGAAACCTATATTTTCTCGATTCCACTTAATCATAGTACAAGACCCTGATCTGAAGGGCGATCTAACGATTCCGGATGGCTTTAACAATGTGGAAATAATTACAAAGGCTGATATAGACAAGGAGGTCGGATCTTCATTGACCACCAAGCTTTTCTCTGGCTATTCATGTCGCTACTATGGCTATCTTGTCTCTAAAAAGAAATATATTATCTCATTGGACCATGATTGCATCCCAGCCAAAGACGATAAGGGAGTCCAAGTAAATGCCGTGGCTCAACATCTCAACAACCTTGGGACTCCCGCAACCCCCTTCTTCTTCAACACCCTCTATGACCCATTCCGCAAGGGAGCCGACTTTGTCCGTGGATATCCATTTAGTATGCGTGAAGGCGTGCCTTGTGCTCTCTCATGTGGGCTTTGGCTCAATTTTGCCGACTTGGATGCTCCAACTCAAGCTCTCAAACCCGCACAGAAAAACACTAAATACGTAGATGCTGTCATGACCGTACCAACCAACGCCATGATGCCTTTAAGCGGGGCTAACATGGGTTTCAACCGTGAACTACTCGGTCCTGCCTTATTCCCGGGTTTGAAATTGACTAACGAAGGAAAGTTCCGGTGGGAAACCATGGAGGATGTCTTCACTGGCTTGTGCGCCAAGGTGGTCTGTGATCACCTAAAGATCGGAGTTAAAACCGGTTTACCGTATGTTTGGAGGGAGGAGAGAGGTAATGCTGTTGAGAGCTTGAAGAAAGAGTGGGAAGGTGTCAAGTTGATGGAAGATGTCGTCCCCTTCTTCAAGTCCATCAAATTCCCACCCGAAGCTGTGAAAGCCGAGGATTGTATGTTGGAGATCGCAAAAATGGTCAATGAGAAGTTTGGGGCCGACAAAAATTCCGTGTATGGTCAAGCTGCCGATGCCATTGTAGAGTGGGTTAAGTTATGGAAGAAGTGAATAGCATTCTCTCTGCATCAGTAAGCAGGAGAGTTCTCAGTGCAGGAAACTGTTGTTTTAGTGGTACCTGCAGAAAATAGAACCTTCGAAACTGAGATGTTTACGTTTTTACTAGTGATCGATTTTATGTAATTCTTGTTCTTGTATTGTTTGTTATTCTAGTTTGAGAAACATCAATTCTTTTGCCTAAGCAACGGTCACCCTAGATTTGGGGAGTTCCATCATTGTCAATTGGTACAAACTTATTTCTCATGGGATCACTGAGACTAGAAGCATTCATTAGGTTTGGTATTTTGGTACATGTACTGTCAGTTTGCCTAACCAAACAAAATACGAAACTTTTGCTAATACGAAAACTCGATAATTTTCTTTTTCAAGTCGTATTTCTTAGAAAGATAGATGATCGATTTGAAAAAATTAGTCACTTTCAGAGCTCATAAACATATTTTATGGCCTTTCAAAGTTTTCCGAATAAAAAAATCAAGTATTTCGGGCAAAATGCCAACCAAAAGAATTCCGCGTAAATTTTCCGACTTTTTATTTTTTATTTTTTATTTATCTTGAGAAGCCAACTACAAATACAATGACTCAATAATTCCTTCAGATTATGCAAGAAAAACACCGTAGAAATCAGTTTATTTCAGGTACAAATTGATTGCAAGTGTCAGTCATAACCATTAAAAAATCTGACGTTATCTATATACAACCATTCCTTAATCAACCTCCAAGTAATTCACATACACACAATTTCAATGTGTTACCAAAAAAACCCTTCTTTAATTTCATCTTCTTCCTTAACTTAGCTTAATTCTCTGTACTTTCATGGCTTCCCACGTTTCAGCTCTCTTTTCTCCTTCATTCTCATCATCTCAATCTCTTAATCTTCAATTAAAGCAGCTTAAACCAAACAATTCTCTTAAATTTCCATCTTTTTCTTCATCTTTTCCTCTTAAATCATCAAATGGTGAGCTATTTTATGTGTTTTTTGTATAAAGTTTTGATTTTTTTTTTATGTTGAATTTGATGTGGGTTGTCATTGTTTGATGCTAAATTTGTGTTTTTTATATAAAGTTTTGATCTTTTGTGTTGAATTTGATGTGGGTTGTTTTTGTTTGATGCTAAATGTGTGTATTTGTTTGTGGGGGTTTTGATGGGGTTTGCAGGTGGATGTAATTGGAGCTTGATTACTTGTTCTGCATCAAATGGGTCTAGACCCGACCCGATTGATGGTGGAGGGAAGAGTGTTGAAAAGAGTGAGGAGGCGAAGCGGCGCGCCGAGTTGTCTGCTAAGATTGCTTCTGGTGAATTCACTGTGAAGCAATCTAGGTAATGCCCTATTGCCTGTTGCCCAATTAATTTTGATAGGTTCTGTTTTTGTACTGTGAATTTTGTGATAATGTGTTTTGTGGTTAAATATGTTGGTAATTTGATTGAAATTAAGGGTATTAGGTGATATTTTATATGGATTACTCATCACTTGGAAACATGAATGTTGATACTTGTGTGTGGTTGTTAAGTGGTGGAATTTCCCAATGGATTCGGTTAGGAGTTCAGTTGTCGAAAAAGGCTGCTATCTTTTAGCTGTGGTTAGTAGTTCACTAATGGCAACTTTGGTTGTAGTTATTTCTCATTATGATGTAGTCGGATTTCCACTTGTAGAGATAAGGGAAGAGGCGAGGGTTGGTGGGAGGTAGTCCTCCTTACGACACACTAGATATATTCAATTGATGTAGTGACCATTACTAGTTTCTATTTCCAATGTAGTCGGAGATTCACTATATTAGGTTTTGGATTATGATGGAACTAAGCAAAATGATACCATAAATTGGTTGCGCTTCTTTTTATTGTGAAGTATCAGTGATTTCAGTTCCGACACAATTTTCATTAGGAGTCACTAGGAACGGCTTTTGTATGTTGTTAAAGTAGGGGTAATGTTTGCATATATACGTCACCATTACCTCACAATTGGCAGGAACCTTTGAGAGTAAAGTAGTGTAGTTGTTGACGATGTAGTGATCATTGTTCCACGTAAACCCATATAAACACCATAGTAGTCAACTACGCTCTCTCCTCATAAACTCTCACTCTTTTCCCTTTCTTGTGCCACCAAACATTCTTGGTCTATATCTCAACATGCATTTGAACCATTATCTGGAGATCTGAATATGCTTGCACCAAACAAGATATGTGATTGTGAACATTTAAGTGAAAGCTTGGCGTCCTGAGCATGAGATGAGCATTCTCTTTAAGTTCTCAAGTCAATTACGTTACCTTGTATAAAATCAACTCGCTGCTTGTCTGAGTAACACAACTTTGATTTTAGTATGTATACTTTGAACCAGCCATCTTTATTCTTGGATAGAAACTTTGGTGAACTTTTCACACTAAGACTTTGAGTTAATCTTGTTCTGATGTCCTACGCAACTAACTGTACATTCTTGTTCTGTTAACTTGTCTTACTCCTTACTCTGTATTACTCTTTACATAATTCATTTCTAACATTTTAACGCGTATGAGATTAACTTACTAACCTATTAGTTTTCTAACTTTTCGTTGTTCTTTCTTATTTTATGCAGCTCTCCTCTGACACTTAAAGAAAACCTATCGAAATTGGGATTGCCTCCATCCATTTTGGACTTTATATTCAAGCCTTTTGAAGAATTTGAAAAGTTCTCTAGGATTCCCGAGGCAAAGGGGGATATCGCTGCCATTCAAAGTGAAGCCTTCTTTTTACCCTTGTATGAGCTATACCTGACTTATGGTGGAATATTCCGGCTCAACTTTGGTCCAAAGGTTGGTTACGACATCCCTTGCTCTTGAATGCATTCATACCGTTCTTCCTTTTGCACTCACTTCCTAAGTTCTTGCTATGATCAGCTGAGCAAGTGTATAACACACGATATTTTGCACTGTTGCAGTCATTTCTCATTGTTTCTGATCCTAAGATTGTAAAGCACATCTTGAAGGACAACTCTAAGTCATACTCTAAGGTAAGTAATATTGCAACGCAGTCAACGGTTTTCATTTCCCCTCTTCCGGACAAATTTACAACCCTGAAGGACAGCTGATAACAGTATAGGTTGAGACCTTTTTTTCTAATTCCTTGACCAGGGTATCTTAGCTGAGATTCTGGATTTTGTGATGGGAAAGGGTCTCATACCAGCTGATGGGGAGATATGGCGTATCCGAAGGCGTGCTATAGTCCCTGCATTACATCTGAAGGTAGTAGTGCTTCTTAGAACTTCAATAATCAATACTATCTTTGTTTATGTTCAAGAGTGTACTTCTTTTTCCATATTCGTATACTAAATTCTTGGGAAGCTATACTCCTCTGTGTAGGACACTAATATTTTTTTTTCAGTTTGTAACAGCCATGATTAACCTCTTTAGCCAAGCCACCGATAGGCTTTGCAAGAAGTTAGACACTGCTGCATCAAATGGAGAATCAGTGGAAATGGAGTCGCTTTTTTCACGTTTAACACTGGACATTATTGGAAAAGCTGTATTTAACTATGATTTTGATTCTTTAACAAATGATACCGGCATTGTCGATGTATGTTGACGATATTTTTCAATCTACTTTGCTTGTCTATTTTTTTCACCTCAATGTAAGTATTATTAAATTAGCTTTATATCTTTTCCTAGATCAGGCTGTTTATACAGTTTTGAGAGAGGCAGAGAAACGAAGTACAGCACCAATCCCCGTCTGGGAGATACCTATTTGGAAAGACATATCCCCTAGACTGAAAAAAGTCAATGCAGCACTTAAGCTGATAAATGATGTGCTGAATGATCTGATAGCAATCTGCAAGGTAGGTGCATGATTTATCTTGAGTAAGCTTATATGTATGTTTAAATCATAATACCGCTTAATGTGTCTACTTACGTACACATGCAGAGGATGGTAGAAGAAGAGGAGCTGCAATTTCACGAGGAGTACATGAATGAACAAGACCCTAGTATTCTCCATTTTCTGCTGGCATCAGGAGATGACGTACCGAGTCTTAATCCATAAGGAGCTGTTTAAATGTTTATGAAGAGAAGAGTTAAATTTTTAAAACTTTTGCTGACTTCTGTGTAGGTTTCCAGTAAGCAGCTTCGTGATGACTTAATGACGCTACTAATTGCTGGCCATGAAACATCAGCAGCTGTACTGACATGGACTTTCTATCTCCTGTCTCAGGTATACGATTTTGATTTTTAGCAGTTATTAGCAGAGTACTTAGTTCTTGTTGTTTGTCGTAGTACTCTTTCCTTAGTTTGGATCAATAGTTGCTATTTTAAGTCGTCAATGGACATTTATATATCATCTTGAAGTTATCGCGTTTGCTACCAGTACCTGTCTACAGCACTTAGTGCTTGCATTATAAGTTACCAAAAATTTACGATACAATCTTCTTTTTTCCCTCTCCAGAACCCCGAAGTTATGTCAAAGCTTCAAAACGAGGTAATATGTTTGCTTTGTCTCTCTGATACCCTGGAAAGGATATCAAGGGTTCTACTGAATGTTAGATGAAGGACTTACACGTGAACTACCTATTCATAGGTGGATATGGTTTTGGGAGATAGGTTTCCAACAATCGAGGACTTGAAGAACCTTAAATACTCAAGTCGAGTAATCAGCGAAGTAAGAACTTTTCATGTCTGTCTTATGTTCTTCTGATTGGTTTTGCGTTTCGACCTAACCTTTTTCTTGTATATTCTATATGCAGTCTTTGAGGCTTTACCCGCAGCCCCCTGTCTTAATTCGTCGTTCTCTTCAGGAAGACATACTTGGATCATATCCAATTCGAAAGTTAGTATTTTCAGAACTTTGTTGATGATCTTTATTGTGTGTAAAAAAAGATGCAAAGGTAATTTTGATACTGTCGGGATTTAAACCCAAGTCACGAGTTACCAATCAATGACTTCATTAGTTAAGCAACTTACGTGTGCATCTTGTCTATTGTCTTAATTAAGCTGTTTTCTTTGTAAATGTACTTTTATATTGCATTTCTACATCACATTTCTTTGATTTGTTCCTCATTTGGTGGACAAGTATTCTGATCTTGAGGAAAATTTCATGCTGCAGAAACGAAGACATTTTCATATCGGTCTGGAACCTGCACCGCGGTCCAAGTCTGTGGGAGGATGTCGAGAAATTCAATCCTGAAAGATGGCCACTAGATGGGCCTTCACCGAACGAGACCAACCAAGAATTTAAGTATGTTTCTGTTATTATCTTTAGTGATCCTCGAAAAGCAGTATAAATAGAACTAATAATCTTATATTGATTTATTTTTTGTTCGTAACTGGTGGTGCTACTTGTTTTCTTTCCCAATTCACGGTGACAGGTATGTGCCATTTGGTGGTGGTCCTCGGAAATGTATAGGAGACATGTTTGCTTCCTATGAGGTAATATAACATTCCCTTTCCATATTTAAGTCCGATATTTGGCATGTCTTTCGTTTATGCAAGATCGAGTTTTACCTGTAATCCAATCAAATATATGCAGAACGTGGTAGCATTGGCTATGCTCGTCCGGCGATTCGACTTTCAGTTGGCGCCTGATGCACCTCCTGTAAGACATCTGCTCTATCTTTCACCATTATACTATGAGAAAGGCAAAAACCATTAAAAGGGTCCATTGCAGAAAGGCAAAATCCATGCTTTTTAGATTTCTGGGATAAACTAATACGGAGTACACAGTAAAATAATAATTTGCAGTCGGCTAACAGAATTCTGTCAAGACCATCAACATGTGAAATACTAGGAGTAATGTCAAAGAGCAATGACGAAAAAAATAGGGGAGAAAAAAAAGTATTAGTATCACTATAAATAGTCAGAGTACTGTTAAAGCTGAGAAAATAATAAATGTCGAATTTTTTAGAAAAAATTATGGTAAAGTTATACTGGTTACTAATTGAATAATATTCCACTTAATACGCTTACAGGTTCAGATGACGACAGGCGCGACCATACATACTACAAATGGGTTAGTAATGAAGGTAAGGCGGAGAACATATTCAGTTCCGACAATAGGAATCCCTGTGGTTGAGACCAATTCGTCTGCAGATATTGGTGTAGTAACCTCAGAAGTATAGGAGAAAGGCGATGTTTCTACTGCTCGTTTACCATTACAGAGATGGTACTATGGGTATATCATACAAAATGCCTTGTATTGTAAATGTGCGAAGTGTTATTCTTTATGCTCTGGGAATATACGAGTAATCGTCCTCACACACTGGCAAAATTGCTCCTCCGAAATTACAAGTGACACAGTAAAATTACATCACCAGACGGAAAAACTTGTTCACAACGGTTATATTCGTATGACGAGTTGTTTATGGTAACAAAATACGTTTCTCCATGAGGACCGCGTAGTTCTATGCTGTTCATAACTCCCCGTATGAATACAACCGTCTCAAACAAGACTTGGTGAATGTGTATATAATTGTTCAGTATCACTAAAGATTCTTCATTACCAAATAACAAGGTTACAATGTGTGATAGACGAGCATGTACCCTTCAACTAGTATAAATATACAATAACTTCCTCTGTATTATACAAAGATACAAACATCGGAAAACAAAACTGTGACCTAACGGCATGATAAGATGTCGATAGGGTTGATGGGTCCTCACCATGCCCTAGTTAATTATAGCATGATATGGTAATACAGGTACCAGAATTATTGTGAGCCCAAAAAGCAACCTCTTATAGACAAATGTGACCTATGCGGCCTCTCTGGCTCGGAGTCGTCTCCTTCATCTCTCTTCCGAGGAAACTGTTTGTAGAAAGCGTTCACTGCTCCTGTGACTCCATCTTCATTTTCTAGTTCCTTTGCCAGGTCAACGGCACGTTGTTTCATCTACATTTCATACAGTAAGTAACATCAAGGATCAGGGCATCGGATAGTTTCACATAATCAAAAGGATGTTCTAATTTAGACAATTGGTCGTCTTACTGATTGAATAGAAAGTAGATTGCACTGAAGCCAAAGAGTCCCTATTAATAATCTATTATTCAATTTTGGAGTATGATGGGTTAAGCCAGCTAAAATGGTTAAAATGGATTGAGGCAATAAAATGGTTTTTTTATTGTGATAGTAGTGTGGTCATTCGATGCAATTCTAGTCGCAATTTCATTTTTTTATTTTTTTATTTTTTTTTGGCGGCTGTAAAGAAAGGTACACCTAACTAGTCATAGTCTCACACACGAGGCCATGAGCAACATTATTAAAAGACCTATGAATAAAACTAAAAGCCAGACAGTGAAAGGAAGGGGCAAGAGCTTGAATGTCGTTTAGGATATCCGCAACTTGATGATGTAGGGATAAGGGCGTAGGGCTGCCTACATCCAAACCCTGTACCCAGCCGTTTGTAGAAGCCTTGAGGCAGTAGGGTAATGTTGATGTAATATTGAGTTGAAGATAAGCACTCAATAAAGAAGCATAATTACCTTCGGATCTTTCATGTAGCGTATGGCCGAAATAAGTTTCTCCAGACAAAAATCCTCAATTGCGATAGGTGAAGGACCTATGCCTTTTTCATGGACTTGTTCTCCCCAGAAGGGTTGGTCACCAAAAAATGGCACAATTGTAGTTGGACACTGCTTAAAAAGACTCAGTGAGTGACAATAGACTCGCAGAGTCGCAGATACATATAACATGCAGATTAGATAAATGTTAATTCAGATAGCTGATTACCGCGGCTTTGAGACCAGCAGCAGTTGTACCAGCACCACCATGATGCACCTGTGAATCAGCAAAGAAGAAATCCCTCTACTTTAGGCAGGAAGGAAAATTGGGTGGGGGTATATAAGAATAGAAGCAGTAATAGTTAAAAGAAAACTGGTCTTTCAAATCCTTATGGCGTAGCATTAAGCCACTAACCCCCAGAGGATGTAATGAAGATTATCAAAAGAATCATAGAGTCTGAATGTATACTGAAGTCGTCTTACCACAGCCGCACACTGCAAGAACAGCCAGTCATGAGGAACATTGTCCAACAAGTACACAAAATCCTTAGGTTCTGCCACTGAAAATTAAGGAATAACGAGAAAATATAGCTTAGAAACGAATAATTTATTTAGTGATACTTCTCTCAGTAAATCCTTCATTTTTTTTTCATTAACTTCTCCATTAATTAAGAGGACCATGGTCTACCTGACAAAACAAGCTGCTGTGATTAATGTTCAAACAGAAACAGAATATTGGAAGGTCTCACAAGAACACAAGCAATATAGACACTATTAAGGGGACTTCTAATACAGGATTAAAAAAACAGGATTAAAAAACAAGATTGATAATCACAGAACAGATTTCCTTTGTTCAAAAGTCAAAAACATTCAAAAATAAGGTAACTGGTAACTATGGCAATAAGGCAGATACGTCCGCTGCAGTCATAATTATATATTCATTTGTGTTGTAGAAGTATCAAGTTTAGTCTTTGCAAGTGTATGAGCCAGGAGGATGGGAAGACCACCATAAAAATAATTTTCATTTTTTTACAAAAACAGAGGAATGTAGAAAACAACTTACATTCACCCAGACCACCCCAGCCTTTGTTGATGATTCCTCTTTGTTCAGTTAGTTCAAGAGCTCGTACAATGGTCTTGGTCATTTTCTCTGGTTCTTGGACAGGCTGTTACGATTTCACAAAGGCACACATAAAGATATTGCATTCATAAACAACATTGCTTTCGAAAAGTTGTCATTTTTTATTTTGGTATCACCAAAGAGCTAAGGAAACCCTCTACAAAAACATTTAAACTCAGGAACATGGTGCAGTATTTTATTTAATTCAGAGCAAAACGAAACTCTGCTAATAGACAATCAAATTAATACATGGAGATTTAGTATGTTGAAGAGCTTGAAAATAGGATGCTCACCAGACTTCCAAATCCAATATAAATTGGCTTTTGACCTTTTCCAAGCCATTCCAAGAGATCTTCTGGAGGTTTGTAATTAGAAGCCAGGTCAAGGAAACAGAAACCAACTACATCAATTTTAGGTCCCCAATCTGCATGGCAATTATTCATACAATTTCAGCCCGATGGATTAAGCATATTAGCGCTCTACAGAATGATGTTTTTTTTCTTCAGTTTCAGTGCAATCGGAATCACACAGGACTCATTGGAGGGAAATGCATATATCTACACTGTGAAAGGCAAGCTGAAAAGATAAATCCGAGATCTATGCATATAGACAAAACACATAAGTGCCTATGGAATGACCAGATCACTTATATCCCAGTAGACAAAAGGAAGCACAGGAATTAAGCAAACATAATTTTTTTAGACAAGGGGTAACATTATCTTCTTACCAGGTAGATGGCAATGTTACAGTGTGGTTAAAGACAATATCGAAATAGAAAATCATTAAACCCATGACTTGCTGGTTTGGCAGGGGTCGCCTCACCACGTAAAAGGGTATATAAGAAAAATTAATGGCTTTTGATTAAGTTGCTCTGAGAAGCAAGGGTTGGAAATAGAATAAGATATAATGATATAAGAGGTACAATGGAATGAACAACCAAGTTTATCAAGTTCTGCACAACCTCTATAGAATAAAGATCTGACATGGCAAAAATGTAACTCACTGACCTTTGGGTTTGGGGACAAGATGGGGGCTCCAAATATATCCATACGGAATGTCAAGAGGAGAGCTATAAGAAGGGCTCAAGTAAGTAATAGGTCTCAGCTTCAGCTTCTTTTTCCTGAATTCGTTTATCATGTCCCGTATTCCAAGCCATATCATTACATCAACAACTTGGTAGGAAAGCTGAAAGCATATGCTTAATTAAAATAGATCTTAAAGAGGCCACCAAACTCTGCAGTTAGTATCAGAACATTAGCGAAATCGGCACTCACTCTGTAAGCAACATGCTGCCTCACACGAGACAGAGGATGTGGAAATTCACTAGTGGGCCTGCAAGGAAGAAATACTTTCATCCATCCTTGATTCAGAATCCAAATGAGAGATAGCCAAGACACATACTGATCTAGCAGAATGGAAAGCAAGACCAGGGGAGTGGGGAAGAGGGGGCTAGAAGGGGAAAATGCTGCCCCTTCACTTTGAATAAAGAACTTGCGACAAATAAGAATCACAATAAGAATCACAATGTTTTTAATTCTTTTTTGTATTAATGTTTGTGCATACCTTTTCAGCCCCCAAACTCAAACAACTCAGACACAAGCAAATAAAGATATGTACATGGTTTTTCATATCACAACCAGCAAAGTCAAAAAAGTAACTCTGAACTATAAAGGAACAACAGAGAAATCGATGTGTTTGCAGCCTGCAATTCGAAAGAATCACATAAATGTATAATGGTAGATACTTACGTCCAAGGCATTGTAAAGAATATATGAATTGGTATTTTCAGTGCCTCAGCAACATGAGTATGTCCTGAAATAGAATTTGAAAGTGATCTAGGAAAGAATTAAAAGCATTATAAGGTTGACAAAATAGAGTGAGGAAGCATGCACTATGAATCTTAATACGTTAGCCATTTAGCTCTGAGTATCAACAGACCATAAGACTCCAAAGGTAAACCAGAGGTGTATCATGCTCCCACCATTCCCCGATGATATCAGTCTTTTTAGCGTCATAGGTTGCGTACTGAAAAGTACTTTTTAAAAGAAACATATGACCAAAAAGAATTAAAAAATATAAAGAATGAAGTCACCATTGCAGTTTCCCCTCAGGTGGGGAATCTCCTAGAGACAGTCATAAGGGAAGATGGATGAGCAGGGGCCTAAGTCATCTCTTGTTGGGGAATTACCGGTGCATTATAAGGAGGCATCCTAAGTGCACAATTATATATGTTTTAAACAGAGGTACTTAAGTGCCTCCAATACACTAATAAGTAACAATAGAGCAATTTGCCAATCTTGGATTTACCCAGATTGCTAACGTATCTACTTGAGAATAAGAGGTTTCCAGGATGTGTCTATGTATATTTTTCTATGCATTAACATATTTATAAAGGTATCGCAGAAGAGGGAAAAAAATTATAAAGTCTTAACCATAGGCTGGGGGATTCGCAATTATGGCTTCAGCGGTAAAAGGAACAAGAGTTTCAGGATCAGGATCCTTGCACGCAGGTAGCAAGGAAAATATAATCTCTCTTATTTGATTCCGCTGAATAGGTATCTCTGATGGGTCTGAAGGCAAGAAACCCTTGTTTTTCACCATATCTGCACACATGTCAACACAGTCACAAAAAATGCAACCATAAAAAGGAAAAAATTTGCAAGCACGTTAACTCTTGAAACAGTAAGTGAAAGACATAAGCCTACAGCTCCATCACTACCACCCCCAAAAAAGGAGCAGTTGAAAGCTTAATGGACCTGATAAACAAAGATACACCATCAACGCCCCTTTAAGAATCTCCAGAAAGGGAGTCTAGGGGTCCAGCCCCAAATCTAAGAAGCCATATGTTGGGCTAGGCAACAATTTGGAATACAGGTAACCAAAAACATTTCCTTGTAAGTTTGTCAGCCCGATGGAATAAGTAGTTATACAATGCAAGATTTCACTAATGACCACCAATTACAAGGCAGACTGGCTTGCTGGCTTACTACTTCTGAAAAAGTTGAGGAAATCTTAGTAAGAAACATCGTTATAGTTGTGTCTGCAAAATCTGACTCTTTAAATTGTTGAAATATGAGGCAGGCAGGCAGCATACAAAAATTAACAACCAAACCAATTGTAATGCAGTAACGACATTGCTACGAGTGGCTAAGATGAAAAGAAGCATGTTACGGAGTAATATGTTATACACCTAATTGATATAGCTACCGTGTGCTTAAAACCATCATAGATTTTGGATATTTCCGATAAATTGCCCATAACTGCACAAGAAGTCTAAACACAGACAAGAAGTGTATTTGTGATGTTTTGCTTATAATATTATGTGTAGGAGAGTTCAAATTTCGCCTTTTGAGGCTATTCACTATTGTATAGTTGTTGTCAGGTGCTGCAACCCAGCGACAATTGGAACTGTTCTTTTGCAGATATATTGAACATGCTAGCAAAATTATTTAGCTCTCCTTTTGTGCATATGCGCAACACCCCCATTTCCCCATTGTTATTTTGTAGAAGGGTGTTATGTCCCTAGTGTTCTTTAATTGACACCCTCTCTTCTATAAGAAATAATACATAAAAAACTTGATTAGGCCCTACTATTTTTCAACAAGATTTCAGTGCCAATTAAGCAAGGTAAATAGTGGCATCAAGGTTCTCTACTTCTTCTCAACATGCTCCACTTTCCTACAGCAAGTTGCCATAACATAGCAGTCTTACAAAGAACCATATAGATAACTTACATCCAGCAAGAACTTTTGGATCTCCTCCTAAAGGAAAGAACTCCAAGCCAGAAGACAAAACGAACTCTTTGAAATTTCGGTGAGTTGCTAACCGAACCCTGTGTCCATATTCCTGCAAGAAAACACACACTGAATTTGTAGACATGATGACACTCAATAGATGTAGCACAAAAGAAATAGCAACTTGCTTTAGAGTCACCTGAATCTCTATTAAGGTAAATATCAATAAGAAAAAATTATTTGGCTCTTTATGAGAATTTCTAGAAATTCCATGAGAGTTTATTTTCTCAATTTATTGTTATTTGTTATTTGTTTCAAATAGGAAAAGAAACACAGTATAGATGAGCATTGCAATACTTCACATACATGAACAATTCTAATAAGCTCCGTCACCACAATAAAACACAGGAATCTCGAAGTCGTAGTGAATATCACAAATAGTTGCATGCAAGTACAAAAACAGAACATAAGACATAAATACCTGCAAACGCTTCCCAATGGCGATAAAGGGTTGTACATCACCCCTGGTACCAACAATTAGCATCACAATTTGCATAGGAGGTAGATCTTCATACTCAGCTGAATAGTGTTCTTCCATTTCTGAGGTATGATCATAACTTACTCCAGGTCCTAAATGAAGGCTTGGATTTTTAATATTTGCAGGTACTTCAAATTGTACAGTTCCATCTTTTTTAACAGTTGCAAGTCGGTTCATCCATTTCAGCTGGAAATACATGGAGAGCTCAATGTAAAACAAAAAAGTTCAAGTCTCTCCATATATTAACGTTATTGCTTGTGCAAGGGACTGACGAAAGGGAAAGATCACAACTTTCACCCAAAGACAAAGGAGAATATACTGAAAAGCAAAACAAACTATAAATGAATCTCTCGTTAGCAGTTTTATAGATGTTTTGGACTTTTGGCTTGCCATTGGGTTTTGCACTAACATGAGCGGAAACAAAAGAACTAGAAGAAAGGGGGTAAAAGTAAAGCGACGCTGAGGCAAATGGTAGCACCACAACAAGCACAAGAACAGTGATATGAATAATGTTTTTTGTGAACACATGATGATCAATCAATACCCTATTGGGTCTTTGCATGCTGATGGTATCCTAATACGGAGCATTACTTATGTTCCCTAAAGAAATAAAACTAGGAGGAGGACGCAAACGTCATTCACACATCAAAAGAAACTGATCATTCACAATATCAGCAAGAAAATGTATTTTTGGCAATAATCCTTCAAGTAACGTTAAATTTCAGAAAAGGAGTTTTATCTTGCCAGCTCATAAAGAAACCCGTCTTTGCGTAAGATAACAAGAGAGAAGAGATGATTAACAGTTAAGGACCCAATGTTAATGTCGCATGATAAATGGATAAGATATTAAGGAAGAAAAGTACAGAACCAAAATTTACTAAAACTGAAATCAAACAATAGACAATGCAAAATCATACAAGAAAATAAAAAATTCAAACCTTTTTCTTCAGTGGAACTTTTTCATCAAAAAGTTTTGATGCCAGCGCACTAAACGGATTATGGTGTTTGGATCCACCGGATTTCTCAAGCTGATTAGGAGTTGATGGTTCCTCTGGAACATTGTTCTCATTAGACTCTTCCATGTCCGTAGATCCTATTAAAAGTTAATCGAGTAACTAAATAGCCTGAATAAGAAGCCTGGACAGACAGCCTAAAGACTGAAACAGCATGCCGTATATAGGTTCAAGAATACAAGAAACATGCAGTTGAAAGTTGAAACAGAGAAAAATCCTTCAAGCTATACTATGTGATCTACATTAAGTAACTGAATATTGGAAGCTAGTACCAGGCTGAGAAAAGATCCTGCCTTCACTTCACTACTTGTCTACTTCACTTATAAAATTCACGTTTTACCAACACTAATTGGTTCCGTTCGATCTCAAATCCTTTGCCTGTAACAAAAAGGACCATGAGTTCAAGAAATTTGACCTTCAGGTAAACTGTCTCGTAGTCAGCCTATTCTTGGGTAAAAGGTATTTGTCCAACAATCATAGCACACTGCGTCTACAAATAGCCAACCACTCACAATGTTCTACAACGGCATTCCCGACTTCTTAAGCACTATGTGAACCCCTAAATCCTCAAATTTTGCTACTTGATTGCGTTACTAAAGAACAAACCAATATTAAATCATGAACCTCCGACTACTACATACTCCTTCCACAATTACGCAACCAAAATGAACCCTTATCTCGCACTCTAATCAACAGGAGCTAAAATATCATGGCAAAAGTTCCTTCTAAATAATACTCCCTCCGTCTGGTGAATTCTTTACGTTTGCTTTTCACAAAGTCCTGGTTAAGAAACAAATGTACTAAGTCACCCTTCCTCCACCTCATCTACTTTTTAAACGACCACTTGCACATCAGATTGCTAAGGCTTTTTGGACTTCGGTAATCTAATAATGTTAACATATATACTTAAAAAGATAAGAATTCATCCAGACACCCATAAATGGAATACGTAAATAATTGATTAGGACGGAGGGAGTAGTAACATAGTGATTTAATGCACGTTCAAATGCCTCACACACGCCTCAACCATTTGCATTACTCATGCAAAATCACAAACCGCTAAATTACGCTGAAAAGAACACACAAACATACAAAATAAACCATCAACGTATAATTACACAATCACAAACACCTGTATAAGACGATTTTACACAAGTATATATCATCGTAAAACCACATGCGATTTAACCACAATATAATGCAACAAATCAAATAAACATGAAATACCAGAAGAATTAGTTGCAGAAGGCGAAAAATTAACGGTCAAGTCAGTCTCATGATCACTATCATCACGATCAATATCGTCACCATTATCGCCATCGCTATCATCTACATTAACCTTACCATCATGAATTACGACGTCAACTTCAACAGGAACCTCACCGGAACTACCGGAACAATAGCTTCCGACGGAATTATTCGCCATTACAACAAATAATTAAAATTATGCTAAGAAATTCTCAATTCGGAATAAAATTGACGAAAGGAAACCCTAGAAATTGGGGAAATGTAGAAAGAAGAAAAGGAATAAAATTAAAGCAGAAAATGGTGCGACAGCGTTGGTTTGGTGATCGGTTGTTTTGAGTTGGCGAACCAACAAAAAGAAAGGGAGAGAAAGAAAGGAAGGAAAAGGATTTGATAGTGTTTTTATGGTGACACGTTTAGGAGGGAATCAACGTTTTTTTAAATTAATCTCAAGATCGTCTTATATTTTTAGGCACAAATTCTAGAATTTGTGATTGGCATATTTGTCACAAATTTACTGCGGGTTAAATAATATCCATATAAGATAGGTAAACAAAAACAGAATGTCTAGAGAGTAGCAATTTGTTTTACCTGTCGCAAGCTTGTGACGGATATGTCGCAAGGGAGAGTAGCTGATTTTTAGGATGGAAATTACAATCGTTATGTTATTGTCTCGAATCCGAAATTTTGATGCAAAGTTATGCTCTAATTTGTGGAACTTGCTTAAGTTTTATACGGACTATCACCTATCACAATCAAAATTATAAATTAACTTAAAATACCTCGGTTACAAACTCACATTCTTCTAACAATTTGACCTCTAATACTAATAGTCTAATACTATTACGGTAACAACGACATCATTAGAGCTTTAACTTAAAAATGCTTTAGAGTCGGCTAACGTGAATCATTGTTGAAACTGTTGCATCAATAATTCAAAATTACAAACAACTAAAATTCGGTAGATGGCTCAGCCGAAGGGAGTTGGTGGAATGGAGTTTCGAGATTTTCGTCTTTTTAATCTCGCTCTCTTGGGTAAACAAGCTTGGCGGTTAGTCACTAATTTGGATAGTCTTTGGACCCGTCTTATGAAGGCAAAGTGCTTCCCCGATGGTGAACTTATGACGGCCACACTTGGTTATAATCCAAGTTATACCTGGAGAAGCATTTTCGAAACCCGTGGGGTGCATGAGCAGGGGTTAAGGAGGCGAATTGGGGATCGCAACGAGACGAAGGTTTGGGGTCATGCGTGGATTCCAAATACTCATACAGGGCGTGTTATTTCGCCGTGTTTGCCGGGGTATAAGGAGGTGAGGTTGCGGAGCTGCTTCTACCGAATGGGGTGGATTGGGACGAGGACAAGCTTAACCATTCTCTCCTGCCATTTGAAAGGGAAAGGGTTAGAATTATTCGGGTTTGCCCAAATAGGCCGCGGGACCTATGGTATTGGGGTCTTGAGAGGGACGACATGTATACGGGTTGAAATACTGCTTGTTCCGAATGAGGTGGATTGGGACGAGGACAAGCTTAACCATTTTCTTCTGCCATTTGAAAGGGAAAGGGTCAGAAGTATTCGGGTTAGCCCAAATAGGCCGCGGGACCTATGGTATTGGAGTCTTGAGAAGGACGGCATGTATACGGTTCGAAGTGCTTATAAGATCCTCCTGGGGGATGTGGGGGTGGTTCGGATGGGGAGAGGGGTAAATGGCTTTGGAATTGGCTTTGAAAATTTTCGGTTTGGCCTCGCGTAAAGCTCTCTTTTTGGCAACTTTGTAGTGAAGCTTTGGCGACGAAGGCAAACATCGCTGCTCGGGATTGCGGGGTGGCACATTGGGTTTGGGATGGGCTGGGAATTGATGTTGTGGCGGAGGGATGGGGTGTGATGTTAAGGAGTGGGGTGAGGCTTGTTGGAAGGAAATGAGTGTGACGGAATGTGTGAAGGTAATGGTCGGATGTTGGGCACGTTGGGAGCAGCGGAACAAAGTGGTTTTTGATAACATTGTGGTGGAGCCGGAGTTAATTGTGCGACGGGCAAGTGACGTGATCCACGATGGGGTAGGGGAGAGTGGTGAGGAGGTGGTGGTGTCGGGTAGGAAAAGACCGCCAAGGGTACGGGGGAGTGAGGAGGAGGGGTGGAGGGCGGCGCGAAGTAGTTACGTTAAAATTAATGTGGATGCGGGGGTGAAGAAGGGTGAGGGGGTTAGAACGGGTGTAGTGTGTCGCGATACGAGAGGTAATGTGGTGTGGGGTGTATCAATTGGAGGGGAACAAAGTTGGGAGGTTTATGTTGCGGAGGCTGTTGCGGTGTTGGATGGGCCGGAGGTAACTGTGAGTCGCGGTATTCAACATGTGGAAGTGGAAAGTGACTGGCTGCAAGTTATTGAAGCTATTCAAGAACAAAAGATTGGAAGGAGTATGTTCTCGTTGCTGATAGAGGATATTATTGATGTTAGTACTAGGTTTTAGTTGGTTATTTGGCTACATGTAAGTCGTACTAATAATTGTGTAGCTCATACTTTAGCACATTGTGTTCTGCGAGTTTTAGATAAAGCTGTATGGGATGATGGTTTACCATCTTCCGCAAACACTGCTATAACTTTTGATCGTTTATTAATTGAGTAATGCCTTCAGGTTATTGCCTTAAAAAAATTCGGTAGATGTCGGCTAGCTTAACCGATAAAGTTACGAGAGAGTGGAACTCACGACCTAATTCAAGCCTTTGTAGGTGTCATATTCATCCTTGTGCGGTTGTGCCTCCTTTTAACACCAAAAAAAATAACTATAAATGGTCGGGTATTTATATTAGGTTTGGAAAATTTATTGTTTTAATTTGAATCATTTATGAGGTTTAATACTTTAATGATTGATTGAATACCGTTTTTATTTTAGTTATGTGAAGGATGATGTCAGCGAAATTGTCTGGAGTAATTCAAAGTTCGAGAAGACTGGGTTGGGCCAACCTATGGTGTACCGTTTATTAGGACTAATGTTCCCCACAATATATGCATCAACTTAAAGGTTCACAATAATTCTAAGCATGGATTGGGAGTAAAAGAGAGGGAATAAGGGAGTAATATGTAAAGTACGGGCTTGTTTGGTTACTTCTTTAAATTTATAAGATTTTGAAAATTCCATAAATTGAACTATTTGCACTTGTTTGGTTGCCAAAATTATTGGTAGTTGATTTCATATGAAGGGAGTTACTTACCTAGCCACCCTAGGTAAGTGACAATTATTACATAAGATTCTCACATGAATTTAATGACCATATGCCAACGAAACGTTTTTAGTGCAATTCACATGAATTTTCATTTCATGTGAATTATCTTCCCTTGTGACAACTAAACAACCTCTATTTTTTCTATGTTTGGTATGAGAGTAATTGTTTATCTCTAGAATCTGCTATATCCCCGTGAAAGGTATTACATTTAAACCTGGCAAACATGTCAATCGGGTTGGGTTAGTTTCGGGTCGGGTTATTTCGGACTGTGGGCTTCGGGTTTAGCCATGTCATTTCGAGTTCGAGTCATTTTCGGGTCAACTATTATTAAGTGATTTGTGGATAATAATTAGTCTACAATAATAAACATTCAGGTCGACTTATATCGGGTCGGGTCAATTTGAGTTCAGTTCTAGTCCAGGCCTTGAATTGTGTTTGGGTCCGGTCATTCGTGTTGGGTCAATTTTGCGAAGTTTAAATACATTACCACTCACCCTTAGGTGATGATTAATGGGGTAAAAGAGTAGCTCTGTAATCATTATCTAATGTCAAACCTATCACCAAGTTACTCATTACCAAGTAATTAACTTTCTTAGTATTTATCTCCCACTTAAAATTTACTCCTAATTATTTCATTGATTCCAGACACGTCATAAGGTGTGTAATTGAAAGTTGAAGATGTATAACCGAAATATAAGCATACAAAGTTTAAGATATGCAGTTTAAAATTCTATTTCTTATTTCAAATATCTAACTATTAAGAGTATATCTCCTCAAAGACGGTCTCTCAATAAACTTATTAAGTGATCAATCACAAACTGATAGAAAAATGGTACAAAAAGCAATAAAATGAGTACGAATACTATAAACTAAAGTACTAATAAAAATAGTTACAATATATGATAAAATAGGTACGGTAATTATGAAAACATGTACCAAATGAAAGAGACATTTTGAACAAAATCAATAATAAAAGGTGTACGAAAAGTACATAAATAGATACCACAAAAATGGTCTCTCAATAATTTAGTGTAAATAAAATAAAATAGTTCCTACTAAATATAAACTAAAATTAAAATTATAAATTATAAATCGTTGATTTTCACATTACCAAGAACCAAACATAACTGAAGGCAAATAGACTTTAAAGCCCACCAAGGAAGTAAATAATAATATAAAATAAATAAGCATATAGAAAAAGTCTTTCAACATTATAATCACAAGTTATTCTAAAGGAAAACAAAGTTACCCAAAAACTGATTTCAATAATAATGATAATATAGTACAATCAATTTATTGATAAACTTTGAAATATTGCTCTTAAACTCCTTGATTTAAAACTTCATTAGTAAGACAAATGTCTAAAATAAACTCTTTTAGGCTAAAATGAAGAGTAAATTAAAGACTAGTTTTAAGAAAATAAAAATCATGAAGTAAAACAGATAGATTTTTCAATTAAAAGGCTAAAAAAGATAAAAAAAAATCTACCCAATCATAAAAATGAAAGGAGATAAACATGAGAAAGAGTTAAAAAAGAGAGATGAATGGCTCGGAAGGAAGTGTTGGGAAGGAGATCAGAAAATAATCTCATATCTCAATTTTTTTGGGAAAATGAGATTTTATCTTTTTCTCTGTGATGAATGATGATTCTAAATTAATCATATTATTGGTACGATGAATATTTTTGTTAGTATGCTCAACAACTTTTTTTTTTTTTTTTTTTTTTTTTTTTTGTTTTTCTAGGTAAGAAAACTAGATTGATTATCTAGGGTAGGATCAACATATCTCATCTTTTCTAATGAGTGAGGTAAGTTGAAGGCACCGGCTTTCAACCCATCTCGAAAGAGTTGGACATGAATGTCCAATATAAGCCATAAAGTCAGCGATTTTGCCGGTTTCACGAAAACAATGTTTAATTATCAATTCATTGAAAAAATGAAAGTCTAGTTTCACATCCTTGATAATAGTATAAATTTATCAAGGGATTTGTCAAGTACTACGAAGTGAGTTAATAACACATAAATTATCACCTTTCACAATTAATTTTGATATTCCTAAGTGTTTAACGGCTAAAATGTTTTTTTTTTTAAAGCGAGAGCTTCCGCAACAAAAATATTATTAGATCCGCACTTTTTTGCTTCTAGCAAAACGACTTTACCATTATGATCTCCTATAGAATATCCTAAAGCAGCTTTATTTCGATTTATTTTCGACCCTTCAAAATTTAGCTTTTGAAAATCATTTCTAGGTTTCTCCCACCAAACTTCTTCCTTACCAGTAGTGTTTTTAACTGACCCGTCTTTCTCGGGATTGATGAAATCCTTATGTCTAGTCTTATTCCAAATCCTGATGCTATTATCACATAAGAGAATAAGTTTGTTGATATTGAAATGAGCATTATTAAAAGATAATGTCATTTCTATAAAACCATGCATTCCACCAAATAAAAATAATCTTAATGAAATATCTTTTAGAATTAAGTATTTGAGATAATTGGTTGAGTAATTAGGCACTTGACCAACGCTCCCTAAATAAATTATGCTACTACATTACTAATTTATTCATCTCCTAAACAAGTGGTCAGGGTTCAGTTTCTAACTCTTGCTAATGAAAAAGTCAAACTTAAGAGGTGTTTAGTGATTGTTTACCTATTAAGTTGCCTTCAGTATCCCAAAGAAAACTGTTGTAATTATCAGTATGGGATACTCATGGTCAACAAAAAAAAAAACTAATACAATCATCCCAAATATTTAGCCTAATGCCACACCAACTTCTGCGTAGGATGATCTCGCAATATCCAGGTTATTGTGAGATCCCTCCTATATAGTTATTTCCTAATTTCGTGTTATTCTTTTCTTTTACAATTTTCACTCTATTATTGTTATATCGGCCTGTTATATCTCACACTATTTTAACATGAAATGATTAATTAGGATACTTACTCTCTATGTCATTACTCACTTATTGAAAAATACAAGACTGAAAATATGACATGTCAACCACAATGACACCAACACCGCGCCTCATTAATTTCCGCAAATATCATATATGAGGTCAAGCATATAAACCTTTCACTAATTCTCATTTCAGACGAACTATTCCGTCTAAAGATTTCAAGTTGCTTTATGTGACCATTTAACGACCCAATGTTGTAACTAGTGTTTGTTGTTCATGTAATTTTTTTTGTCAAAAATGGTCACATTTGGCTGTAAATGAGTCACATATAGCTGGTCTAAAACCTTTAGACGAAAATAAGCGTTTGAAAGGAGACCTTTTGAAAATTGAAAATATGACATGTGAAATTTATGTGTGTGTGGCTAACGCTGTGCACTGGTCGAAAACCGGATTGGAACTGGAATCGACAAAAATTTTAGGACCGGTACTGGACCGAATTACAAAAATTCCGGCCCGTGGCCAGACAGGACCGGTTGGACCGGAATTTGCCATAATACATTTTTTTTCAAATTCCGCTCCATTAGATCCGAGTCAGACTAAAATACTATATTTTTAAGAAAAAAATAATTCCGATATTTCCGGTTTGGACCAAAAACCAAAAACTTAGAAAATGTTAAACTGAAGACATGATCGGAATTTTTAATTCCAAATTCTTGTTCCGGTCTGGTAGATTCCGATTCGAACCGAACCATTTTTCCAGTCCGCACCGAATTTTACCCACCCCTTTCGTGTGATCACTTGAGAACTTGAGAGATGCCTTCAAACTTAAAAAAGGGAAGAAAGTAGATTCAAAGTTATAAGTTCAAACATTAAATCAACAAATAATCAAATAAATAGTTATCAACTTCTCTCTCCAAAAAGTCTCAACTCTCAAGCAATCTCCCTTCATCTTTTACCTTACCTACCTTCCTTCTTAAGCTTTCTCAAACCAAATTAATTACTATCATCTTCATCTTCAACATTCAAAGCCTAAAAAATGGGACAACAAAATTTGATCTATAGTTTTGTAGCAAGGGGTACTATGATTTTAGCAGAATATACTGAATTTTCTGGAAATTTTACAACTATTGCATCACAATGTCTTCAAAAACTTCCTGCTACAAACAACAAGTTTACTTACAATTGTGATGATCATACTTTCAATTTCCTTGTCTCAGATGGCTTCAGTACGTCTCATTTTATGCTGTTTTTTTGTTTATTTATGCTGTTTTAGGGTTTATGTTTTCTGGGTTGATGTGATTTTGCTGTTTATTTGTTTGTGTTTTATTGATCGGTTTTTGTAATTTGATTTATTCTAAGTTGTTTTGATTTGATTGATTTAGTTGTTATTTTAGGGCTTATATTTTGTGGGTTGGTGTGATTTCGCTGTTTGTATTGTTTTATTTTTGTTTGATTTTGGTTTTGGTTTGTATTTTATTGATGGGTTTTTAGAATTGTGATGTGGGTTTGCTTAATTTGATTATTTCAGGTGTTTTTGATTGATGTGGTTGTTGTTTTAGGGTTTATATATGTGGGTTGGTTTGATTTTGTTATTCATATGTTTGATTTTGGATTTTGGTTTGTGTTTTATTGATGGGTTTTTGGAATTGAAATGTGGGTTTCTGTAATTTGATTTAGTTTATGAGGTTTTGATTGATATATTTGTTGTTTTCGGGTTTTAATTTAATATTTTTTGTTTAGATTGGGATTTGTGTTGATGGATCTTGTACATGAGGTCTTAATACAATGTGATTGATTGTTTGAGTTGTGATATTGTGAGTATAGATTGAACTAGGTTCTTTCATTTGCAATTGGGATCCTCTCCATTTCCTTCAATTACCCCTCAATGACCCAGATTTTGTCCCGAAACGATCTAACGGTTAATTATTTGATGAGGTGGAAAATGAATAATGATTTAATATCGTTGTGTTAGAGGAAATGGAAGGACATGGATAGAAGAATAAATGGAGTGGATCCAAACTCATTTGTAATTGGGGGTAAATTAAAGAGGTTAAACATAAATCTGAAGGTTTGTAGCTCGGGGTATATCACGGCATTTGGTCGTTTGGAATTGCAATTGATCATTGGGTTTTTATTGAAGTTTTATGTGGAGTAATCTTGTTTGATTTCATAGATTTTGATGGTTTTCGTGAGGGCCTTATATGTTATGGATTTGATGTTTGGTTCGGGGTGGGTTGTTTGATTCGGGTTTAGTTGATGATGTTGGATGAAAAATTCTGCTCTTCGGTGCTCCTCTTCCCTTGCTCTGTCTTTCGTCTCTCAGAATAGCTTTTCGATATTAGTGATTGGTGGCCTGGTGGGAGGCATATTGCAGGACTTCAGGGGCAGAACACAGCTTGTCTGTTGTCACCCCGAATTTTTTACCTAATTTTTGCCGCCATTACTGTAGTACACATGTCGGCTTTTGTCCACTATCTGTTATACAACTGTCTCTTCTGGTTGTGGTTGTGCTAACAGCTGAAAATTAGAGCTGCCTTCTGTGTCGAGTTTACTTTGTATTACCATCAATTCCGTTAATCTGGGGTTTCGCTTTTTCGCTTTTGCAGCCTATTGTGTTGTTGCGGTTGAATCAGTTGGCAGACAAATTCCAATGGCTTATTTAGAAAGAGTCAAGGATGACTTCAACAAGAGATATGGGGGTGGAAAAGCTGCAACTGCTGTTGCGAAGAGTTTAAACAAAGAATTTGGGTTAGTTGTCTTGATCTTGATACTAAACTATTTTCTCTGAATTAATATGCTTTAGAAGTTTAGATGTATGGACACTGAAATATTTGATTCATATTCCTAGTCCCAAACTAAAGGAACACATGCAGTACTGTGTCGATCACCCTGATGAGATGAACAAGCTTGCTAAGGTTCAGGCCCAGATTTCAGAGGTCAAAGGAGTCATGATGGAGAATATTGAGAAGGTACGAAATTTCGATTTGCTTTGTGCTTGTATGAATATTTCCGTGACTTCAGTTTAAACTGCTAGCAAGTATTATGATTTATGGCATTGCATCAAACTTTGAAAATAGCTTTCTGTGTTCTCAATTTCTGATCACATTTACATTCTGCTCAGGTTTTGGACCGCGGTGAGAAGATTGAGCTTCTAGTGGATAAGACAGAAAATCTCCGCTCACAGGTTTGTTTACATCCATGTATTTCAATTTCTGTGGCATTAGTAATGTCTTACACAGTTACTTAAGTATTATGCTAGAGAACTTGTGATATTGATACTCATGGTCAACCCGGTAATCTTTTGTGGTGGAAGGGACCTGTGCGATAGTTAAAAATTGGGCCCTAATAAAACAGTTGGATGATTCGAACCCATTTATTTGTTCATTGAAATGTATGATAACCTTCAAACATTTTGCCCTAATGAAATACTTTACTCTGACACACGTGAACGCTAAATCTAACGAAACTCAGATAATTCCCCCACCCACCCACCCACCCACCCAAAAAATAAATAAAAAAATCCGGGGACCTTGTTCTGAGATCCTAATAGAAACTCTTGTTAGATGAGCCTTTAGAGGTGTAAAGTCATTGATTATTCTCTTTGCATCTGCGATAGGCGCAAGACTTCAGGCAACAAGGAACACAGATGAGGAGGAAAATGTGGCTTCAAAACATGAAGATCAAGCTCATTGTGCTCGGTATCATCATCGCGCTGATTCTCATTATAGTCCTCTCTGTATGCCAGGGGTTTAATTGTGGGAAGAAGAACTAGATTTTGAGGGTGTTCGGTTTGGAGATTCTTGGGGTTGAATATATCATTGAAACGGCCTGCAGTACGTGCATCCCGTATATGACTTTCTGTCTTTATTCTAGTAGCCTCCGACTTTTGACAATTTATGGTAGAATTTTATATTTCTTGACTAGTATTTTCGGAGGAGAATGATTGTTTCAAAATCTTGGTGTGTATAGGTCAAATATATAAAAAAAAAATAGGATTCTTTTTTCATGGAAAATGTACTCTTTTTGTATTGTGATGAATTGCTGGCCGAGTCTCGTTAATTTTGTTGAATATTACTTTGTTTCCAAATTGACATTTTAATTTTCTCTTTTATTCCTGGTTATTTGGTGAACAATTGGCATTTTGCAGCCTATATAATGAACAGTTTTGAGATTCGATTTTTTACAATTTTTAGAATATAATTTCCCTTTTTATTATCGTTTTTCTATTTCAAATTGCGACAGACGGAGGATTGTTGTAGCAGGATACTCCCTCTATTTCATTTATATTTACTCCATTTCATTTTTAGTGCGTTTGAAAATTATTGCTCTCTTGTTGTATAAAGTATAATACAAAAGTGAACTTTTCCGTATGTAAATTTGATAAGTGAAGGGGTAGTACTGTAGTAGATAATCTCGATCGACTACATTATGACTAGCCTTTTGGCGTTGGACATGGCAGGCTTGTCCCAATCTTCGACATGGCTGGCTAGTCTTTAACCTTCGACATGCCCAATCTTTGGCCTTCAACATTTGCTTCCCTGAACCCTGATAAAAAGTTTTTTGAAATTGAGCAAGTTATTCACGTGTTACTAGTCTTACTACAGATCTCGGAGCATCACAAAATTGCATACTAAGCACGAAATGAATGAGTACGAGTATTTGAATGAGATACCCTAACCATCTAGCACAAAATTTTCTGACCTGCTAGTACCGAATGTCGGCTTTGTTTTTTCTGGCTTAATTTCAGCTCGTTTCATTTCTGCTCAGTGCTATTCAGTTCAGTTTCATTTAGTTCAATTTAACTCATTCTTTACACATTAACTCTTATTTCAATTCTATTCAATTTAGCCAAGTTCCATTCATTTAAGTTCCCTTCAGCTCAGTTCCATTAAATTCAATTCAACAGCTTCATTCAGCCGAAAAGAACGAGGCCTATATGGTATGGTGACCAGTTCTTCCTCTTCTTAGTCTAAATTAAATTACCTCAGCCTCGAGAAAACTTTTTAGAAAAAAATAATATTACGTCATTATCAAAACTGCCCTTGTGGCTCCACACCAGGATGGAACACAATTAGTATGCCAAAGAGGCATATTAACTTCACAAACACCACCTGTTAATAAGCATCATGATCCGAATCCCAAAAAACCACCAAGGCGAATAAGAAAATCAACAAATTGAGCTTTAAGAATCAGCTACTGCTGAAGGATACTTGCATTGAATCGGCCTTAGAGGTTACATCCCAAATTCCCGGGCATCCGTTTATCAAGATCACAATAATATTAGCATCAATACAGACATTATACACTTCCAAGATTTCAAAGCGATCTTTGCAAAAGTATACATGTAGGCGTAGGCAGGGGAGTCTCAGATGGGAGTCTTCAATTGTTTGAAATAGAGCTCAACAAGCTTCTTCAATGTGTCAAGTACACTTGTGAGAGGATTAAACTCGACAGCCCTACTTAACCCAAGGTCAGGGAACCGGTTAGTTAGAGCCTCTTGCATTCCGCTTTGGCTCATCATTGCTGCCAGTTTATTGTTAGACATCTCCGGGCAGTCCTGTGGAGTGTCCTTTATTTTGCTCGGGTCATATCCTAGATCTCCCAAGTAAGCTTTATACTTGGCTATGAACTCGGCTCCTGGATTAGGCGTTCTCGAGTATATCTGCATAATAATATAGGTATAATCAAGATAAACCATCTATATTAGAGCAATTTCACCAACTTGCAACAACAAGCCACCAGGTAACTCAAACTCGGGGTTGACGACTTGACGTACTCAACAAAATTGTTAACTATGAACTGAAATAAGGTAAGTTGTTTGATCTACAATCACGGCATTGCTGAAAGAAATTCATCATAGAAACGTAAAGTAAGTATTCCAAATAGTTGAAGAGACCAATCTGATTACCTGAACGAAACTTCTATCTTTGGCGCCTGAGACGAGCGCAAAGTTGTCATAATCAGTGGCAAGGACATCATAAGGCTCTTTTGGAATAAATGGTAACGTCGGGAAACGCAAATAACACTTCCCTTTGATCATGTCTTGCCTCTCCAAGTCAGTTTGTTTCTCCTCCTTTTCCTCCTCTGATAGGCACTGAACCTTTCCCCTGATGCCAGTAATATAACCATCAGGTCCCCCATGAACACAGAATGTATCGACCAAGATCGAAGGCTCCTCCACATTATACGTGTATACTCCCTATAATAATATAATATATTACACATCTTATTAGATTGTTAGTTAATACATAAAGTACGCTTCTTACTTTGTACTGTTACGGCTTTCTTGGTGGTGTGGTCTCTAACGGCCTTGTGCTTGTATTCAATCATTTTAAACATCGTAAATGAATGGACTAAATTTATCCAACACAAAAGCAGGACAGCCATGGACGGTTCTAAAGGATGATTCATGTCAGCCGACCCAAAAATAAACAGAGACAGATGACCTATAACGAAAATTCATGTCGCAATTGCACCATTCATACTTTACAACTTCACGGGGATAGAATGAATGAAATGATATACATGAAACACAGACAGTCTCTTTTATTCCATCATTTCAAAGCCAAAGGACACGGCTTAGTGAGTCTTTGGCTTGATCGGAAATTGAACAAAAATCTGTTATAAATTTAAAATAAGGCAATTGCTTAGTATCATTTCACCTGTGTGCAATGACAGTCTTCCTGACCTTGTCCAGCAAACCCGCGTTTAAGAGAGGCCACCTCAAACCATCTACCAGCATATCTAGCAGGGTCAAAATCTTTAGCCGTCATTCCTCTCATCATCATCATCATTGCCGCTTTTTCATTAGGATCACCTGAACTCTCATCAAGAGGGAATGGAACTGAATTGTTCGAGACATTGGCAAGCTGACATAAATTATCCAGATGAGGAAGATCTGTTGCATGAACCTGTTACCAACCGCAGTAGTTTTAACCAACAAAGCAAAGTGACCATAGAACCTCCATAGAATTTCATCTTCATCTCCCACAACTAGAACAACAGTTTTAATTGCCTTCGGATTTATTTCCCTAGATTTCCTTAAATGTCACCTAGTACAGATCGTCGTTATTCCTATTTTCAATACATGCAATCGTCATGAACAGATTTTAGCCGGTAAATTCATTGAGCGGTGATACTCATGACCTAGTTGAAAACCAGTTGGCTATACCAAAAAAGACATCGCACTTCAGCAGCATTCTTTTGGGACAAAATAAAATTAGCAAAAGTTTGTTCCAGAGTATTAGATATCGGCAAAAGCAAGGTACAAACCAAGGCAGCCTGTGAAAGGATTACGCAAGAAGCCACCAGCCCGGAAAATATATATCTTGGAACTGCATTGTCTGAAGTTGGCCTCTTACTGGAGCATCTTACCACTAAATTTTCAGTCTTCTTCCTATGCCAACCAACAAATTATTAGCTCTAAACCAAGAAAGAACACGACATTTCAAAAGAACCAGCCAGCATATCATGTAACTCATAAAATGGTGGCTCTTATAACCCGTTGTCATCAAAAGTGCCCTTTTAGCCCCCTTCACATCACAAAAAAAACTCGTAAAATGGTGGCACTTAAAACCCGTTTTCATCAAGTGCCCTTTTAGCCCCCTTCGCATCACAATAAAACTCGACTATTTTAATATAACATCATATTATCTCAAAATCACTTGGCCTCCCAGTAAGAGCAGCTTAACATATTTTCGCCGCCGACACAATTGCTAATCCAAGTCATTACTTACAGAAAGACCCATTAAAAAAAAAAGTGAAATTGGGCCACCAATAACCTATTTCACAATTTCACATATAGTTCTTCAATCAACTGTGATTCAACAACCCCAAAAATATTATTGTACAATTAAATTGATAAGTCAGGAGATGAAAAAATAAAAAAATTACTGCATATGATTTACCCTAGAGTGATTAACAAATATGGTGGGTAATAAGAAACAAAATGGTTACAATTGAAAAGGGTATGTAAATAATCATAATATTTTAATTTTTTTTCAAATGAGCCATACCACTATACCAGCATTACTATATCCGGAAGGGGGATTCGAACATGAAACCTACTATCTACGATACCTCCATCTTAATTCTTAACCACTAGATAAAACGTTTCCGATATTATAATTTGAAAATAAAAGCAAATTAGTAAATAAAAGGGTATGTAAATAATCATAATGGATTATTTTCTTAAATTCCAAATGAACCATACCAGCATTACAATATAGGGAAGGAGGAATTCGAACATAGAAGCTACTACTATTTACGATACCTCCATCTTAACCACTAGGATAAAATCTCCAATATCATAATGTGAAAATAAATAAATAAATAAAAAAATAAAAGGGAAGGTAAGTAAATACCTGGAAGAGAAAGGTGACAGTGATGGTGAGAGTGAGGAGAAAGAAAGCAGTGGAGGAGAAAATGGCAGTTGAATTACTTGCATTCTATTATTTTCAATTAAATTATAAATTAATATAAATTTATGGATATGTGATTTTCAATACTTGCTCAAGTAGTTGACCATTTCAGTCTCCATTGTTCTAGCATTTTTTTTGGCCGACAAGCCTAAAAAAAATCTAACAGTTTCCGACTTTATATTATGCACAAATTCTTTCAATTAAATTGGAATGTCGTTTCATATGTTTTGGAATGATTTATAATAGAGGTGACAATTATTGATCTGGTCCGAAAATATAACGTATATCTGAGTCGAAGTTAAGAAATTAAGGTTAAAACGTAATTGGGTTGACACGTGGCACAAGGAGCAAAACTTATATAAGTTGGATAGGATTAAGTCATTTCGACATAAACTGTCACAAATAACTCATTTATTTCAATGAGTCCTAAATCATAATGTTATTAAATTAACTTGATAATCCAACCAATCTTTTTAAAATTAGAACTCTCATTCATCATTTTTGGCTAAATTATTGATTTTATAGGTTTAAATTCATTTTGCCATGTTCACTACTCTAGTTAGGTATTTCACCCAAGGAAACATAGTACTCATTTATGACGACATTGTTCCAAACTTCCATCACAAGCTTGTGACCTATCAAAAGGAGCAAGTGGGAGAAATATTGTGAAAAGTCACAAGCAAGATGGTCTATGGTGGAGTTATTTCTCAAATAGTCATTTTACTAGGAAAGAATCTCGCAATTTTCTTATAAAATGGATAAATTTGGAATTGCAGCCAGAGCATCAAAGTGAAAAAATTCGAGCAGCATATGTATGTTAATGATGATAAAACACCCACAAATTTTTGAAGCGTAACTAAAATAAAGAAAGTCATGGAAATATGACGATACTTTCGTAGAAAGACTATCTAAATGACATGAGGATACAAAATAGTGATATTACTTTACAGTTAATTTCTCATTTTTCACCTCTGCCATACATTTAATCAGATTTACAGCGGCATCAACAGGAAGCTCCTTCCAAAATAAAGATACAACACTTAGACAACTCAATTCTGAGGAAACATGTAATTTTCCAACAAAATAAGAGTTCTAACAGGACCCGACCCGATGTGCTCCGGAGTTTTTCCAGCAAGTTTAAAAGCCTTTAAGCATTTGCCAAGCCCCTTGACGTTTGTTATCCACTAGACAGAGAAAACAAGTAGGCATGGTTGCTCAACTCAAAATTTCCTTGCCAAGCTACATGAAACCGGCTGCCGTAAGGATAAATTTCGTCCCCACGCTGCAGTGATTAAACAATCTCCTCATAAATGCATTCAAGATCTGCCGAAGTTGAAGAACAAAATATGGAGTAAGACCTCTGGTGTTCCTGAGAGAACAAAAGATTTCAAGGAAACAAACAAAGGGACAGGATATTGATGGAAAGATCTGTAAAAAACAGTGATCACTAAGTTTTAATAGTTGAAGTGTGTTGCGTCTTTCTTTTTCAAAAATCACGCATCTATAAATTTGACGCTTGTGATTTAAACAGGCAAGAAATCTCCGAGAGAAGAAAAAAGTATTCGGTTTAAATGACTTAATGAGTATTGCATTAAGAGAGATTCATAGAATCTGATGCAAAATATGTTTATGCAATATTTAAGCCAACACTTGGTAATAACAACCTGATGTAGATAAGTGAACAATGATCTCTACTTCCGAAACTGAAACTTTAACCGACTGAAAATTCTTTCATATTCCAGCATTAAATCAAACAATTGGTAATCGTCATGTCAATTCCAAAAAAAACTCAAGCAACACCATGTTATAATGATAAATCATCTCGGATTCAAAAAAAGATTGAGATAGTTACGACATAACCTTCAATGACCTTGTTCGACGGAGAGATGACAAAAATAAACCTTGAAGTGATGGAAAGATTTGGTTCCGAACATACACATGCACAAAACTACACTTAACAACCCACTAAAAATGCCAAAACCAAATTCAGAAGATTTACCTGGAATAGTAATTCTTCAATATCCTAGCACCAAATTACCTAAGAAGTAATTATCATTGTGTCAACTTAGAAACTTTTGTAGGAAATCGGGATTATCATGAGATAAATGGCCAAGGAACAGTGACAGTGCTAGCGTGGGCTTGAAATCCCATTCTAACCATCATATCACGACAATGCAATGTATTTGGCTTTGGCATATCGTTATTGATAATGAACCCTCTTATCAGCGTATTATAGGTGCCGCTATCAGGAGAGACTCTAGCTAGCTTCATTTTGTTTAGGAGCTCTAAAGCTCTACCCATAAGACAAATATGTAAATATGTTGCAAGTTACTTGGCATGCTAAACTTTAAGCGTTACAGCACACATAGAAGCTGAGTGAAAGTAGGAAACTCATACACAACTACACAAGCTTATTTACGAGAGATTACCTAGAAAAAATTTCGTGAAGGATTATGTATTCACAATCTTCAAGACACGGACCCCAGATCCGTAAAATTCATCCGGGAATCTGCTTATGTGAATCCTTGGAGGGTTTAATAGTCATGGTACAGGGGCTGTCTGAACACATTAGCACACTCGTCCACATCTAGGTAAGAAAAGAGTAGCAGCAGCACACTCGTCCATATCTAGCACACGTATGCACAAACCCATGCTTAAAACGAACACCGCCAGAACCCACTAAAAATGCATAAACCAAACTCAGAAGGTTTACATGAAAGACAGTTCCTCAATATCCTACCACCGAATAACCTGAAAATAAGTTACCATCGTGTCAACTCAGAAACTTTTCTAGGAAATCAGGGTTATCTTGAGACAAATGGCTAAGAAACAGTGACATAGTGCGAGTATCAGCTTCAAATCCCATGCTAACCATTAAATCACGATAACGTAATGCATTCGTCATATCGTTGTTGATAATGAATCCTCTAATAATTATATTATAGGTTACATCATTAGGAGAGCATCCAAATTGCTTCATTTTGTTAAGGATCTCTATAGCTGTACTCATAAGGCCCATTTTGCAGTATCCCTTAATCATTGTAGTATAAATTTTATGATCAGGTACACCACCCTTTGACAGGAGATCAAAGACAAGGATTTCAGCATCTTTAACCTTGCCAGCCTCACACAAGCTATCAATCAGAATATTATAGATGGTGTTATTAGGAGAACATCCATTAGACTCCATAACGGTAAGCAATGCCACGGCCTCATCGAGTTGTGCATTTTTACACAGCCCGTCTAATAAGGAACCATAAGTGCAAACATTTGGCTTTATTCCATAGATTTGCATGTCTCTAAAGAGCTCCTGTGCCATTAAAATCCTACGAGATTTACATAACCCATCTATCAGAGTGCTATAGACCACTACATTAGGAGTAATCCCTTGTTCTAACATTTCTTGCAACATGGCAAGAGCCTTATCGATGCTTTTAAGTTTAACATATCCATTGATCAAAGTACTATATGTCACAACGTCAGGGTGGCAATGAGTTTGTACCATTAAATCCATGAGATCTCTTGCCTTGTCCATTTGGCCGCACAAACAATATCCATCCAATAAAGCATTATATGTAAGTAAATCAGGAGACACGCCTCGTTCAATCATTATCCCTATAATGGCTTCTGCTTCATCAAACATTCCATCCTTACACTGCATGTCAACCAACATCGAATAAGTAGCAACATCTGGTGCAATGTTGCTATCCATCATCTCAACCAACATTTCCTTAGCCTCTCCTCTACGCCCTAGATTGAACATACCTCGTATCAACGAGGTATATGTGAACACATTTGGTTTAATACCCTCGGTTTTCATGGTTGAAAAGAGATTAAGCGCCTCATTTACCAACTTGTCTTTGCAAAGACTATCAATAAGAGTACTATAGATGACAATGTTAGGCTTACAACTCGAGGGGCTAGATTTCATTCGGCCGAGCAGGTGGAGAGCACCGGCATTGTCACCAATGCTGCAAAGACCTTTCACCATCGTGCCATAGGTAACTATATCTGGTTGAATGCCAAGCTTAGTAACGACTACATCCAACAACTTAACAGCCTCACGAAGCCGAGCATTTTGAACAAGGCCGTTAATTAAGGTGGTAAACAGAATTAAATCAGACTCAAAGGGATACCCAAGCTTAAGGGACTTGGCAAGGAGAGAATACCCGAAATCGACACGGCCTATGTGGCAGTAACAATTAGCAAGGATCCCAATAGAATACGAATCGGGTCGGGTACCAGATAACTCAAGTTGCCTAGAAAGAGAAATGACAGTAGAGTGAGGTTGTAAGCGTTTAAGTTTAAGCATGGCGGAGAATAACCTGCTAAAATCAACGATCGAAGGTCGCTGATGAAGAGACATCATTTGGTGGAATAGATTTAGGGGAATTTGAAAATTATGAAACCCTAATTTACATTCTTCCTTCACATATTCCAGAAACTTACGAGGATCATCAATAGCAATAAGCTTGACATTAGTAGAATTGGAGAAATAACGGGAATTGAATTGAAAATGAGGTTGAAATTGAAACCCTAATTTAGAAAAAGGGGAAGACATTTTTACAGAAAAAAAGGGAGAAGAAGAAATGAATACCAGAAACATAGCAGCTCGGCAAATGGCGAGTGAAGTTTTTTTTTTTTTTTTTTTTTTTTATTCTAAACCATCCAGTAATCCGAACCACATTGGGCCGACTAATCCGGATTTCGGGGCGTGTCCAAGGATTACGGTATTTAAACCCCTCCCAATCGCAGTTGTGGGGGATCGATCCGCAGACCTCCCTACCAAGGCCAGCTCCATGCTACCACTGCGCCAACCAACGATCGGTTCAAATGGCGAGTGAAGTGATGTACAGTACAATAATGTGGGAGTAAACAGTTTGTCTCATTCAATGTGGACCTTTTTGTCGAATCGGTTATATTCCGAGAGCGCGGTCATACTTAGACAATGACCGTATATATTGTTGTCCTCCTCCCGTAAGATGAGAGAGGGTCCTCTCTATTTCTTTTAGGAAATGGAGAGTCAATTACCTCTCTAACAATCATAAAATAATGCAATGTAATTTACTCTCCCTTATTCCTTTATTTGAAATGGACTCCCGTAGGATAGAGTGACACTGATTAGTATCTTTGAGAATGATGGTGATGGGTCATTCTCACAGTTTGCCTACAAAGTTAAAAATTGTTTGGTTAGGATGTTGCCTTGGACTCTGGGTCTGCGTTACTTCTCACTGGTTGTGCCTGATTAATCGAAGTCTTGATAACAGTGTATAATCCTCATCGATAACAGTGTATAATCCCCTCGCGGTAGATGCTCTCATGAAAAAATTAACAGTTACTCAAAAAGTTTGCTCAATTTCCAGGGTTTAATCTAGACATTTTTTTTAGCTTGCGAGTGAATGAGAGCCTCATAGCAACTGACATAATACATTTAGAAGAAAATAGTGTCGGAGTACGTATGAAATGTACATCACCGTTATATAGTACATTTAGAAGAAAATAGTGTCTGGAGTATGTATGAAATATACATCGCCGTTATATAGTAATCGTGTACATTTTGGGACTAAGGTGAAAACAAATTTACAGCTTATTACATAGCTATAGAGTTTTACGATTCACTTAATTACCTCAACCGTATAATAGCCAAACTTCTCAACCGTGCCACTTCTCTCTATAGCCAAACATCCAAACATAGCAGAGCTCTCTTTGAATATCATCACTATCAGACAATTTAACATCTCAACCGTGCGACTTCTCTCTATAGCCAAAACAAACACATCAGCGTCTGCCCCAAACTTCGAGGTAAAAACTCCCAACATCAGAAACTTCAAAGCTATAGCATCACATTTCTCCGTCAGCTTCTTTGTTTCAGTATACTCAAGATCGACATACATAGTCCCTTTGAACAGGCTACCTTTGGGATGGGCATATCAGTCGAGGCAACACCCATAGAGTTTTGTGGCTTTGTGATATTAGCATAGTTCATAACCATACTGATTGCAGCTTCAGTTAAGGAGAAATCTATCAGATCGACTAGTGTTCCTCTTTCTCAATGTCATTGATTGACATAGTTCGCAGCTGCACTGCTCCCTTTTCTTCTTGCTCTTGTTCTTCGTTAAAGAATGAACCATTTGAAGCAGCCTATCTCCATTTCTGATTAAAAGGTCCTCTAACAATAAGTGCGGCCAAAATATTTTATTAGCAAACTGAATGCGGCCAAGAAAAAACTCCGTATAATTATTCTTTTATTTATACTCCATGCAATATTTCATTTTTTTCTGCCTGATAACCTTTCTTCTTTTAATGAACCCTATACAGTAACCAGCCAATCAGGAGCACAAGTATTGTTCCTAATGATATTCCCAGTCCTGTCGATCAAAGAAAGAAACGCAAGGAGAGATTAGACATTTTTACTAATAGAAATATTAGAGATTTTACTTTCAAATTATTAAGGCTATACTGCTTTGACAATTGACTTTGTCCGAGTGTCGTGTGAAAAACACGACATTTTCTGGGACAAGACACAAAAACCAACAAACATTTCCTTAACATACCTATATCTGCAGAGGACCCGCTTCCGACACTTAGACCAACAAAAACATGACTCGGATCCTGGTCAAATAGCTCTATCCGTTAGAGGAGACATAGGAAACATTATGCACTTTCACAGTTTCATGCGGTATGTATAATGGAACATCCCTTAATTTTAGTCAAATATGTATATATGGTCCAAGTCACTTCGCATGCTAAACTTTTTAAGTGTTGCAGCACAAACTGAAGCGAGTGAAAAATGGAAACTCATACACAACTACACAAGCATATTTACGAAAGATTACCTTCTTAAAGGATTATGTATTCACATTCTTCAAAGACACAGACGCCATGCTTCAGTCCATATCCGTAAAAATCATCAGGGCATCTGCATATGTGAATCCTTGAAGGGTTAATACAAGTCATGGTACAGGCACTGTCCGAACCAAGCAGCGCACTCGTCCACATCTAGGTAAGGAAAGGGTAGCAGCAGCGCACTCGTCCATATCTAGCACACGTATGCACAAACAAACACCGCCAGAACCCACTAAAATATAATGACGAAATACTTCACTTGGAGTCATGTGTTTGAAGGATTTACTTAGAATCAGAGGTGTTATATCTGTTACATATACACACAAGAAATAGGGATTATGTCTTAAGTCGATAACGAGAGAGATCAGAGATGTCTTTGTTACACAATAATTACTTTCTCACTAAGATACAGATTTAGAGGAAACAAAGTCAGTAGTATAGAGCTAGTATTTTTGTCCATCCCAACAAAACCTGGCAAACCAATATTAATTACCCATCTGACACAAAGATACATTCACCATTGAGAATGTACAAATTCATACATACATAAAACTAATTCAAAACCAATATTAATTACCCATCTGGCACAAAAAAAAAAATTGTCTTTAATATTGCAAGTTTTTTTCCTTCTTTTACTAATGTGCAGAGAAACTAACAACAAAAATGCGTCTTTTTGTCAAAATACTCCAATCATGTCTCTGTATTAAACAAGAATATTCCTAGCAAAATATTAAGCTTTAGTTGGTCACAACAGAAAACTCCCAACAATTTTAGAAAATAAGATAGACAGTAGTTTTTGTGTAGTGGCTGGAGAGTGGAGAGTGGAGAGTGGAGAGTGGAGAGTGGAGATTGAGGTTATAGCGGTTCCCTTTTCCAGTGAAAACAACGAATCTTCATAATCCCTCCGCAAGAACAAACTTAAGACATTTAAACTCGGCCCACTGCAAGAGATAAAATAACATAACCTTGTGCAAAAGTTGGGAATACAGCATCATTCTGACTCTCAAATCCCAACTGAACTAAATAGCCACATTAAAGAAAAGTTGCACAAGCAGTACACGTTATCAAATAAAATGATAAAATGCAGTTGTTAACAGGACGAGCAAACCAGTAAAGGAAAAACAATCTCGTCTATCTCCCTTACAAATACAAATAAAAATTATGTAACGACAGGGGGCAACATGAGCAACATTTACAGGAAGACCAACAAAGAAAAAGCATGCAATATGTGGTCTACTCTTCGCATTCGGGGTTGAAATGGTCATGTTATTGTTATATGTATGCCAAGTGCCAACGCCTCTGATAGTCTGGTGCACAATACGAATATAGCAAAAACTCAAAGCAGAGAAAGTCACAACATTGGACTGACAGTGGTTTTTGACCATCAAATCCATGAGATGTCTTGGTTAGTTTATTCAAGTACTGTTATTAATTATTTAGACACTCCGAGTCATGGGCTTCGACCCATCCTTCGGGAGGATATCTTTGGGGTCGCTATTCCCCGTGTAATAGCTAATACTTAATTTTCGGGGCTTTGCCCCTCATGAGTACCAAAAAAAAAAAATTAGGAGCCAATCCTTGTTTGATCATTATCGGTAATAATGGCTTGTGCTTCATCAGCCATCTTGTCCTTTCAGTCCAAGTATGTTCAACGTCGTTGCCATTAACAATAAAATCAGCAAAATGAAGCTTTTAAGCTCTTAGGAAACCAAGGAAAATAATGAATCGTGACTATCATGGCATATATAAATCTAAATAGCAAGATTTCATACCAAACATCCACCAAAGTAACCAACAAGGAAACAGGGGCAAGTTACACAAATAACTTCTGAAACATCAAATATCGCAGGTATAGAAGACATCTTCCTTTTCCATATTTCCAATGGAGCCAAAGATTCATTACTCTTTGGTTCTGGATTATGATGGAATAAAGCAAAATGGCTCACTAAAGTGGCTGCGCTTCTTTCTCATGTGAAGTGGTGGTCCTTTGATGCAGTTCTCGACGCAATTTTCATCTTGGGTCATTCGGAAACAGCCTCTTTGTGTTGTTAACACAAGGGTAAGGCTGCGTACATCCGACCTCCCCTTACCCCACAATTTGCGGGAGCCATTGAGGCATTGGGGTAATGTTGTTGTTGTTGTATAGAAGACATCTTCCCTATCATGACTTTTCCGCGATCATCCTTGCCCTAAAAAAATAAACTGCAAACAAACACATTCTCCCATAGTCCCATATTTAAGTAATATTTAAACCAAGGAAAGTTAATGTGAGTTACAATCAAGTATGAGGAAAGCTCGGTTAATGACTTAGATAGGAATTGAAGTGAAAACCAAGAATCGTAAAGCAAATCAGAAACAACAGCCTCTAAGGCAAAAACCAAGAACTACCAGCATGAGGATTAGATAAAGGTCCATTCTTTTTGCAAAACCCATGTATTCCCTCGCCAATTTCCACAAAGCTCGGCTGAGACAAAGCCGAAAGCAGAGCAACCATAGCATGTAATCAGGTTTTAATGCAAGTATTTCTCATGTCTGTAAAAACTTTAACCCCTCATCCCAAAACCCACAATACCCGTAACCATTTAAAAAGCGAACTCCACGTACCAAGTCTGGTGCAAACACACCTCAAGCTCTAATAACGGAGACACCCAAAAATAGAAAAGAACAACAAATGACCGGGATAGAGGGAGTAAAAAACAGTTAAAAAAATTAGGGTTTTTCTAGATGTAACCTGTGTTTTTCCTGATTCTACAATATACCCCCGCCTTTTCAAAATCACAGAAAATACCCCTAAACTTAGTAATTTGTTCTACAAATACCCTAAATGCTAAAATTTTAGGAGTTTAAATATTATATTTGGGCGATTTTAGTTGATTACTCATCTAGATTAAGTATTGCAATCAATATAAACCAAATCCCGTGCTCAAAGGATCGACAAATCCCTTGACATATTGCAAGAAATGTAATAGACGACTGCGTCAGGGGAAATCCCAAACTCATACATTTTTTGCAATATGTCGAGGGCTTTGGCGATCCGTTGTTGATCTGGAGTAACATCCAATTGTAGATTAGTAAACCCTAATTATTGACATTGTGCCCTAATTGACGACGAGGATCATCATCAATCGAAATAATCTTAATGTTGGTAGAATTGCAAAAAATAGGGGGACTGAATTGCAATTGATGACGCAAATGCAATCACAATTGAAATAAAGAAGACATAATAATAAGAAATCGGATAATAAGAAGAAATTGAAAGGAGAATAAGAGGCGAGATGAGTTACAGATCTACTCCGTGTCTCCGTATGATTTGGTATATATATAGTACCTCGTCTCAAAACGTAACCCTAATTATGGTTATGGATCTAGAATATTCAACTTATTGCATAAAATAATAATATATCTCATAGGGTGTTGATTTTTATAATATATATTTTACTCTTTGTAATACATTATTGACTCTTTTACCCCTCTTATTTTCCCATCTCCTTTCCCTAGGTATGAGGTATGAGTTTGGAATGAACCAAACACATACCATGTGTTTGGTTGACAAAATTAAAGGTTTGATACCCATACGGCCATACCTCATGGGGGTTTCTCATACCCAGGGAGGGGGTGGGTATGAGATTGATACTTATGGTATCAAATTACAAATATTAAAAGTGATAAAAACAATTGTAAAAAGATCATTTTATATATTTATTTGATTAAATTTTCTTTACATGATTTAATAGTATAAAAATTATTATTAAAAATATTGTATTTTGAAGAGTTTTTAGCTTTGATTAGTTTCTAACCCATACCCCCAAAATTGAACCAAACACAAGCTATGAGGTATCAAGTTCCAACCCGATACCACCCAGGTATGATTCTCGATTCCAAACCCATACCCACGCGTGAACCAAACACCCCCTAAATTTGTTATTCTTTCAATTCTCATCTCCTTTTCTAGACTTCTACCCACCACTGCAATCATTCATCACCGTCAATCACCGCCCTATGTCATCGCCGTAAACCACCATACACCACCACCGTCAGAAATGACTGATTTTGCACTATCGCATAGGAAAAGGGGGCGGACAATTTGATTTCTTGATACATAATTAGAGTGATGAGGAATTGAGGATAACCATGATTACCAGGATAACCCTTGTATGCCATTATTAGTGGACCAAACATTAACGACATGCATAAATTGACAATTAGGCAAGACATTTGTTTAAGTTGACATATGAAGTTGGGAGTACATCTGGGTTTTTCGAATTACGAAGGGTGAGAATGGCCGTCGGAGGAGGGTGGGTTTGTTGGTACAACCGGACGAGGGGAATTGTGACGTGTAGTGGTGGTTCGACATGGTAGTGGACTAGTGGGTGGATGAGGAGTACTATAGTCCGAGGATTCCATGTTTTTTTCTTTTATTTTGGATGTAGTACAATAGTGTGTAAAAAGTACTGTAATGAGTAACATATTGTGAAAATAAATTACAATCCCATAGGGTGTGTATACACTATATACTAATAATATACGCCTTGTATGTATTATGTATCTGAGACATTCTATATAAAGCTAGATAAAGACACTTGTGCAAAAATATATCTCACCCATTCAAAAGGATGAGATAGGTTGGTCATATCTTAGAGTAATATAGCGACATAGGCTAAAAGTGGAGATTATATAAGTTTCAACCAAGAAGGTATGACATCTACGACTGGCAAAACCATGACTTATGGAAAATAAATAACGAAATAGAAGAACAAGGTAGAATTTGCAGCCATATTCTCACAAGATCACCCTTGATTATTTAACACTAATTCAATATACTCCTTGATTATTACAACTTGAGTAATTAATTAATCATTGTTAACTTTTAAGGTGAAGCAAGGGACTAAGTAATCCACATCAGATCACCCTTACCCTCTCGAAGGATCTTCACAACCAGTCCACCAACAACCTGATCACCTAACGTTCCTCTTCCCCGATGTTGATTGACATAATTTTCAGTCGCACTGCTTTTTTTTTTTGCCACCATTAGGTAAGAACGCATACACACGCACATGTATAGGTCTCAAGGCAACAACCATAGAGCGTTGTGATATTAGCATGGTTCATAATCATTCTTGTTGCAGCTTCGATTAAAAAATATCAACCCATTTCGGATCAACCTTAACTTCAAATGGGGCCTTGACCACCACTATTCTGATCATTTAATGTTCATCTGTAGATGCTACAAGAATCGGCAAGAGTAAGATCACTAGATCAGGGTTATAGTTGTTTTGTAGTCTTTTGATGTCATTGACTACTTGATTGACAGAATTTTAAGCTGCAAATCTTCAATGCTTCATTTTCTTGGCCATGGCTTAGAGGAAGCTGCATTCCGAGTAAAATACCACCATTTCTGATTAAATACTCCTCTGACTCGAGCTTAGACTCTTCTTTCATACTCTTGTATTCTGTCAAAGCATGACACATATATGCAGTAGAAAATTTAGGAGAAGCTCTTGTAGGCTTGTAGCTCTCTCGATGAGTCGATGTAGTTGACTACTGATATTTTAATACTTTTGGATTGGTTTTCTACGTAAACACATGTTGCGTGCACATAGGTTAACGAATCCCACACTCTTTCAGTCTTTCTGCAGAAAGCAAAACATGCTTACAAAAATGTGAACTATTGGCTAGATGGAACAAATCTGGAATGCATAAAGCCATAAGCCATATGCGGGAAAAGAGGGAGTACTAATTACCTGTTACCTTTCGCAAAGCAATATGCCTAAAAGATTGATCTTAAGAGTCTAACCAACTTAGCACTGCTCCCTTTTCTTTTACAGTCATGATCTTGTATACGCCAACAAAATCAGAAAATTTGCAAAGATACAAATGTCAAGGTAACCATACTTGTGAACAGAGGAAATTTTTTGTTACACTTGTGAGTGTGCAAAACACAAACAAAATTCACTTGGATTATTTTTCTCAAACAAAGAAAATAACAATTAGAAATTTTCACTAACCTTGACCTTCGATGCAATGGTGAATGTCTCTTCATAAAAATGACGAGTAGCTATGTTGCTCAGACTCGTTTAGAAGTATCCGACACGGGTGCGTGTCCAAGTGTCGGACTCGGCTATTTTTCTGAAACATATTCATATTTTGGTCTAAAACGAGGTGTCCAAGTGTCATACCCATGTCCGAGTGTCAAGTGTCGGACACGGGTACTCCAGGAATTTAAAAGAGTCGGAGTAACATAGACGAGTAGTCAACCAATCCAGATGGTAAATGTCAGGGTTTATCAAAAGATTGGAGGCTCTCGAGCTGGAGCTGCTCTTGAAGATCCGCAAAGGTAAAGGTCCAATAGCTTGACAACATCCTTCACTACAAGTAATAAAGTGACAGCAGAAATGTCACCGTCACTGATATCAACGACTTGGCTCTCCTGCATCAGTCACTAACTGGACACTTCAGTTTCAGTACAAGTTGCTATTGACACGACATTCCTTCCAATAAAAAAACAACTCAGACACTACATTCTGTGTTAGTGTTGAACTACACAAATGACGTTTATGGTGGGTTAATAGGTCGGAAGTTATTGTATTGGAGGAATAAATACAAGTACATAATACAGCCACAATAGTATTAACCCTAGAATAAAGTGGTTCACTTAAAGCCATCTTTCATGTAATCCTTTGTTAGTCGGTGTAATAGATGCCTTAGTGTGAACCAAATATGGCTAGTATTGAGCTGAAGAAAAGGGTCTGCCATGGTAGATGATGGATGTTTACACAAACATTCATGGAAATAACAAGCTTTGTTAATTAACGTTTGTAGTAGGACAAGTGAACAACATGCTTGGACATTTTCAATCATGGAAGGAAGGTAGAAAGTTCAATTGTTTAGAATAGTCATATACTTCAAATCATGTGTGCCAATATCTGACCAAGTCTTGGTCTTTTACCACTTGCCAAAAATAATTTCGCAATCCGCACAGTTTAACTACCAAAAGGTAAACTGTTAAACAGATAACTATCTAATTCTTCTCCGATATTGGAGGAACACCGAAAAAGTATCAGCCAAATTCAACCAATATAAGCTAGCAGCACAAAATTGGATTAACCAGTATTTCTGTCATGTGTGGCCAACGAGCCAAATTCAACGAATAGACGTGGCCAACGAGCCAAATTCAACGAATAGACGTGGCCAACGAGTCAATGGATCATAATTTCGTCGGATTAACACGATTATCCATCCAATTTGGTTCGAATTCATTTTGCCATGTTCAAATGTTCAATACTCTAGTTAGGTATTTGATCGAAGGAAGTATATACATTTTGGAGTTATTTTCTCATCTACTCATTTTACTATGAAAAAAATCTCTTAACTTTCCTGTAAACTGGATAATACGAAATTGTAAAACACCCATCAATTTTGGCACGGTAACTAAAAAAAGAAGACAGGCATTCTAACACTTTGCGACTGAATTTGTAAGTAGACGTTAATTAGATTAATGTCATACTATTTCTCGTGACTGTTGATATGGTCTATGGAAATATGACGACGATTTTATATAGAGACAATCTAAATAACAAAAGGATACAAAAAGTGATAATTACTTACAGTTAATTTCGTGTTTCTTCATCTCTGCCATAAAATTAAATACAGCAGCATCAACATGCAACTCCCTCCAAACATACAAGGCACTTTGATACCTCATTTCAGAACAAAGAAAAAGTAGATAACGGAGCTCCTCTTCCGGCTCCCACAAGGACAAATTTTGTTCCCACTCTGCAATGATTAAACCATCTTTTCATAACTGCAATCAAGATTCGTCGAAGCTGGAAAACAAAATACGGAGCAAGACCTCTGGTGTTCCCTGAGAGAGCAAAAATTTCAAGAAAACAAACAAATGGACGGGATATTGATTGAAAGATCTGTAAACAACAATGATCACAAAATTTAATATTTGAAGTGTGTTGAGTATTTCCTTTTCAAAAATCGGGTGTCTATACAATTTGAGGCTTAAGTGTATGTATTTACTCGCTGAACCCCATCTGTTGAGATGGGCGTTACTGTTATGATTTAAATACACAAGAAATCTCCAAAGAGAGACAAGAAACGGTATTCAGTATAAATGAGTTAATGAGTCGTGACGAGAAATTCAAAGAATATGAAGGGAAAAATGGATATGCAGTATTTAAGCCAACACTTAGAACCGTCATCACCTTCAAAGACCTTGTTCGACATTATATTGAGGTTACATAATGGCCAAACCAAATTCAGAAGGCCAAACCAAACATAAAAATACACACAAAACCACACTTAAAACAACCCACTAAAATGGCCAAAACCAAATTCAGAAAGTTTACCTGAATGATAATTCTTCAATATGCTAGCACCAAATTACCCGGGAAGTAACCATTGTGGTTTCAACTTAGAAACTTTTGTAAGAACTCGGGGTCACCATGACATAAATGGTCAAAGAACAATGACATGGTACTAACATCTGCTTCAAATCCCATGCTAACCATTATATCACGATAACGTAATGCATTTGGCATATCGCTGTTGACAATGAATCCTCTTACAAGTGTATTATAGGCAACATCATCGGGAGGGCAACCAACTTGGTTCATTTTGTTTAGGAGCTCTAAAGCTTTACTCATAAGACCCTTTTTGCAGAACCCTTTAATCATTGAAGTATAAGTTTTATGATTGGGTACCAAACCCTTTGACAGGAGATCAGAGACAAGGTTTTCAGCATCTTTAAATTGGCCAGCCTCACACAAACTGTCTATCAGAATATTGTAGATAACAATATTAGGAGCAACTCCATTAGACTCCATGTCGGAGAGCAATGCCACCGCCTCATCAAGTTGTGCATTTTTACATAGCCCATCTAATAAGGAAGCATAAGTACAGACATTTGGTTTTATTCCATTTGTTTGCATGTCATTGAACAACTGTTGTGCCATTAGGATCCTATCAGATTTACACAACCCATCTATGATAGTGCTATAGGACACAACATTAGGGGAAATCCCTTTCTCAAACATTTCTTGCAGCATGTCAATGGCCTTGTCGATGCTTCTAAGTTTAACAAATCCATTGATCAATGTATTATAAGTCACAACGTTAGGGTGATAGTGAGTTTGTACCATTAAATCCATGAGATCTCTTGCCTTGTCCATTTGGCCAACTAAGCAATATCCATCCAATAGAGCATTATAAGTGTGTACATTAGGAGACACACCTCGATCAATCATTATCTGTAAAATGGCTTCCGCTTCATCTATCATCCCGTCCTTACAGTGCATGTCAACCAACATGTTATAAGTAGCAACAGTTGGTGCAACATTGTTGTCCAACATCTCAACCAACATTTCCTTAGCCTCTACCTTACGGCCTAGATTGAACAAACCTCGTATCAATGAGGTATATGTGAACACATCCGGTTTCATGCCCTCCATTTTCAGGATTGAAAAGTGGTTGAGGGCCTCGGTTAAAAACTTATCTTTGCAAAGACTGTCGATAAGGGTGTTATAGATGACAAGGTCAGGCTTACAACTCGAGGGGCTAGAATTCATTCGGCGGACCAAGTGGAGAGCGCCAGCATTGTCCCCAATCCCGCAAAGACCTTTGACCATGGTACCATACGTAAATCGATCTGGCTGAATGCCAAGCTTAAAAACAGCTACGTCCAGCAACTTAACCGCTTCCCGAAGCTGGTTATTATGTACTAGGCCATTGACTAAGGTGTTGAAGATAACACAATTAGAGTCAAAAGGGTAACCAAGCTTAAGAGACTTGGCAAGGAGAGAAAACCCAAAATCAACACGGCCTACGTGGCAATAACAATTAGCAAGGATCCCAATAGAATACAAATCGGGTTGGGTACCGGATAACTCAAGTTGCCTAGAAAGCGAAATGACAGTAGTGTGAGGTTGTAAGCGTTTAAGTTTGAGCATGGCAGAGAATAACCTGCTAAAATCGATAATCGAAGGTCGGGGCACAAGAGACATCATTTGATTGAAGAGTTTTAGGGGAAAATGAAGATTATGAAACCCTAATTGACATTGTTCTCTAACATAATGCATTAACTTACGAGGATTATCAATAGCAATAAGCTTAAGGTTAGCATTACTGCAGAAATAACGGGAATTAAATTGCAAATGATGTTGAAACCAAAACCCTAATTTCAAAAAAGGGGAAGACATTTAAATAAACGAAAGTGAAGAATTACCAGAAGAAAGAAAGAGAGAAGGTAACAGATCTCAGCTCGCTTGAATGTGTACTTATGATTTACTCGTAAATGTACAAGTTTACACATAGACAAAGGTATGTACTCCCTCCATTCAACAATTATCACCCCATTTCTCCATTATATGTGAGAGATATTATATTAAAATGGGGTGATAATTGTTGAATAGAGGGAGTATTTGTTTACGTCTTGTTTCAACTAGCTTATCAGTTGGTCTCCCTTGACCATTAGACGAATATTGATATAACATCGTAAGTCTATAACACGGATTATTATGGTTACATTTGTCCATAAAACGATCACAATCTTTCATTTTTTGATAAGACGGAAATACTCCGTCTGAAACAAGAATTTGTATTTTTTTGGTTGTACTTGTAACTTAACTTATCTTGTCATCATGTTCAATATTTTCTACTTTTTCCCAATTATTTGTTTGATTTTGTTCATTGTATGGGGTATGAAAATTTAAAATCAAAGGTATTACTGAATTAGTAGCAAAACGACAAAAATGTTATATGTTCATGTTCATTATTTTCTCCTTTTCGTCTAATTTGTTTGTTTTTTTTTACCTAGATCTCTTACGCAAACAAGCAAAAATAACTTCTTCCAACATAACTTTTTTTCAAAACTTGTATACCATAACATAAACACCTAACTCATACAGTACTAAATACCAAATCACAACTCCAATCCCGTCCACTCTCCTCAATTTTTGCGCCTAAGCAAAGACAAACATTAACGGGGGCGGAGGGAGTAGAACGTTATTTACAAAAATAAATCCATTTATTAACGTACAAATTAGTTCAAAATGGCACGATTTTGAGAGAGTATTTAAAAAAAAAAAAGGTTTTGTAGTTCTAAAATAATTTGGAGTCACTGTTCAAAGATTGAACATGAAGCTAAGATAAATTCATCAATCTACTCTGCTCATTTAAACCGGATCCCTCCTAGTTTACGACTCATATCAGCACTCTGCACTCCGGAGCTATAAACATCAGACTTATCACTTCAATCAGATCCCTCCCAGATAGTGCAAAAGCAATGGCAACAGACGCCTCCAACGGCCACTCCATTTCATAGGCTTTTCAAAAGCCATATCACCATGTAATGATTGATATAGGTCCTTATTTGGATATAACTCGTAAACCACTAGCGGTATATAGATATTAAGTATACTAGCATGACATATCACCATTCCTCCGGACACATTCGTTGACAAAAGACCAGTCAGTTCAGGATTTATATCACACTCCTGGGGAATTTTGACGGTTGCTATCCTGTCATCGAGAGTAGCTTTGCAGACAATATTCTCGCGATTACTACCAACAAGAAGATCGGGATCATAGTCGTTTGTAGCATTCTTGAGCTCTTCCTCAGAGAAAATGTTTAGATGTTCTGATCCTATGTCTTACCCTTGGCTCAAAGCTATCTGTTTTTCCAACAGAATACTCACATTTTTAGTGAAATTGTCCTCCTTAGCCTCAAACTTTTGCCATCCAATGTTAATCTTCTTGCACTTCTTCTTTGATTGACCTTCACCCATCTGAATCAGGAAAGGGCAGCCCGGTGCACGATGGCGTCCCCACTAGGCGAGGGTCCGGGGAAGTGTCCCACCACAAGGGTGTAATTGGGGCAAGCCTTCCTTGGCCATTTTGGCAAGAGGCCGCTCCAAGGACTTGAACCAGTGACCTCACGGTCACAAAGCAACACCTTAACCGGTGCGCCAAGGCTCCCCTCCCCATCTGAATCAGGAACTCTGCAAAAACAATCAAATCTCATAACGGGGTTATCACGAGATAAATGGTCAATGAACAATGACATGGTGCTTACTGCTAACGTCAGCTTCAAAATCCCATGCGAACCATTATATCACGAAAACGTAATGCATTCGGCATATCGTTGTTGACAATGAATCCTCTAATAAGTGTATTATAGGTTCGCTTATTGGGAGTACAACCGACTTGGTTCATTTTGTGTAGGAGCTTTACAGCATCACGCATAAGACCCTTTTTGCAGAACCCCTTAATCATTGAAGTATAAGATCTATGATTGGGTACCAAACCCTTTGACACGAGATCAGAGACAAGGTTTTCAGCATCTTTAAATTGGCCAGCCTCACACAAGCTGTCTATCAGAATATTGTAGATAACAATATTAGGAGCAACTCCATTAGACTCCATCTCCCTTAGCAATGCAACCGCCTCATTGAGTTCTGCATTTTTACATAGCCCGTCTAATAAGGAAGCATAAGTGTAGACATCTGGTTTTATTCCATCTATTTGCATGCCGTAGAACAGCTGACGTGCCAGTAAGATCCTATTAGACTTACACAACCCATCTATCAGAGTATTATAGCCCACGATGTCATGGGCAATGCCATGCTCTAACATTTCTTGCAGTATGTCAAGGGCTTTGTCAATCCTATTAAGTTTAACATATCCATTGATTAAAGTATTATAAGTCACACCATCGGGGTGACACTTCGTTTCTACCATTAAATCAACGAGCTCTCTTGCCTTGTCCATTTGGCCACACAAGCAATATCCATCCAATAAAGCATTATAAACAACCACATCACGAACCACACCTTGTTCAATCATAATCTTCATAATGGCTTGTGCGTCATCAATCATTCCATCCTTAGCCTCTCCCTTACGGCCTAGATTGTACATACCTCGTATCAATGAGGTATATGTGAACACATTGGGTTTGATGCCCTCGGTTTTCATGACTGAAAAGAGATTGAGGGCCTCTGAAACCAACTTATCTTTGCAAAGACTGTCGATAAGTGTGGCGTAGATGAAAAGGTCTGGCTTACAACCCGAGGGGCTAGAATTCATCCGGAGGAGCAACTCAAGAGCGCCGGCATTGTCCCCGATCTTACAAAGAGCTTTTACCATGGTACCATACGTAACTAGATCTAGCTGAATGCCAAGCTTAAGGACGGCTACATCCAACAAGTTAGAAGCGTCTAGAAGCCGATCATTTTGAACAAGGCCATTAATTAATGTGGTAAACAAAACTAAATCCGACTCAAAGGGATAACCAAGTTTAAGGGACTTGGCAAGGAGAGAAAACCCAAAATCAACACAGCCTACGTGGCAATAACAATTAGCAAGGATCCCAATAGAATACAAATCGGGTTGCGTACCGGATAATTCAAGTTGCCTAGAAAGCGAAATGACAGTAGAGTGAGGTTGCAAGCGTTTAAGTTTGAGCATGGCAGAGAATAACCTGCTAAAATCGATAATCGAAGGTCGGCGCACAAGAGACATCATTTGGTAGAATAGATTAATAGGAAATTGAAGATTATGAAACCCTAATTTACATTGTTTTCTAACATAATGCATAAACTTACGAGGATTATCAATAGCAATAAGCTTAAGATTAGCAGAATTGCAGAAATAACGGCAATTAAATTGGAAATGATGTTGAAACGGAAACCCTAATTTCAAAAATGGGGAAGACATTTCAATAAACGAAAGTGAAGAATTACCAGAAGAAAGGAGGCAACGCTTAATAAATCTCCGGTTCTCAGCTCATTTTTTTTGGGTGCGCAAGAGGGACGAAGCCCCGAATCAGGTCGTAAATGTCAAAGTCTAAAGATAAATAAATAATGTATTCCGAATCCATTTTTAAAATAATGCTCAAAAATAAAGTATTTGTCGTTTTGGGTCGGTTTTGGGTCGGTTTTGAAAATAATTGTCGAAATGGTGTCCACGTAGACTCGGGATTGCGGAACCTGAAATTTGGGATAAACACGCCATAGAGAGTGACGTGTTTATAGTTATTATGAAAGTGTACTTATTGGGAAGTAAACGTAAGGAAACACGCCAATACGAATGGCGTGTCTTACTAAATAAACACGCCACTCCTCCTGGCTGGTCTTGCTAAATAAACACGCACTCCAAATCAGCATCTCATCACCATTACCAAATCATCTTCAACACCCACATTAATGGCTTATCATCTCCGTCACACCCCAGCCACCATGGTTCGCTTCAATCGAGTCATTATGGCTCGGACTAAGCCACAACCAATGAACCACAAACACCGCCACTGCTCTCCCTTGCTCCGCTACTTAAAATCGAAACCCGACCCCGCTGCTCAATTACGATTTACGATTAGCCCAGATTCAACTTTCAATCAATCCCGTCGGAATCGGAATCGAGTTAATTAGCATCACCATAGCTGCTCAATTCAACAACCGGCCCGACCATTGCCGCTCACCTCGGTCCAACACCATCGAAACGAAGTTAGAGCAACGAACCACCTCCGCATCTCCAACGAACCAGATAACCACCACTTGCACCTGCTCGCATACAACCCATAAACGCCGGGTTCGTGTCACATCGTACCACTGCCGCTTAAGTTGTGTGAGGTAAGGAGGATAAGGAGGAAGCATGGTTGATTGGCATAAATGTTACAGTACGTGGTACTGTTTTCAATTGAAAATTTTTAATCCATGAGCCACGCCACTATCAATGGCGTGTCTCCTCAAGTATACCCGCCGTTCCGTGTGGCGTGTTTGGCTTCCTAGTTTACTAGTTTGAATGCCCGTGCGTTGCAACGGGGTAATTAACTTATTTATAATGCAAAAAAAACGTTATAATGGTTTAATGTACATTCTATGTCTAATGATTTGTTTACATATTATTAAAATATCTCTTTAAAAAAAACTAATGAATACGTGGGTTAACTCTTATTTATAATCATATAATCACCCCACCTTATACTAATCTTTCAATGTGAGACAATTCTACTATTTATAATTGAGATACGAAAATTTCTCATGGTACTCCTTTATTTTGTCAGATTTTCCATGTTACCCCTACTTTTAAGAATCTACCTATGATACCCTTGAGGTTCCATTTTTTTGTCCATGGTACCCTCTAATGTAAAGACTGTTAAATGGACGTTAAATTTGATGACGTGGTAATAAAATAACAATTAAAAAATAAAATCCCTTTATTGTTTTATTGGTACGGATATCTATCTCTTTTAAATGAAAATTTAATTAACTATAACATTATTGTTCCGGGTGTAATTCCAGAGCAGATTTGTTACCACGTAAGTTTGTAGAATGATGGCTTTGCTTGACTCTTCCTTTCGGCCTCTCCTGAAACAATGAACAAACTGAGGGTTCGGCTTGGTACCGAGCGTACTCACTCCGACGCTCAAGTCAGTAAACTTAAGAGGGATTAAGTTGTGTGTTACTTGGCACAAAGGATATTGTAGAGAGATAAGGGAGTTTATACCAGATTAGTGTGTTTAATTGGCGCCGTCTGTGGGGAACTCATACTAAAAGCTAGTCAAAATCCGCAAATAACCAATTAAACACACTAATCTGGTATAAACTCCCTTATCTCTCTACAATATCCTTTGTGCCAAGTAACACACAACTTAATCCCTCTTAAGTTTACTGACTTGAGCGTCGGAGTGAGTACGCTCGGTACCAAGCCGAGCCCTCAGTTTATTCATTGTTTCAGGAGAGGCCGAAAGGAAGAGTCAAGCAAAGCCATCATTCTACAAGCTTACGTGGTAACAAATCTGCTCTGGAATTACACCCGGAACAATTATAATATTGGAAATTTCTCATGGTAATCTTGAACTTTGATAGATTACACATGGTACCCCTAATTTTAAGTTTCTACAAATGGTACCCCTGTGTTCACCTTTTTCTTTCCCAGAATACCATTTGACAATGCTCAATTACTCATCTAGTTACTCATAGGAGTAACGACGTTATGAAAAAAGTAAACACAATGGTATTATATGTAGAAACTTAAAATTAGGAGTATTATGTGTAATCTATCAAAATTTGAGGGTACCATGAAAAATTTCCGTTATAATATTGACCATTTTATCGCTCTTTCTCCCACCTTAAAAAATTTTACAACTTTAAAAATTTAACATTTGATTCAAGATTATGTTTAAAGTCTCTTATATAATAAGTATACTTTGAGAGATCAATATATCTGGGGTGATACCTAAATTCCAAGGATAAATCATATTTATAATCATAGGATCACCCCACCTTATGATAATCTTCTGATGTAGGACAATTCAACTATTTATACGTATTATATGTTTATCACACCTACATTATTTTTCAATGTGAGACGAATAACATATTTAAAAGTACACCATATTTTTTGAATCTAATTCGACATCCAATCCGATTTAATAATAGGAAAATATTATATTATCTATTAATATTCATACGTTTGTTTTCTATTTTTTTTTATCATAATTAAAATATGTGCAAATGATATGAACCTATACTCTAATGGTAGAATTTTTTTAACACAATTCTAATTATATTATATAAACGTCGTATATTTACCACACCTACACTATCTTTCAATGTGGGACATATAGAATCTATAGGTAGAAAATATAATGATATAAACTTTTAAGAGCTCTCTAAGACAATACTTAAGAGACGCAAAAGATTTTGGATTGATGCTAAGTTCCAATGATGCCTCCTATTTATAATCATAGAATCACCAACCTTATGCTATATTTTGATGTGGGAAAATTCTATTTTTTATATGTAGTATATTTGTCACACCTATATTATTTTTCAATATGGGACATATAACATACTATGAAATACACCATCTTTAATATGTGCAAATTATATGACGTCTATATATACTCTAATGATAATATTTCTTACCATGAATCTAACAATATTATTTTCATAATTTTTTAACCTACATTATTTTGCCAAATGAAATGTAAAAGTTTTTTGTATAAAAAATAGAAACATCACTTGAATATAAAATAAGAAATACAGAGTATATATTATACCGAGTAATAACAAAAAGATTTTCCAAAGATTAACTTAGGTTAGAAATCATTATTGTAGAGACAGCAATACAAACTCTTTTAAGAGCTCTCTCTGACAATACTTAGAGAATCAAAAGATTTGGGTTATGCCTTCTATTTATAATCATAAGATCACCTTGCCTTATGGTAACCTTCCGATGTGGGACAATTCTAATATTTATACATAGTATATTCACCACACTTACATTACTTTTCAACGTAGGACAAATAACATATTAAGTACACCATTTTTTTTCGCACCTACTTTGACATCAACCCGATTTAATAATGAGAAAATACAATACAATCTACACTCTAATGATAACATTTTTTTGTCACAATCTAATTATATAATTTTCATACGATAATTTTTTGTCAAATGAAATATAAAGTTTTTATACCAAAATTATAAACATCACTTTAATATAATATAGAAAATGTATCTAAATGGGACAGATCTATTATTTATACATAATATATACACCACATCTACATTATTTTTCAATGTGCGACATATAACATACTAAAAAGTACATAACTTTTATATCAAAAAAAATTGGGTTAATTTCTAAGTTTCAAGGATGTCTTCTATTTATATTTATAAAATCATCCTACTGTATATTATTCATTCGATGTGAGATACATAATTTAATTATTTAGACGTAGTATGTTCATCGTGCCCACATTATTTTTCAATGTGAAAGATATTACATACTAAGAAGTACATGTCTCTTCTTAAAAAAATTCACTATTGTATACATATTATTTTCTTTGAATGTAAAACCACTTAGTCTCGATCATTAGATAGGGATCTCTACATCGTACATATAACGACTCATTAACGCTGTATTACTGCATTAAGAAGACAACCATTAGTAAAATATTTAGTTTTGTACTGTGTCAGGAGACTACCATTAGTAAAACCTTTAGTTTTGTATTTTTTTTATTTTCTTGTTCTCATGTTCTTAACTCTTTCCGGGTAGTTCCCAACAATTTCCACTTTATTTTTTATATCATATCGTAGATAATGATAGAAAATCTTAAGAGCTCTTTAAAACAATATTTATGAGACTCGAAAATTTTTGGGTGGATACATAAGTTCTAAATATGCTTCATATCTATAATCATAGGATCACATCACCTTATACTAATCTTTCAATGTGGGACAATTCTACTATTTATATGTAGTATATTCACCACACCTACGTTATTTTCCAATGTGGGGCAAAACATACTAAAAATAACACAATTTTACATACTAAGAAGTTTGAATATGTGCAAATAATATGTAATCTATACTCTAATGATAACATTTTTTTACCACGAAGCTAATTATATTATTTTAATAAATTTTAATAATTTTTTAACGATACTTTTTTGCCATGTGAAATGTAAAAGTTTGATATAAAAATTGGAAATATCACTTGAATATAATTTAAGAAATATATATTATAATAATTAAAAGATTCTCCACTTTATTTTTTACATCAAAAATTATTATTTATGATAATTTCCTAAATTAATTTTTGATGATGTGTACGCTCTCAGATCTTTCGAAAAAACTATCTTTTATGTATATATATAGATTTCGCTACTGACCTTCTTGGTAACTATAAACACGCCACTCCCTATGGCGTGTTTATCCTAATTTTCAGGTTCCGCAATCCCGAGTCTACGTGGACACCATTTCGACAATTATTTTCAAAACCGACCCAAAACGACAAATATTTTATTTTTGAACATTATTTCAAAAATGGACTCATGTATTCCCTATTTGTTTACCGTCGCGTTTCAGGCAACTTATCTTGAAATCATGTTTAACTATTTGAAAAAACCGATGTACCAAAAAAACTAGTTGAAAAACCGTGTGATGCATTAGGCTTCCATAAGAATTATTTATAAAAATATGTTTTTAAGTTGATAAAAAAAAAGTACTACTACTAAAACTCAACATTCACAAATCCGTTATCACAAATTCTCATTTGTGACGGCGATATCCGTCACAAGCTTGTGACGGATACAGTTTTCTCTCACAAAATGCTCATTGAGAGGTGAGTGGGAAGCACATGGGGGTGCCCACCTTGTCCTCTCTCCCTTTTTGTGAGAGGTCACAAGCTTGTGACGCGATTAGCCTGTCACAAGCAAGACTAGCTGATCCGGTATTAATGTCGGGATTGAAAAAACAATTCTAACGATCTTTTCGTATTACATTTACAAATTTGTATCATCTCTCATTCATTAAACACGCCCCGAGGAGGTGACGTGTCTTTTCTAAACCCATTTTGCTAATGATCTCTTCGTTTTTTTTTTACAGGTAGTCTTGCTAGTGACGGGTTAATCCCGTCACAAGCTTGTGACCTCTCATAAAAAGGGAGAGGGGACAAGGTGGGGCACCCCCCATGTGTTTCCCACTCACTTCTCAATGGGCATTTTGTGAGAGGAAACGGTATCCGTCACAAGCTTCGTCACAAGCTTGTGACGGATATCGCCGTCACAAATGAGATTTTGTGTTTTTTATATGACGTTTTCATTGAAATGAGCCTTCAGCTTCAGCTTTTACAGAAATAAATTAGTCCAAAAGTTGTAAATATATATCACAAATTGCCAATTTGAACAGTAGAAATTTGTGGTAAAAATCAATGAAGATTACAGTCAATCGGGATCATAATTTGAGTTATCGCTGCTACAAAAATCAATCATCTGGATGCTTGGCTAAGAAACGGGGTAAAAAGAAACAATCTGCTGGATGCTACGACAACTGATTGCTATCTCTCATCAGCTTTCACCGCAGAATAGTACGTGAAACCACATCAGGTTTTGTGAAGCCTGCAAATGAAACACTAGCTGTGTAAGCGTAGTGTGTAACATGTTTCATGTTTTTCTTTTGTCAGAATATGTTCAACCAGGTTTTTAACAATAAGCCTAACAAAAAGCGTACATGAATGAATATCAGCAAGTCTTGCTTTTGACGGTCACGGGCTTGTGACGCTCACAAGCCTCTTTCCTTTACAGAATTGTGACCGTCACAAGTAAGAATTTGTCCATGAATATAGGACAGGCTGTTTTAGTTTTCTTTTGATAACCTGATATTTTATGACGTGGATAAACATTTTTAAAAATTTTAAACCCAGTAATATGTGCTGTCATAATAAAAAAATTAACGACCCCGAGTAAAAGTTTTTTCTATTCGGATACTCTCCTCTCCACCTTTGAGTTGTTCTTATACCATGATACTGTCTCATACAAGGAGGGAGTGGATAAGGAGACCCCTCTTTCTCAAAGACACCTAGTCGGGGTGTGAATTCGAGACCTTAGGGTCACACGTCACAAACCCTACCGTACCAGTCATATGTTATGTTACTCCGACACTTCACTTAACTGCCGTGTCGCATGTCAGACACGTGTCGGTGTCCGACACGACACGACATGACACTTCGACACTTCAATTTAGACCACAAAACAGGAAAATTCACCCCAAATAGCCGTGTCCGACACGCCGACACGTGTCGGCGTGTCTGAGTGTCTGAGTAACACAGAGACTACCAGAGACTGCATATTTGCCAGCTTTGTACTATATTAGTTCCAAATTAGTACATATATGCGGCCATGCGGGTCGAGAAAGCGGAACAGGAGGTCAAACATATACTTCTAACAATAAAGAAGACTTGCATGTCCTGCGAGTTGCGACTGTACCTGTTAGCAACATGATTCATAAGTCTTTATCATCAACAGATTCAACACCTTGTGATTTTGCTGCTGCTTTCTCTGTCTCTTCCAAAGCAAATGCTTTTAGCGACTCTACATCTCGTGTACCTAAATCAACACCCAAAGCAGAATATTTCAGAAAACAAGCGTCATAGAAATAGCTCAAAACCAGGGAACAATGTATATATCGGTCATATATTTTGAGTATCTTATTCATTCCAAAACGGTGCTAACAGGAGGTAAAACAAAACAGGAGTAGTTTGAACAAGTAGGTAACCTCCGTCCTCCGATTGATGATTTCATACTTAAAAAGTTTTAAGTAGAATGATTACATACATCAAAGTGCCTACAAGGTTCCTACCTATGGCAAGTAATGGACATCAAATTTCCTCAACATGTCCCCCTATGCTGACCGTAACGAAAAGCGCATCAAGAATTAAGTCCATTTAATGACTTACTCCCTCTGTCCCCGTCATTTGTTGTCCTATTCCATTTTGGGGTGTCCCAGTCAATTGGTGTTCTTTCTACTTTAAGAATGAATTTGAGGAACAATTTGATCATTCACACACGGCCTTCTCCTGTTTCCTTGGTCTTTGTGCCAAAACCAAAGAACAATAATTGACCGGGACGGAGGGAGTATTTTGTTTTCGTCCATCATATTCAGACAAATAGTGAAACTTAGACCCCACTAGAAACGGAACTGATCCACTAAAACCAACATTGTACATATGCTAACTCGAAAGACATTTTTGGGATTCTGTTCTCTCACTCCTCTACTCTTCAGGCTTCATACAACAACAACAACAACAATACCCTAGTGCCTCAATGGCTCCCGCAAATTGTGGGGTAAGGAGGGGTCGGATGTACGCAGCCTTACCCTTGTTAGCAACACAAAGAGGTTGTTTCCAAATGACGCAAGATGAAAATTGCGTCGAGAACTGCATCGAAGGACCGCTACTTCACAAAAGAAAGAAACGCAACCACTTTAGCGAGCCATTTTGATTTATTCCATTAAAATCCATAACCAAAGAGTAATGAGTCTTTGGCTTCATCCATTGTTGATTTGTTGTAGTTTTTTCCCCTTTTCCTCGCCGCCCTTCTATCCTTTTCCCTTTGATTTTATTATCCTAATGAAGTTTAATGTGTAATACACCCAGATAGACAATTAAAATTACTACAATAAATGAACTTAAGAGACATTGATTAAACCCTAATGTATCAAAGTTGGATCATCTTGGGATAAGTTCGTCAATACTCCATCAAGAAGACACCAACTAAGCAAACAACAAATAATAAGTACAAATAAGACAAGCCCAACCAAAAGCCAAACCATTCTCAGAGAAATTTGTCCATAGCGGTGAGGGATCGAGTAAAGTAGCTCCAAGAACTAATAGATAAACAGAAGAGAAATTACCTTGATATTTAGCGACTTCTTCACCATCGTAAAAGAGCTTGAATGTGGGATACGAATGAATATCAACTTTGGAACACACGGGTTTACTAACACTGCAATCAACTTGTCCAATCTCTATCTCGTCTTCTCCTTCCATTGCCTTGCCCAAGTCATCCCACAATGACCCTAAATTCTTACTAGAATATGCATGATCAGACTCATTGCCTCATTGCCTCATTGGTACAAAATAATGATACTCTTAGAATACATAAGGAGCAGAAATGGCTCACCAGTGCTTACACCAAGGGACACAGAACCGTACAAACCATGCTGTATCCTTCTCCTTTATCTACACAGAGATTACCTTTTATCAAATGGGGAAAAAAAATCACCTTAAATGAGCAAAGAAACCGACAATCTTTATACCATACCTACTGCAGCAATATATGACTTTACCAAGTCGGAACAGGAATCATAAATCAAAAGCTCCATTTTACGACTATCCCAAAGCTATCATTTCACTTTAACTTAACTTTGCATAAAAAATATAGGATATATGCCACTAGATTTGGTATCATAGTGCAAACAAACATTGGTAGATGAACAAAATCTTGAAATGCAGGAGTCAACGGTTACCAAAACTCAGAATTCAGGATAGGGAATCAGGGTAACTAACATGATGAACTAGATTCTTGCACTTCTTGACAAGCAGTAAAACATAGTTGAGCAGAATTTGCTGCTTTATAATTATGTTAGAATGTTAGATGAATACAGAGCAAAAGCATACTTCTTCAAACTCATCATTTTCCAGAGAGCAGAAAAAAATCCTAGTAGCATAAATCTGTGACGACAGTGCAATAAGGCCTAAGAGATTTGATTGTCCGATCACTTCACTCTCGAGGATTGAACTGAATCTTTCAAACAACTCCGTAAAATTAATACGGAGTATTACTACAAATTATATAATACATCAAATTAGGAAAATGGGTTCGGTTTGAGAGTTGGTGATGGTTAAGGGTCAAATGCGGATAAGAGGGTTGGCGTGGGACTTGAGTGGAGGATTGTGTTTGTTGCTGGTGGGTGGGGCGGGTAGTAGATGTAAAATTGTCGGAATTCCTAAATTGGCTCGATTTGCACCTAGATAGCACCAAAACAGACACGGACATGTAACACGGCATCCCATGAAAGTTAGGACACGGAACACCGTTATTTAAATTTAATAAAAATATATATTTTTTAGTTATAAACGTTCGATTTTTTTTTTTTTTTTTTTTTTGTAAAAGTATTTGATATTAAATTTAAATAAGACAAGGTAAAATTTGGCCTTTATTATAACTCATTTTCATTTCCCAGCCAAACCTATATTCTAATCAACCTCTTTCGACATCTCATTTTTCATCTAAAGAACATCATTCACCCCAAATGATGTCCAAATACCAAGGACACGCGTCAGACACGTGCCCAAATACCATGGACATGCATCAAACACGTGTCCAAATAAAAGTAGAAAGTTAGACACAGCTTTATAGGTGTCTAGAAGTCTGACACGTTTAGGCGTGTGTCCGATGAGTGTCGGTGTTCGACACGGTGTTGGACACGGGACGGCTAATTAAACGAAGTGTCCGTGCTACCTAGATTTGCACGTAGTCTCAAACAACATTTGGAGGTAATTGTACTTATGGAAACGTTTGGGGCAAATTGTTTGCCCAGACCCAGCACCTAAAAGCCGAAACCCACGATCAAAATCGCAAAACTGCTAACTTTATCAACATTATCGAATTCATCTCATATCATCGAAACAAACGCAGTTATTAAATTTATCAGATCTTCCATCAACTCTTAAATCACAAATTACAGTAAATTAATTAGCTAATGGTACCGAATCCAATAGCCCAAACTATAGAAAAACAATTACTCCCTCCGTCACAATTATTTGTTTACCTTTAATTAAAATAACCAAGTGCTTCGGACGGGAGGGAGTATAATCATCAAAAATATAGTCGCCATGTATCACATCCATCAATTTAAATCATAAATCATCGAAGATCTAATAAATAAATACTCCCTCCGTATTAATTATTTATTTACCTTTGATTAAAAGACAAAAAGTAAACACATGACCGAGACGGAAAGAGTAATAAATAAATAGAGGGAGAGAGGGTGCTACCTTGTCGGAAAAAATGTCCTCAGTTAGAGATATGACGTCAGCGTTGCAAGGTGTATGAATAATTAGAAAAAAAAGGATAATAAGAAGACATGGAAACAACTGAACAAAGCTTTTCTTCTCCATTGTTGGACTTCAGTTTTTTTTGTCTCTCTGTTTTCAAGTTTACTTGTGATTTTTACTTGCTTTTATATTTGTCGGGGTTTCTGATTTCGGATCCGGATTTAGAGTTTGGCTAGAACACGACTCCGCCCGAGTAATTTACCACCTGTGCATTATAAGAATATGGCATGTTGTTTTGGATTTAAAGTCAATTAATTTAAGTTTATTTTAGTTATCAATTTAGTTTAGTTTAGTTTAATTTAGATTTTACAAGTTCAGTTTAGATTCTATCAGTTCAGTTCAGATCCTATAATTTCAGTTCAGTTCAAATCTTATAAATTCAGTTCAAATTCTATAAGTTCAGTTCAGATTTTATTAGTTCACCTCAAATCCTATACGTTCAGTTCAGTTCCTATAAGTTCAGTTCAATTCATTTCAGATCCTATAAATTCGGTTCAGTTCAGTTCAGTTCAGATCCTATAAGTTTAGTTCAGTTCAGATCAGATCAGTTTCAGTCAAAAAGAACAGGACCTAAGAATGCACAATGTTATGATACTTGATTCGTTTTAAATTTTATACGGATAACGTTGTCTTAAATGAAAACTTGTGCTATTAAACAACGGTTATACGAGAAAGTTATTTTGAAAACATTTGATCATTTGAAGTAAAATAATGCCAGAGTACATGTAATGTAGATATGTCTAGTATAGCGATTTTTCTAACATGTTTCTAATTAGGGTTGAGCAAATTTAGGTCCGAACCGGAAAAAATAGAACGGACCAGATCATTGGATTTGGTTCGGTATTGGACTGAATTCTATTAGATCCGGTACTTAGTACTTGTTTTTTTGGAATTTCGGTCTTCAGTCTGGTTCGGTGACAACCAATAAATTTAGGTCCGAATCAAATGGATCGGTACTTATGATTTGTATGATCAATCTTTGAAACTTTGTAAGAGAATCTAATATTTTTCACCTAAAAATTATTATAAACTCAGCAATAGAGATTAATTAAATTAACCTTTATTTCAAATAGGTAGTTAATTTGATTTAATGAAATTAAAATTTAATAAGCGAATATGAAATTGCGAAAAGTCTTATTTTAGGTCCATTTCGATCTAAGACCGAACAGGGCCGAAAAATCGGGTTGGTCCCGTCCAGGACTGAAACTTTTAGGTCCGGTCTTTGATCCACAAAATTTATTTTTGCAGTCTTCGGTCCGGTTCGGTTTGGCCCTGTCCGGTCTTGGACCTATGTTCAACCCTAAATTATAATATATTATTTAAAATCTTGCATATAATTCTAAAAGAGATGATAATAATGCGTTCGGTCCCTTTAAGTTGGAGGAAAAGAAAAAAAGGAAAAGAGCCCTCGTCAAACACTCGCCTCAGGTTAATCTTTAACCGGCCCACGTAAACCGTGGTTAGCCCAACCTTGACCCATGAAAAACTAGGGTCGGGTCGGGTTGAACAAATCCAACCATGCCAACGCTCGACCTACCTCTAATTTGATATTATTTGAAAATATACTGAATCGGTATCCAACCCGCCCTCGACTAGGACCGTGCCGGTTTGGATCCACCTCCATCATGCTCGATCCCGCCCGTGTAGACTCACCTCCTAAGTCCTACCATGGGCCGGTTCCGAGTCCGCCTAGCCAAGCCTGGCCTGCCTCGAGTCAACCCGAACTGGCTCAAATGTTTGACCATGGCCACTAATATACTTTGCGTATACAAGCACACCAAGGACGATTTGTCTAATTAGTAAATCACAAAATAGTCAAATGTCAAATTTAAAATTACATTCCTGCCCATTCCTCATCTCATCCTATAATAAAAAAATGGAAAATAAACCCAAAGAAATAAAAATAAAAACAAAAAACAAGAAAATCCAACTAAAATTTGCAACCATAGTACTATCACCCTCTCCACAATTAGCAACAGTCACTTTCACTAATTCCAGATTATATCTTGATTAACAAATTAATCAAGTTTTAGTGAATCAAGAGTGATTATAATTGATGGGTTATTGATTAAAATAATCAAATATATAGGGTGTGATCCAATATCCATGGATATTAACATACAAAAGAGAAGGATTCAACTTTTTGTCTTCATTATTGGCATCATTACTCTCAGTATTATTGGTAATTTTCTAAATTGTTGAACCCCAGAATATTTATTTCAATTTTGTTGTCTTAGATAAGATTCCTTGATTGATTATTGTTATTATTTAATGTATATATTGACAATTTTAAAAATGGTATATTGTGGATTTGTATTTGTGGGTGACTTTTACTGTTTACTTGTCGATTAGTTGTTTCCGTTGCGCTTGGGAGATTGGCCTTAATTTCCCAACAATCTTAAAAGCTTAGTTATTTTTTGGTTGAGGGGTATGTATGAACAATGATTATTGATTTGAGAGTGTAAGTTTAAAAACTTGTGTAAGACGATCTTATGGAATTCATTAGGGGAGTGGCGGAGCCAGGATTTGTCGTCAGGGAGAAATGTTTACAAGGTGAACTAAGTAAAATAATCGAAACATGTAACTAAGGTTTCAGTTTTTCTATTAGGTTAGGAGTTAGGATTAGCCTGCCCAAGATGTGTTGACTTTTGGGTGTGGTGCAAATTGTTAGGTGATCATGTTGAAAAAAGTCTTATGGTTTTTGTCGGCTTTAGTAGCGGAGTCAGGATTTGTTGTTATGGGAGAAATTTTCATAAGGTAAACTATGGAAAAAAATCGGAAATTTTAACTGAAATTTCAAATTTTCTATTGGGTTAGGAGTCTTAGGACTTAGGACTAGCCTGCTGCCCTGCCCAAGATGTGTTGACTTGTGGGTGTGATGCAAACTGGTGAGTGATCATGTTGAAAAAAGTCGTATGGTTTATGTCGGCTATAGTTGAATATTTCAGGAGTGATCTATTTTTATGTAATTGAGTAAGGTAGGAGTTTTGTAGGTTTGTTATCAGTAGGGGCTTTGGTCTCGACTGAGAAGGAGGATTTGTTTAGCAAGTATATGGTTTCAATACATTTGGAGGATAACAATGTCGGAGTAGCATTATCTTGTATATGAATCAGAGCTTAGAAATGGAGTTGCGATTTGGTGAGTTTCCATACGCGCATAGCTGTGGTATAGTTGTGTACTTGCTTTAGCCATTGATGTGAATATTGGCTTTACAGTGGCCTATGATAGTATTACTTGCTGTCCCCGTAAGCGTGTAGATGGTATTCAAACCATTGTGAGTCTAGATAGTGTGGAGAAGTAAGAGCCCTAGGAGGATCAATGCTCATAGAGCTTCTATATAGCTTTCTTAGAATACTTGATGTTTGCCTTCTAGATTTACTACTGTATCTTATGTGAGAGGAAATATCTAAGAATGTTCGGAAGTTCTGAAATACTAATAAGTGAAAGATGGCATCAGCCTTACGATTTCAATGCTCTGATGGCCTTTTTATAATCAATGTGTTATTTGCGAAGATAGTTCCGCTCTGGCGTTTATGACTCTGAGCATTACCTAGTTGCTACTGTCAGACATCAGTTTCTCTGAGTACATCGATAGGGTTATTTATATCGCAGTCATACCCCTATCTTTTTATTTGTGCGGAATATTTTTTATTTTCAATTTATCAAAAATACATCCCCGATGTTCTTCATATCTGTTGGTTTATAAATTTGCTCTCATATATTCTCATCTTCCTGCTGTTCTTTAGTTATGCTGAGAGATGTCAGCTGTGCTGGGGTTAGCCATTGACAGCCAATGTAGATATTCGCCTCACGATGGCCTAGTAGCTAGTACTGATTGTGCGGAAGGCGTGGAGAATAATCCTATATAGCTTCCTCTGAGAACTTTATCACTGATCTCGACTGTATTTTCTGATTCCTGCATCTATATCACGGTGCTTCCACAGATCTAGAAGCTAAGCGCAGTAGCTCACATCTAATGTGCATGATTATAAACTTCCTTAACGCCATATCCATAATTGTTGCTTTTCATGTCATAGTCATGCTAATGTGCATATATATAACTAATGTTCTACATAAAGCTCGGGAAACACCTCAAGTCGTGTCATAGTACTAAAATCCAATTTCACCGCTAAATGTTTGTTTACATTTTCAATTTTCATTTGTATGTCCTACGAGCAATACAATTTCAACTTTATCGTGCTCTTTACAGCTGAAAAATGCCGGCATCTAGTAGGAGAAGAAGCATCGTCAAAAAGTGGACAATTCACGTTCCTAAACTGCTTTGATATGAGTACGGGAACCCTAGCATGCTCGGTGAAGGAAGGTGCGAAGCTTTACGTCAACAGTCTCCAATCAGCTCATGTCGAGCTGGCACGCAGCCGGGCAATGGAGACTTCACTGTCCGATGCTGTGTCACAAGGCGTGACTGCTAAAGAAGCAGCAAAACAAGCTGCCAAAGAAGGGAAAAAGGCGGCAAAACTAGCATCTCGACAAGTAAGGCGAATTACCGGGCCCATCATATCCTCGGCGTGGGACTTTTTTGAAGCCATTTATTTCGGAGGTACAATGACTGAAGGTTTTCTTAGGGGAAGTGGCACATTGATCGGTACCTATGCTGGAGGTTTCTTAGGGGAAGAGCGACTTGGTAGATTCGGTTACCTCATAGGTAGCCAGTTGGGTAGTTGGGTTGGAGGACGAATCGGGTTAATGGTTTATGATGTGGTGAATGGTGTCCATTATTTGCTTCAGTTTTCTGAGGGTGAAAACACAATCATTTATGAACCTGAGCAAGTATATGAATCTCAAAGTGAAGTTTACGAATCGCCTCCGGATGTGTATGAATCTCAAGAGCTGTAGGAAAACCAGCTTGAATCATTGTCAGATTGTTTATTTTTGAACTGGTTGTTTTCATTTCTTGTGGATATACTACTATACTAGACAGTTTGTTTTAAAAGAAGACTGTACATTTATATACCAAATATTGGTGACTAAAGATTTATTCGATTCCATGGAAGAAGTTTGTGCAAATGCGAACAATGCCAGTTTTTAGCTTGGGATCTTCTCTCGTGTATTCCTGAATTTTTTGGGTTTTCCAAGGTGTAACCCTCGTTTTTCACAAAAAAATTTGACTGACAATAATTCTTTGTTACAAGTTCAGGAAACGGTAATTTTTTTTTTGAAACCTATTATCTTGTCAATGCCTTGAATCTGAAAAAAAAATCACTGTTTTTTGAACTCGTAGCCGGTAGTTATGGTTGGTCAAACTTTTTTAACGAATAAACTTTGACCACCATAATTCCCGACTACGAGTTGAAACGTCGTGAATTTTTTTTCAAACTGAAGATCTCTTAAAGACGGTCAATTTGAAAAAAAAAAAAAAATGTTTATCGTATTCTGAACTTGTAGCCAAGAGTTACTCACAATCAAAGTTTTTTTACAAGAAAAGAGGGGTACACGAGAGAATATCTCTTTTAAATTTAATTGATAAGGACTCCTAATTGCATACTTGCATGTGTTGTGATTTGTGAATGATGAGTTGTACATTGCGAAATTCTTCACTCCCAACCATAAAAACATCAATCTCAAATACCGTAAAAAAAAAAAAAAAAAAAAAAATCGCGGTAGATAGGGATGAATCTTCAGTTTGGAAGAATGAGTACTTGCATATGTCAATGACTCAATTCATGCATTTTACAAAAAATGACATTTCTTCGGCATTGTTTGGAAAGAGAACAAGAAGTTTCTACAGGTCTGCGGTCTTAAAGAACAGCAGGACGGGGAAGCACAGGATATATTAAAGGTAGTGATATAATCTCTTCAAGAAATGTTGTAACAATTAGAATAGAAGAAGAAAACATAAAAATGTTTTACTTATCAAGATTCACCAGAAATACATGTTTCAGGTTTTCGACATCAGTTCTAAAGAGAAATCAATCGGGTGTGTAAACCACTTCATTACACCATTAACATCCGATACAAGAAAATTATTTTAAACAGCCATAAAGCAGTTTCAAAACGACCCAAATTAAACAAAATCGATTAAAGGTAGATCTATTCATCAACGACCACGCTGATCTGGCCTTTTTCGAGCATGTCATAGAATGCTCTCACTTTCCTCTGCTCATTCCAGTGATGCATTTTCCACAATGTTCCCGCTGCCAACCCAAGTCCAGTCGCGATAAATATCTCCTTCACTACACTCGGACCAGTCAGAACAACATGCGCAACTTTTCCACCAGCCATATTTCTCACCTGAAAGTAAGAATAGATTTAACAGATTATGTAGCATACAGAGAATGCAAGTAAAGACTCACTGCCTCCCTTGAGGATGACAAACGGATTAATAGTTATATCGCCGCTTGTGGAAACAAACAAATGTTATTCTCGCCCACACGTTAGAGTTATTATAATTTTCCACAGGATTCTGAACATAATAGATACAAGCATTCAAGTAACAAGTCAGGTTGACCTCATACACTTTTCAAATAACAACATGGTGACGGTTTCATGTAAACCAGAAACACGTGGAGACCCCTATTGATATCTCATGCCCCCTTAGTGAAAAAAGGCACACGGTGCATAACACAGGTGTGCTGCTCATGCACCTGAGGGCCTGAGGCACCCATTTTTGCAAACAAATTAATATTTTCAATGTAAGATATTTGCGATAATACCCCTTGCTATTTCCTTCTAAAAGAATTAGGGAAAAAAAAATAAGGAATTTGCATAGTATATCGCTTGATGTGCCTAATGCACAAGCCGCACCTAAGGCGAACTCGAGGCATGCCTCACTAAACTTAGTGAGCCCTAAAAAGATGAAATCAGTTATCATTGAAAATATATGTCAAGCATCAATAAGGGCAAAGAGTGACACAAAAAGAAAAAAAGTTCACACAATAACGCGATCAATTTACAATCCTTCTTCTAATCATAATCCAAACATACGCTTAGTGGCGAGACAATATTATACTCCAACAAATAAGAATCTCAATCGTAGCTAAACTGCAAATATATTTTTTTTTTACCAGAATGTTTACTGTTTATTACTTTATTATGTATAATTGTAGATTACCTTCCCTACATGATCAGTTTAGCAAACAAGACAGCTACAAATTGTGAATTTGTGGCAAGAAGTTCGGTGAAGCTACTCCGTATAAAGGTAGTTTGAACTATGAATTCAAAAAGGGTTCAAGATTCGTATACGTAAATAATATAGTACTGATTTACAATCTTATAACAATCCCAGAAAATGCATAGTAGTAAAAAGAACCAAAAACTATTCAGTCAGTAGTAAACCACAAACACATTCTTCTTCTACAAAAATGCTATCAGCTAACAAGACTGCGTAAACAGCCCACAAATTCACTGTTAACTGCATACACAAATCCAGTTATAACAAAAAAAGATACAAGCTTCCAATTTCTTTCCTAATTACCTCGCTTAGACTACTCGAGCTAATCAATCCAAAACAAGTAGCTGTAGTTGGTTATTCCTCAAAATAAATGGAGATGAAGTAACACATATAACCCATGTTACCCCGACTCAAGCATCAGACACTACTGTTTTACAAAGAAGTTTTCAAATTCTTCGCCTACAAAATGAAGTGTGGAAGCGTCTTGTCGTGTCAAAGTGTTTAGGTAGGGTGTTATAGGACCTAAACACGTGCTACACATGTTGGACCCAAACCCATACCCATTACAATACGTAAAACACACTTGAATGTTTAACCGGAAAATGTCAACATTTATCATGACAAATAACAAATTACCACAGAAAGTATTAGTTGGATGTTAAAAAAACTGCTTCTTAACCCTCAAATAATTAAACTATGTTGTAAATTGATCATAGATAGGGTTTGGGTCGCAAATACGAGACACGGACACAGACCCGCTTAATTTTTTCTACACCAAACCCGATCCAGAGCCAATAAGTCCAAAAATAAGATCCAAATCCGCCCCATTAGGGTCCGACTCAGCGGATCTGGGCAAGGTCCTGGGGACAAAAATTGACCATATATTGTCGATTACAAACCCCATAAAATTCATCCTAACAACATAGATATACAAACAATAAAAATGTAAACAAATGATTGGAACGGAGGGCGTATTCATGTTTACCTTTAATTAAAATACAAATAATAAAAAATAAAATAAAACAAATGACGGGGACGGAGGGAGTAATCCTAAAACTCAAATCGAATTGAATCGAACGAAAACAGATAAAATCATTCGATGAAGATCTAAGGATTAAGGAATGATGAAATTGAAATTAACAGAAAGGGAGGAGAGAGAAGTTACCTGCGAACGGTAAAATGGGAGTAAAATGGAGATTGTGAATTGTGAGAAGTTTTGAGCGACTTTGGTGGTGCTCAAGCTATTAGGAAACTATATAGACAATGATGTTATTGGTCCGGGGTTTGGGCTTTTAAGTATTTCAAGAAGATCAAGTCCGGCGACTTTTTATAAAACCGTCTTATGAGAAGCCTGGCTTAGTAAGAGGTAGCCAGATTGCCGATTCAGGATGATACTTGCATTTAGAGTTGGCAAGCTTAACCCGATCCTAGTGACCCGACTGGAATCCGAGTAAATCCGATCCGACAGAACTTGAGAATGTTGCAAACCGAAACCGACTCAACACGACCCGTAACCTGATGATTAGTTACCCAAACTGATTTGACATTGACCCAATTAAAATAATGACCCGAAATTATTATGCTTAATATTGATCAAAATGAATGTGATTTAGTAACTAGTGTTTAGTTTGATAAATTTGACTTAAAATGCAGTAACTACATCAAATAATGGTTGAAAACTTTAATGGTCAAAAATTGAAATAAAGCTATAAAAGTAACTGGATCCGATGCAAACCCGATCCGAGACATCGTCTAAGTGATCTGACCCAAACAGACCCGACATGAACTTGACTCAACTCGAAAGGGTAGGCTACCCGATATGATTCAAATACGGTATAACCCGACCCGACTTGACGCGATCCAAATCCGACTCGACTGATTGCCACCTCTACAATGCATTCACGCAATCTGATTTTTTTTTTTAAAAAAAAAATTTATGCATTATGATGACGAACGACCAATCTAAATATGTTGGCTCTAATCACAAGATTTAGATTATCAAAATAATAATAGAAAGTCTATTATTACTAGTTTTTTTTTGTCAAAAAGGATTTAGGCTTATTATTATTGGACGAATCTCATGATAGGACGAATCTCATGATAAGACCGTCCTATATAAGAATGAACAACTTTCTTCCAGGACGGTATATCAGGTATCCCATCATATATTATCGTTATCAATGAGCTAAAATATTACTATTAGTCGCACCGTCTTAAAAACTTGGTATACCATTAATGGAAATTCAATATCCTTTCAAGGTAAGACGACATAAATTTTTGTTCATCAATGTCGTATTCCAGATTCTAATGCTCAAAGCTATCGAAATTATGCAAGGATATTATGAGCTAATGCCAACCTTCATTTTCTATATCAAATAGGAGGAACCTTATATTAAAGTACATAGTTACATACGATCATGCTGATCACATAACGAGAATTGGTCTATCAGGCTCACACTCCGTTTATAGGTTCACATTTGACATGACTTAATCTTGCGAGACTAAGGGGACCGGATAACAAATCGCACGTCGACTGTAACCTTTCACCTTGAATCCTCAAATGCCACCACATCACCATCTATAATTTCTAAGCTCGAAAAAATAAGGAATGATTCGAGTTGCGGTTGACTTTCCTTGAGAAATATTACTGAAGCTAGAAAGTCTCCTGCAGCACAAATTTTAGCACTTCAGATATTATACAGTTATCCAATAAACATGCAGGGTCAATTATGGTAGTAACTATAAGTGCAGGGGTATATAAATCGAAAAAGGTTTTTAAAAATATACGTAAAATAACCTTACGTAAGTCATGATCACGACGTCTGATCAGCAGTAGCAGCTGCGAGTGGTTGCAGTGCTTTTAAAGGGTTCATGATGACACCGTCTATGAGACCATAATCTTTGGCTTCCTTAGCACTCATGAAAAAATCACGATCCGTGTCCTGATTTATCCTCTGCAAGCTCTGTCCTGTGTGGTATGCCAGGTACCCATTGAGATTTGCCTTATGGTGTAGCATCTCATTTGCCTGCCCACAAATATATGAATCGTCAGGTTCAAACGGTAAAAACTATCCCAGAAATAAATCTGACTTCCATATGTAGTTTGAAATTTGGTTACAAATTTTGTCAGATCCTCCGATGTCTAACACCAAAACCCAGTCTGTTTTTTTCAGGGTGCTATTGTGTAAACTGTAAACAAACCAGTTTATTTCAGATTCGTTACACAAGGGTGCTCAAGCTCTGTCTCTTGAGTTAAAACTAGAGGTGGTCAAATGCAGGTTTAGGCCGAACATGGGCCGGGCTCACATTAAATTTTCGGCCCACGAACAAGCGGGTTAGCGGGTTTGGGACGGGTTAATGGGCTGGGCCTTTGTATTTTTCTTAAAATGCCTTGTCCGTACCTGCTTATTTTGCGGGCGGGATGGGCCGGGTTCAATGGACGAGATGACCCATGAATAACTCTAGGCCTCTAGTTAAAACACTGCTGGCTTTATACGGTCTTGAATCTGAGACCTTGGCCCATTGTATGAAGCTACTTCATTTGGGAGCTGGGTTCAGTGGTTAAGCAGACGGGTTTAACTATTGGAAGGAATCAGTATTCAGTATCAGAGGTGTGGCGTTTACCTGGATGTCTATGTCAGTTTGACCACCCTGAGCACCACCAAGAGGCTGATGGATCATAATTCTTGAATTAGGCAAGCTATACCTTTTGCCTTTGGTTCCAGCACTAAGAAGAAAAGCTCCCATACTGCAGAAAAATGAAAAATACATTTTCAGAATACAAAAAACATAGCACAAGTGCTTCAAGCGCATGAATATTTCAGACTGTGTTCACTTGACACCAAAAAGTCCACTTTTTGATGTCAAAACTTAAACGTACGTGAAAATATTTTTCCTCAACTATCTACAGAACAGGAACTTTACTGCATAGGCTTCCAAATTAACAAAGTACAGAGTAACAAAAAATGAATCGCAACTATCTAAGTCAAAGATCAACTATCAGAGAACTGATGGTAAAAGAATAAGGCATCATCACCAATGAAAATTGGAGTTACCTAGCTGCAAGGCCAACACAGACAGTGGAGACATCAGGTCGAATGTGCCTCATTGTGTCGAATATTGCCATACCTAGATATCCAACAAATGTAATCAACCACTATGATAAAAGGAAGCGGAATTAAGTGCAAAAACTCGTCATTTCACTAATCAGATTACAATAAGCAAACATTTACCAGCTGTAACAGATCCTCCTGGGGAATTCACGTACATGACAATATCCTGCTCAAGGCAATGATCAATAAAAACAAATCAATGATCATATTCAAAGCGTATTTTCAAATTTTCAACAAACCAACTATCAAATCATGCAACTTTAAAGCACATTATCGAATATAACAGGCTAACTCCTAAACAAGCAAAGTTAAGCATAAATGTCACCATTTTTAAGAAACTCGAGTGAAGAATGACTGTTTATAGGCGTGTCCAAATGACCTGTGATGCTTGGACTTGGATATGAGGATCCTACACGGGTACGGATCCGAGTGTTGGATCCTTGAAATCTAAAAGACGAGGACTCGGATACGAGGATCCAAGTTTAAATTTGGACTCGGCTATTTTTTTTTTCTGAAAAATTGATTATTAGTTAAAAAAATCAAAGAAAAGAAAGGACAAATAGTTTCTTCATATTTAATGTGAATGATAACTTTATTACAGCATTAAATTCATGTCAAGATCAATCCCGATATAGGGTTGTTGTACAAAACAGAGGGTTATAACAAAACACTCTCACACCCAAGGATCTGATTTCTCATAGAAGGATCGGACAGGGGATCCATGTCCGGATCCGCGTCCGGGTTGTGTCCACAGGGTCAGGTGAAGAGTCCGAGCATCACAGCAAATGACTACTAAATTGCAGCATACATAAGAATATAGGCCTCTCTTTCATATGTATGAAACATGGTTCTAATAGGCCTGTTCCACGCTGGAAACTGAAATTTGAAATCGGTCAGAAATTCAGAAATCATTTCCACCTTTAGAATTCAGTTTAACAAATTTAAGAGGATATCTTTATCTGAATACGAGAATGAAGGGTGCTTATAGAATGATTGTTGTACGCCTAAGATAAAGTGCCAGACTAGCTTCTGATGTAAATGGCATAACTTCTAACAAAAGGACTTCAACTATTAAATGACATAATTCGCACATCACATAATCGACTTTAACATTAACACATTCGTGATGACACAAAGTTATACCGACAAAATACTAGCCAGAGCTAACAAAACGGACCTTAGTAGGATCAACGGCGTCAAGATAGAGAAGCTGTGCTACAATTATGTTCGCCATATCATCATCAACTGCTCCTCCACAACGAATTATTCTCTATAATTCATGATAAAAAAGTTAATCACAGCACCCAAAAAAAAACCAATGACAGCTACACCAACCAAAAACAATGAAATAAAAAACATACGTATTGAAACAACTGTGTGATGACACTTTGGAATCTCTCCGCCACCATGGGAGGTGGTCCTTGACCTTGCGCATAAGTCGGAAAATACGGCGATGATGGAGCTACCAAATCTTCCCTATCCAATCCAATCCAATCCAATCCAATCCGATTCAAACAAATGTTGCATCAATTTAGAGCATAATCATAGAAGCATCCATTATACAACCAAAATAAAACAATTATAGTGAACAATTAGTCCAATTCAATTTGAATTTATAGTTGATCTGATTTAGAGGTAAGATTAAAATTGGAAGCATAATCTTAGAATCATATACTTCATTCATACTAAACAACTAAAATTAAATAATTATAGTGAAAAATTTGTCCAATTCAATTCGAATTAAAATTGCGCGAATTTAGAGCTAAAATTAAAATTAGAATCATAATCTTAGAAGCATATATTATACAACTAAAATTAATCAATTAAATTTAACAAGTCCAATTCAATTCGAATTTCGTTGCATCAATTCAGAGCTAAACTTAAAATTGGAAGCATAATCTTGGATATCATACAACCAAAATCAATCAATTAAATCGAACAAATCATCCAATTCAATACGAATTAAAGTTGCACTAATTTAGAGCTAAAATTAAAACTGGAAGCATAATCTTAGAATCATATATTATATACAACTAAATCAAGCAATTAAATTGCACAATTGAACTCAATTAACATCAACAAAACCCTACCTAATCGACCAAAGTCCAGCGCGTTCATCTCTACGAGTACTAAATCCATCGGAATACACCGCATTTGCTTTCAAACTCCGGCGAATCTTCTCGTTAACGTTGTTAGATCTCAAAACCCTAGAAAATTAGGTTCAACTGGAAGAACAATTGAAAAAATTAGGTTAAAAATTGAGAGAAGTAAATTACACATACCTTTGAGTAAGAGGCTTAAAAGGAAGAGAGAGAGAATGAAGGTTATGGTGGTTAACAATGGAGGTGTTGAGTGTAGTTGAAGATTGTATAGTAGGTATACATGAGTACGCCATTGTTGTGTTCTAGTTTGAGCTTCTTCTTCTTTAGATATGTTTCCGAAGATAGAAGAGAATTAGAAGTGCAAAATATACGGTGTTACTCATTTTTATACTGGACTTAGATAAACAGATTAAATGACACTATTACAAAACACCACTTTTAAGTAGGGATGTCAATTTCACCCGCATCCATCAAAACCCGATCCATCCGATACTAAAAGATGGATGAAAACCCGATTTAAATGGATGATGGATGGATGACGGATGAAAGAGATGATGGATGACGGATGGGTTGGATGAAGAAATTTCACCCGCCATCCACCCGCCATTCATCCATCACCCGATTTTATTATTTTTTATTTAATTTTTTTTACGTATAACACATTATTAAGATATAAAATATTTAAATTTTCATATTTTTCTACTTTCAATATAAATATTTTGTGAACCTACCCACTAGAAAGTTAAACTAAAATAATTATCTAACTTTATTTTTGTAGAGAAAAAAAAATCATCATTTTTTTAACTTGAAATATATAAATACACAACACCCGTTTATCACCCGATCCACTCGTTTCATCCATGGATGATGGATGGATGGATGACGGATGATATGTTTCACGGATGACGGACGGGTTGGATGAGATTTTAAAAGGACGGATGGATGACGGATGAGGCTTCACCCGACCCGAACCCGATCTATTGACATCCCTACTTTTAAGTCCTCAAAGAAGCTGGTGGTTTGCCGTGGCTTTGGACTGGGTAACCGATTAAATGAGTTTTACAAAATACCACTTTAAGTCCTCAAAGGAGTCGGTGGTTTGCCGTGACTTTGGACTGGGTAAGGCCTACGTAGGCTTGAACCTAAACTTTCGTGTACCAAGAAAAATTGACACTTCTACCAAACGAGTGACACAAGCGTTTTTTATACTTTTATCCTTTGCCGTTATCACTCCCTATTCTTAGGTAGGATAAGTTGCGGACCATAAATTTTGCAACGGTTTGAACCTCGATGGGTGATTGTTGGGTTGGGTGGCTAGCTTTTACGGTTGCATGTGTCGGTCGGGTTGGTTTAGTTGGTTGAGTCTGGTGAAGTCAATTTCTAACTTATCCGAACTATTCAACTTGATTGGGATAGTTTCCGTTATAATTCAGATCGAGTCTGCTAAATCGTCTAATTCTCGATATGCCCATTACAATTCAATTCAATCGGAACTAATTGAATTTTGCTTATAAGAGTTTTATTAAGAGACGAAAGCATATATTTGATTGGTTGCAGTTTGGTTAAGATGCATTACTTGTGTAAGTTATAATGACTTGATAGCAATGTTACTGCCCACTAACAAAAATCACATCCACAATATAAGAAAAGTATACAATTTGCTGAGTCGTTTTGTTTGGTTTTATATCAATCGAAAGACGTAGAATAGTCGCACCTTTGGCTTCAATTGAAAATAGGAACTCAATCAAGCTCATACGAGAAAATAAATCAAATCACGAACGAAGACAGGGAAAAGAGGACAAGGGGAGAGAGTAACGAGGGCAAAGAGATGCATGAAGTAGCTAACAGCATAGATTAGATAACTAAGCAAGGGACCGGCACCAATGTACCCTAGCCTACCAAACTTAATAGAGTTCTGCAACTGCTAAACTACACGGCTACACCTAATTAGTACTCGTACTCATTAAACATATTACAGTACCTAGTTAATATCAGCTGATACAATTACACACCGACAGACTCTGTTAGCTGACTTGTTCAGGCTGAGAGACCTGCGAACACAGGTTGTGGGCCTGATACTGCTCGAAGGAAGTTGTCGAATGGGCTGGCTGGAGGCAACCTCAGTGTACTAAGTTGATCCCGGGATCCCAATAATCCAAGCATGGAATCTGCATGAAATGATCCCTACACAAGAAGCAAAGAGATAAAATCATGTCCAAGAAGGATTTCGATACTGTTTAAGACATTAAGCTCGAGATAATCACAAGTTTCAAGTTGTCGCATGAACGGAACATAATTCAAGGACTTGACGCTACCTTGTTAATTAATGCTTGTTCATCTCCAGGTAGCTCAAAACCATTTCCAGTAGAGATGTTTTCTTGAGACAACCAATTGGAAAGCTTCTTCCTAGTGCTCGTCTCCAAAGCTTCACAGTTGCTAGCCACGGCGCTGTAAGGGAGAGGTGAGGTCGAGACTGATGTCGCAACTACTTGACCAGCTACTTCAAGTGCCTGAGGACAACATTATAGTGGTAATTTTTACAAGGTTTATGGCAAGTGGAAAACGAAGAACTACTTGACCAGCTACTGCTGAAATAAGATGATTTTCAGAAGACTAGGGGAAAAGAATAATAGTGTAGGCCTAGTAGACGTACGACCTCAGTAAAGCTTTGCGACTCTAGTTGCATATGCAAAGTGAGAAATTAAATAGAGGGGGACATTTCCATTTGGAACTAAATCAATGAATGACTAAATAACAAAAACCGTAAAAGAGCACATGTCGGCTATTTTAATTGGCAAAATCAAATCACTAAGGGTGTGTTTGGATTGAGGTATTTGGAGGGAAAAGAAAGGGAGGGAGAGTAGGGGATTTAAAATCCCTTATTTGGATAGCAAATGAGTGTAGAGGGAAATGGAGGGGGAGAGATTTTGAGGGGTTTAATTTCCCTCCTCCAAGCCTAATCAAAATCTCTCCAAAATAGGCAAGATTTGGAGGGAAATTGTATCCAAACAACCACACTCCATTCTCCCTCCCCTTCCCTTCTCTCCCTTCCCCTTCCCTCCTTCCTCCTCCCCTCCCTTTCTCTCCACTTTTGCTATCCAAACACACCCTAAGTGGTAGTACTCATGGGCGTCATGTAATGGCTTTGAGTTACTTTACACCCAAAAAAAAGACCCCATAATCTTTGTTGTTCTCTGATGCTGTCGGATACAAAATAATAAATGAAAAATGGGTAAAGAAATAAAAGACATAATACTCCGTAATAGCCTAAGGATGGAAAAGACGATGAAATAAACAGAGGCCATTGGGGAAAGGGGCTTGTCAAAAAATATCCCCAACAATTACTGATAGATGAACCAACTCAACCAAAACCTTAAGGTGATGGTTGAGGCCCAACTATTATAAATATTCCTCAAATGCCCGTTTCCACTTCGAGTTTCAACTATTATAAATATTCCTCAAATGCCCGTTTCCACTTCAAGTTTTTGAGGAGTTTTGAGGTTGCCAGGATTTGAACCCGTGACCTTCGGTCACACTGGCTCTGATACCATGATAGATGAACCAACTCAACCAAAACCTTAAGGTGATGGTTGAGGCCCAACTATTATAAATATTCCTTAACTTATATGCATGAATGTAAAAAATGGCTTAATTACAGCAAGGACGGAAAAAGAGGCTCACTGATTCTAAAAGCTGGCCAATGCTCATGATATGAGAAGGAGAATTTGATTCTTTAGGGCCGGAGATATTCACGGCAGAAAACAAACTTGTCACGTCATCATCAGCCACTGAGCTTATAGATAAGTTCTGCCACATAAATCCACTCTCAATAACACAACTATACAAATACGAGTAATAATTTGCAAACAAGCAAGTAATCTGAATGGAAAAAGCATTTTCTATAATGAATCGTGTATGGGACAACCCAAACCCATGTGCATTTCTCATCTAATCATAGAGTTGATGTGTAGTTAATCACACATGAAGAGAACCTAATAAGTTTTTGTGTTTCGTCAACATTTCAGGTGGAAACTTACTCCGTCAAGAGAAGGGGAGTCCTTTAGTTGGCCAATGATTTGAAGATGATCGAGTTCTCTCAACTCTTTTGGAGCAAACATAAATGCCTCGTCGGGAGAGAATGTAACTGATAGCTGATTGAGTAGTTCCTCTTCGTCTATCTACAAGAACATATTAGTCATTTACACATTCAGACCTACAGAAACATAAAACAAGAATAAAACACCTGCCAGTGATTTAGTTTCATGAACGAGACAAACCTTAACGATGCAGCAAAGATACCGAACTATGATATCCAGCAAAATCTTCTCAGATTCGATATTCTTGTCTTGTAAGTCAGCAAAGAAAGAGGTAGCTGTTTGGTTGTCTAGTGCTGAGCCATACTGCCTCAGATCTACTTGAGGCTTGACATACACTTGAAGATCCTCATTGATGCCCAAGTAAGGATCAGCCTGCATGATTTCCAGTCATTAGAATGGCAAGATGTAGACTTTCGGAATAGTTTTATATGCAAGACCTAGATTGCACTTCAAAATTACTTGAAAAAAAAAAGTGAAAATTTCCAAACTTCGGTGCCCTGAGGTTTCACAAATTCTACTTTCGTAGTTTGGCGATTTCCATCCGTCACTTTGGTGGTCTACGGTATAATATAGTCAAACTTCATCTAATAAATGAAGTTTTTCAGCAATAATGAAGTGTCTGAAAGAAAGCTTACATCACATGGAGCTTGAGACCTAAGAATATCATTCAACTCCAGTATTTGATACATTCTGGCAGCAAACATAAGCATCGCACTTGATGTGATAAAGACTGATCTCCTGCAAGTTGGAGGCAACTTCCCTGAAAAGCAAATCAACATTTATTAACTTAACCATCATGATGTAAAAAAATATAATGTGAAAAGTCATATTCTTCCTTACCAAAGCTGGTATATACTGAAACATTTCTCAGCGACAAGGGAAGCTGGAAAAAGCGCACAATAAGGTTTTGATTCGTTGTCTGCAGTTAAACAAATTGGTCAGATCAATGTGACTGAAAATAATAGATTTGCCTTCAAACCAAAAACAAATGAGCACTTAACAGTAGAATATTTTGAAATTTTTTTCCACGCACAACGTATCGCATTACAGCCTCCAAACGTGTACGCACTGACTCATAATTATACCCTTCCAAGTCCCGCCATTACAATAATTATATTTGTTATACTCATAAAGTCATAAGTATAACAATTACTTGATGTAGCAATAATAATAACAAGTAATGCTATATATTTTTTTTTTTTAAAAAGGCTCCTTGCTTTTGTATGTTAAAATGGAGTGTAATATCCCAGTCTAAAAAATTCCATGACGTATGCAAATGCTAGCTAATCTTGGATCAGAATCACCTTCATGTTGGAAGAAATGAGTGTCAAGCAGTAAGAATGAGCAATTGCTTCAAAATTTGATGGTGAGTTGTCCGAAAGATTGGCCTGTATCCAAAACCCAGAAAGCAATTGCAATATCTGATCTTCACACAGCTTCATCACACATGGCTCCTGCAGCAATTAAACAACTCAATATGAATGCAATAATAAACTCATCACCCAAACTTAAGCATGGTATTTAACAACATTTGCGACACCATGGTATGGATCGCATTTATAGAACTACCAAGTTTAGGCCAGATGACTGATTCCAAGATTAAGTCTCAACCGAGATTAAATGCAATGAACATAAGATAACAGTACTAGACTACCTCATAAACGATGTTTGTTCCACAATTCCTGTCAATGATGGAGGTTAACTTGTAGAATTTAGGGGAATTTCTACGGGTCCAACCCTGTTTACTCTCATCCTCTGAGAAATCTTTACTCTTGAAATCATCCATGCTGCTACCCCCATTCATCCCTTTCCCTTTGGAAACTTTTTCTTTCTGCAACTTCTCGAGTAAAGCCGTCACTGAATCAGATGTTGATCTACTGTTGGACTTCCATCTACTTGTTTCATAAGTTCTCCAAGTACTTGGAAATAATAGAATTGCAAATATCTGATGAGCAAGAAGGCGTGCTTCGATATCCTGATGCAACATAGCCTTCAAAAGTTGAAGGAGCAGTGTTTCTGGAAAGGCCTGTACAGATTAATCAGGATTAAGCGACGGCTCCTGCTTTTTTTCGCAAGAGGATTAAGGATTGCAAATATCTTACTCTTCTCCTTAATCCTAATGCCACATTTAAGTAAATAACCCCGCAAAAAAAAGAAAGATACAATGTAGGAACTTTATTCACAGGCACCCCAAAGAAAGGGAAAACAGGAAGCTTTTTTTTGGACAGATGGACTAAGGTACTAAAGATAAAACGTCAGTCGCTTTTTGCCTGCTTGTGGTAAAAAAATTAATGAGATTATGAGAATATTTTTTTGCTAACTAAGGCTCCAAAACGACAGTCCCAATATTACCTGCTGCAAATGGGAATAGACAGCCACAGTTACATGAGCAAGAATTAATACTGAGCTCAATGTTGCACGTGCTACAAGTCCAGCAGGGGCCAACTTCTCGAGTGCAATCACCATTAAATCAAACAATGGACTTGGGTCATTAGTCTGCACGATGAGGAGGGAATAGCTAAGAAACTGTGGCAGCAAATAGAACCAGAAATCGATAACTAAGAAGCAGCTAAGGGGTGCAATGGTATTAACATTGTTCTTACCCCTTTTGCGATTTCGAGCAAGCAAGATTCTATTGAATTTTGAAGATGGACATTCAAGTTCATGTCTTCTTCCCCAATAGGGCCAGCTGTAGCCTGAAGACTTTTCCTCAAGTGGCATAGTAAATCAACAACACATCCAACATCAGCAAGAGTGATTCCTGACCTCATCTGCCGTGCCAAGGTTGCAGCAACTTGAACAATACAAGACTTAAGGGCCGGGTCATGTGCTACATTTTTGTGGTCCAAATGACGTACGACACTGTTTAAAATCACCAGCTGCTTTTCTGATAAAAAAGAAAAAAAAAAGCATCGAGTTTTCACGGTATTACAGCAATGAAACACGAAGTAAATCAAAGCAGCACTCAACAAATATAAAAGAATGAAGACCATCCTATCATGGATAAGCAAAAAAGGTGAGTGACGAATATGAAGAAACCATATACCAATAACCCAACATGCGCACTACCATTTGAAGAAACACTTCAAAAATAGTGCCAGAACTCAAGGCTAAAAATCACAAAAAGACCAAGGAGACTATGTCATCAGTTAACATATACCTGGAACCTCCATGAAATAGCACATATCACACAGCACAATAACAGCCAAACCCTGCTGAGATAGCCACTGTCGATTTTTGTCAAAATACACAAACATTGGCTCAAGAAGATGCCGTGCTGGGGTCCTCTCTTTTGCAAATTCAGACATCCTTTGAAGACAGATTTGTGCCCATATTCTCGGATTCTCAATCTCCTCTCTACGAAAACAAATATAACGGGCAAGAATAGTTAAACCTTCATTACGCCTGTGAGATCATTAATGAAATAATATTCATCAAATCGACACCCAAAATAACTTGCTTGTGTCGTGCAATTACTTACCTTGTTAGTGAAAGAATGTTTTTCCTTTCCGGAGGCGGCCTTACAGTAGCTGAGCAAGCACTTGAAACACCAATGCCAGCTCCAGTTTGGCCTTCACATCGAACAACCTCATTCACCCAAAGATGACGCTGTACCACACTTTCCTCATCCCGCAAATCTTCTTCATAATTATCTAGTGTAGCTTGCACAATCTGTGCAACATAAAATAATGTGAAGTTCATTAATAACAGGCGATAGACGTTATAAGATTACTAATAGGAATATTTATAATAGTTGGGCCTCAACCATTACCTTAAGGTTTTGGTTGAGTTGGTTCATCTATCAATTACTAAGTACGAAATAAATAGCAGATCATCCCTACTCACAGGCCACGGTATAAATATTGCCCACGATACCACATCGTGACCGAATTACAGAAGTTTCAATGGTTACTATAAATCTTGGCCAGAATACCACATAGTGACCAAATTTGCCACACTTTATCACGCAAAGACAGATAACGGTGGGTACAACCACCAATTCTAAGATAAGTGTCAATCAGAGTTTAAATACCAAGGCCCTACCCTGACTCAAGAAAATTGCATACATAGCTTTAACAATAAAGTTCCACGGAAACTGACCTCATCAATATCATTGAAGATATGGGAAAACTCTGCCATGTACCATACCTGCAACAAAGAAGCTCAGGCCAAAAACAGGGAAGAATAGGGAGGAGAGACAGAAATCATGACCTTAGAGAATACCAGGCTGAAAACTTACCATAGCCGAGAGGCACTGCAGGGATGATGCTCTCAAGGTGCGTTTATCATGCTCTTCACCCATCTCACGAGCTAGCATACACAATTTTCGTATAGAGCTTCCAATATTGTGGGCATAAGTTCCATCAGTCTGTGTGCATTTCATGTCAAATTAAGAAATCATAGTATAAAATTTATAGACCCCACCCTTCAGTATTAAACATTATTAGCATTACACAATGTCCTTAGGGGCTCTTGCCTATGGCAGCAAAGTATTCTAACGTCCACAACATCGACAAACCCTTGCCAGTTGCCAATATCCACAACAGAAAAAACATATCCTATTATTACCTGACAGTAAATAAACTGAGTTAATGTTTGACATCCAGCTTTCTGCACAGAAACTTGCTTTGAACAATCCAAAAGTTCATCGCTAAGAGTCAACAAGCTGGCAGCAAAGTAGGCCCTGGTAAAATAAAATAAATGCAGTTACATTTAAATTCTAAAGCAGTTATTATCTTTTCCAGGATGTGGGGCGTGGACATAGTTAAAGAGACCGAAGCAAAGGTCTACATTATACAGACCATTAACATCCAATTATGTGCATGTATCACAATGAAACAGGAGGGTCAGTATCGACAATAAAAACATTCAATGTTTCTCAGTGCCTAGAAATGTCATTTAGCAACAGAAGAAAGGTGCTCTATAGTAACTTAAAAGAGCAATATATAAAATACAAAAAAGAAAAAAAGGAAAGCCAAACATACATTTGTTTTGCACACGTACAGATCAGCTTGTTGTAAGCTTCCATAATAATGCTGACAATCTTAACATGTCCATACCGCAATTCTTTGTGAAGTCTCTCTTCAAGGTATTTAGTAATCTGCAATGATATTGAATTCCCATTGCGCAAGAGGCTAAGATAAATCCCAAAATGCAATTTATTTAGTTAACAATAAAGAGCTATGATCACAAAAAGTTACCTTGGGAATACGAACAGGATTCTTGGCTGCATACTCACATAACTTCACAATTTTTCGCTCATTTGCCTGCCCGTCCTGAACATGGGGAAACTAATTTAGAATTGGGTTATAACTCTTCTACTGGTGCTAAAACAAGGAACCAGTAACATACCATCCTCCTAAATGCAACTGAGCAACTGAGTTGCTTTACAATAATCTCGGCTTTTAAAAGTGTCAGCTATCTTTTATTATCATATATACGGCTTATAAATAAGAGCCTACATGTTAAAACCTACGTTTCTTTTCCGACATGGGTGCACCTTCAAGTGTCACGCACATGTAAAATTGTCATATATCAGACATAAGTACGCATTTCGATAGCTTACAACTCCAAACTTGAGCAAGTTAAGAACAGCACAGCAATCAAACACTCGAATTTACTCACCAAAACCATATGCATAAAATTCACTAAATCAGCAACCAAAACTACATGGTAATTGTCCATGAAACTGCAAAAATAAAGTTTCTTCACACTTACAGGAGATTTCGGAAAAATGTCAGCAATTAACTTTTTGTAGCGCTTCACAGGTTGCCTGGACCTAGACCTTAGAGCAGGACAGCAAACACACATGCTCTCACAAGCTGGGAATAATGTCCTTGAAATAACCCCCATTTCCTGCATTTCCCACAAATTCAACCAATTTGTCAAAAAAACCAAAACCCTCTCTTACACACATTAAATTGAACATAACAAGCCTTATTCAAAAAAACAATTTGGGGTCGGCCAACATGACTCGTCATTTGAAACCGTCTAGGGATCCCAAATTGAACATAACAAACAAAACCTAAATCCCAAAAATAACTTTGGGTCCGCTAACATGAATCATCATTCTAAACCGTTTAAGGAGTCCAAATTGAACCACAGCATACTAAAAGTAAATTCCCAAAAAACCAAACTTTTCACACAATGCAGCTACATACAACAAACCAAGATGGTAAAAAATCCTTAAAAATAAATCGAGGGCTTAAAAACTACTCCCCGCGACTCAATCATTTGTTTACATTATTAACCTTGTAATGACCGAGACAGAGAGAGTACTATGGATTTATAGAATGGATAAAGTTACCATCTTTGAAGCTAAAAAGTTACACACATTTTTCCTAACATAAATGTAACTCCAAAAAGAGGTTTAACAAAGGAAACGTAGATGTTTTATTCAACACAACAAAAAATTACCCAGAAAAACATGCAGAAACAGAGAATAATCATCAAAAAGGAAGAATCTTTCAACATTCTACACCAAAAATTAACTTTTTACTCATACATAACATAAATCCACATCATAAAACAATACTATTTAATTTTTTATAACAACAGCATTAACCCAGCACCTCAAGAGCTTCTGCAAATTGTGGGGTAAGGGGTCGGATGTATGCAGTTTTACTCTTGTATTAGCAACACAAAGAGGCGGTTTCTGAATAATTATTTAAATTCTTACATTTATTCAAAATGTGATCATAAACAATTAAACATAACGTCTATATAATATATGCAACAACAAAAAAAGACGAAAACTTTGATGAAAAAACGGAAGAAATTAACAAACCCAGTATAGAAAATGATCTAAAGGAGTGAAAAAACTTACTACAGTAGATAAATTACGTGATTTTGCAGAGATTTTGGGGGAAAACAATTTGAAATAAATTGTTTTGAAATTAGAAATGAAATGATGAAAAAGGGAATTCACGGGTGTGAAACAAAAATGAAGAGAGATGAGGGAGAAAGAGAGCGCGCGTGGTTCGACACAAATTAGGACACTAGTTAACATGTAAGACGGTCAAATACTGTGAGACGGTTTGATAGCGTGAGACGATTTTATCACGTAAAAAACATTAAGAGTAAATTTTTGTAGGATAAATCTAAATACGGATTTTTTAACATTTGCCCTTAAACATTTAAATATTGCTTCCTCCATTTCTCTTTTTATCTTTTTATTTGCTTTTTAAAGGTTAACATTTTCCAACTTTGACCGTAAATATCCTGAAGAATAAATTATGCCCCTAAAAATTATAAAACGTAAAAACTTACCTTTATTATCAAAAAATATCTTTTCCAAAATACTTTTTTCTGACTAAAAAAGTAACATATAGAGTACAGACGTTGAAAAATATGGTTAAAGTTTCTCGATACCGCAATAAAGCAGATGGGGCTACAAAAATGGAGGAACTAATAATTTTTTTTTAGAACACCAGTTTTTATTAAACACAACGCTTTTCGTCACAAACTGAAAACGGGTAAAATGTTGTCATTTTTAACTACAATATATGATCATTTTAATGACAAATTATTATACCTTAAAAAATCGTTCTGATAACTTTTTTTTCTAAAATTGGTTACATTTTCAATTTTCGTCTAAATGGGTCACATTTTATTAGAGAAATATTATGAGTAGATATTGTTAGAGTGATATTTGAAAAATATCCTCTCTCCTATCCAAACTAAAGGTAATAGTTGTTTTCTCAGACTTGTCGAAGCACGTTTTGCAACGTGAATATCTTTAGTTACACATTATTTAAAATTATAAAAAGTTATATTCTTATACTTCCTCCTATACACTACGCAATTGCTAAATTCAACACGTCATTTTACTCAATCCCACACATTTTGCATGTTTATTCCACTATTACCCTTTATTAAAAAAAAAAACATGATTGCCAACCACGACACTCCTTCCCACAACCCCAATCACCCTCCACCAGCACCGGCCACCTGCCCCTCGGCGCCGACCTCCTACCCCCTCGCCGTCAAATTCATGCCAGCCAGCCGTCGATTCAACACTTCCGTTGCGGCTAATGGTGGATCGAATGATGATTGCGGCTAAGTCAAGGAGACAGACATGGTGGGGGAAAGAGTGGTTGGCGCGAGTATGGGGTCGGGGAAGGGTGATCGGCAATGAGGAGTAGTCGACGGTGGCGGGAGTGATAGACGGTGAGGTGTAGTTGACGGTAGCAAGGGTGGTTGGCTGTTGGCTTTTTTTTTATTTTGATTTTTCCCTTAGTGAGAGTGAAAATTTAGGGTAAGAAATGAGAGGGATAAACTCGGAAAAAGATGAAAAAATGGGTGGGATTTAGTAAAAGTGTGTGCGGGATTTAGCAAGTCCTATTCACTAACATCTTCCACATTTTCTAAATCGGAAAATTCACAAAGATCTTACACTTTCCTTATTTGTCCATTATTTGCGGTTAATATAACATCTAACCCCAATACCACTCCACTAAATATTGGTCAAAAAGTAATGTGGAAGATCATATAGAATAGGAGGGAGTAACTTTCATGACGATAAATCAAATAAGATCTCACATGACTATATTTTGTGTAACACTCCGGCCCAAACCGGGTGGGGAGCGGTTACTTATGATAGCTCACCAAGTTGTGTACATGGGCCACAGATCAACACGGGTCCTTTATAGCGTATTTTGTCCTCACTCATGCGCATCCCGGTAACCTTTCCAAAAGGTCACCCATCCTACGACTACTCCCAGCCAACCTTTCCAGAAGGTCACCCATCCTAAGACTACTCTCAGTCAAGCACGCTTAACTTCGGAGTTCTTTTGCATGGATTACCATAAAAGAAATGGCACTTTGTTGATATGAGTAGTACTTTTAATCCCTTTAAGCACTAGTCATTTAAGCCTATCACTAGACCTCCTCAATTACCGTGGGATGTTACATCTACATTATATAAAAGTCAAGTCTTTTTAAGACTTCTGATTGGCTGCTTCAATTAAGGAGATAAAAAAACTTTTGACCCCACTACTACTTATACAATCACTTACATAAATTTTGATCAATTAATTTCTTACTTCAATAACTAGTATAGTTCCCGTGCAAATGCACGGTTTTTATAGGTAAGGATGTTTGAGTTTGTAACAATTAAAATATGGTAATTTAATTCCTTAAATTTAATGATAAAATATTCTATTGGTGGTGTTTTATATCAAAAACTGGAAAATACAACGAATAAGAACTGGAAAATACAATAGGAAAAATCGTAAGGAGATGATTTTAGGCACATTAATAGACAATAAATTTATTTTAAACAAATAAATTTCAAAGTGAGAATTTAAAGAGACTACTTATTAGTAAATAAAATCTTAAGAAGATTATTTTATTTATTTATGGCATATATATAAATAAAAAGAGATGATGAAATCAATTAATGTTGAGTGGGGGCCACTATTAGATGTGAATATTTAGGGGGGAAATTTGAGCGGGAAAATTTATAGTTTTGTTAATCTTTTAGTATATAGGGGATTTTTAATGCATCGTTAACTAAGTAAATTTAATAACTACGGAATTAACCAACATAACAAATATAGGTCTAAAAGATCTCGCAAAAAAAATCATTGAAATGAAAATTTTAAAAATCAAAAAAAAAATACCATAATAATTACACCGAATAAATCATTATGGTGATTTTTTTAGCATAAAAATCACCATAATAATACATAACAAATACTTATATTGATAAAAATAAAAATATTTAAAATCGAAAAAAAAACTAGTTTTGTGTTATAGAGTAAGAATAATATTAAACATTCCCTACCATCATGAATAATGTAAAAAAACAAGTGTTATCTTTGATTTGGATGGAAGGAAGTATATATTTATATTTTTCTAGAGTGATATTTGGAAAATATAATTAGGAAATATTACGCGGTAATATCAACTAATAATATATCTCTAATTTATTTTTCTTCGTCTTTGACTTGTGACAAAAGTAAATTGACTATTTCTAGAAATGGATCATCTCATGGTATAAAACCGTCTTATTTTATCGTAACTCGTGATCAAAGCAATTAGTAGATTATACAACTGGTTGTATGTAGTTTATGTACAACCTTTTCAATGTTGTCGAGTTTTGTTATAAAGTTGTCGAGCTTTATTAACAAAATTGTCGAAGTTCAATCTGAAAGTTATTGAGCTTAAGATGAATAATTATTAAACTCAATAACTTTTTAAATTAGCTCAATAACTTATAAAATAGCTCGACAACTTTGTGTAAAAAACTCAACAACTTTGAGGCGGTTGTACAATGCTAATATACAACTGGTTGTAAGATAGTATTTGCGGTAAGAGAGAATAAATGAAGAGAAGGGAGAGAGAAAGAACGCGCGTGGTTCGACACAAATTAAAGGATGCCAGGAGAGAAGGAAATGTAATGTGGTCACGTGACTGTGTACAGTTTCTTCACTCAAAAAGAGAAAGAAAGAGAAGAGAGAGGGTGTGAGAAATAGTTGTAGGACTTGTTTTATTTGTGTGATAGAATCTTGGAAGAATCCAAAGGTCCTAAATTTCATTAAACAAAGATTTTAGCAAAAGATCGGAATTTTGAAAAAATATATTTCCCCACTTAACTCTGGTCTACCAATTTTATTTTTGAAAAATTATTGGGTACACCAGGTGTACAAGATTATCGTACACCCTAACCAATGATAAACCTTTAACCATATTTCATTTAGATTTTGCTTTATTATTTATGGAAAGTGTGGGTAATTCTAATAATCTTATTGGGTAGGGTGTACGATGACGTGGTACACCCGGTGTACCCAAGAATTTTTCTTTATTTTTTTACATTATTCAAATGCAATTTTCTCTCAATACGTAATTGAAAATATATTCATGTGTAATCTTGTTTGATTCGTCTGTACGAGTACATTAAAAATATCTAACTTTTATAATTTTTGCAAACACGTAACTAACGATTTTAGCGCGTAAAATACGCGTTGGCAAACGTGAAAAAAGAAAGTGGTAGATTGGAGTTGAATGGAGGAAGTAAGTCTTATCGGTTCTTTATTGCTTAATTTCGGCTCATTTCAATTTGGCTTATCTTTATTAAGTTCGGTTTTGTTTCTCTTTTCACAAATTAATTCTTATTTTAATTTCATTCAATTCAGTTCAATTCCACATTTAGTTCAATTCAGCTCGGCTCTATTCAATTCAGTCCACCAACTCCTTTCAACCAGAAAAAATAGGGCCTAATTCCTATGATTATACCTGCTAAACAGGTTAAGCTAGACTTCCTAAATATACGGGTTATTATTGAGCAGTTGGTCTTGATTCAGACGGACCATTTTTGTTTGAATCAATAAAACGGGATTTTGTAACCATTTTATAGTCAAATGTAGACCTGACAAACAAATCAGGTCGTGTCGTGTTCGTGTCAATATTAAACGGGTCACCACTACCCTAGCCCCAACCCGACCCAATTAAATAAACGGGTCATTTGATTCAACCCTAATCCTACCCATTTAATTTTTCTATAACCCAACCTGACCTGTTTAACCTATTTATCTTTAAGCAGGTTATTTTTAACCAAGTTAACCCGTTTAACCCAATAAACTAATACAACAAACTACAATTTATAATCCTAATATTCCAAACATGATGAATGGAAATGTTAATTCTTAAGTTGTTTTGTTGAATTATTAACTCAAGCCAAATATATTATGACAATTTTAAATAAATGGGTTATTCGTGTCGGGTTCGTGTCAAAAGACAACAACCCTAACCCGACCCATTTAAGTTTCGTGTCGTGTCGTGTCAACCCAATTACTTAAATGGGTCAAAACGTCTTGACCCTAACCCGCTAACTTCGTGTCGTGTTTTCAGGTCGTGTCAATGATTGCCGCCTCTAGTCAAATGTGACAACTATTGAAAAACAAGCTACCATAAACTACAACATCGGTTGTACGATTGTGGTTACATTTACCATAAAATGATCATATATGTCCGTCTAAAGCTTCAGGCAAAAAGTAGCCGTCTGAAACAAGAATTTGTGATTATTGAGTTGGTCGTTTTCGGATTGGGTTGAATAGAACGGTTTATAGCAAAATATGAAGAATTATTTTTCTTAAAGGGAATTGGTAAACCTACAATGACTTAAATGAGTTTATCAGATGTACTCCCTCATATTCTCCATTTTGTTCCCCTTTGTTGTGGGCACAATATTTTAGGAGAGAAATGAAATATGAATTGTGAGTTGGGTGTATTTTGGTGATAGGAGAGAGGAATGAATAATTAGAAATTAAATAAGGAATTATGAGTTAGGTGGAGTTTGATGATATGAGAGATGAATGAATAAATATAAATTAAATAAGGAATTGTGAGTTGAGTGGTGTTTGGTGATAGGAGAGATGAATGAATAAAATAAGAGTAAAAATTTCCAAAAAAAGAATGGGGAAAAAAACCTGAATAATCCGTTTAAGGAAATAGGGAAGAAAATGGTGAATGGGAGGGAGTAATATTTTTTTAGACAAACGTGAGGGAGTAATATTTAAGTCATTCGAGGTTCAAATATGATTACAAGAGTAACTTGATCACGGTATGAGTCATTCATGATTTGTGCGTGACTTTTACAATTAGGATTATGAGATTTAGGATAATACAATAGGTCTTGGTATAGACGGCCAAGACGGGTGGGGCGAGCAGACGGGTAAAGACCTCTAATAAAATGGGTAGGGGGGACAAGGTGAGGCACCCTTATGTGTTTCCCACTTTATGACAAATGGGTATTTTGTGAGGGGAAATGGTATCCGTCTATACTATAGACGGATAGTGTCTGTCTATAATAAGAATTTATGAGGATAATATATCACATGTTTTCAAACGAAAATACCTCAATTCAATTGTATCAACCGATCACAAATAAGATCCTACAACCTGTTGTACAGTAGCATTGTACAACAGACCCATATATATTAAATATTAAACTATTTAGGCCCAATAAAAGAAAAAATTATACACAACTCCTTTTTCCCTAATTCTGATTTCTCTCCAGTCGACAAACCATCCTCTTTCTTTTCACTAAATCTCTCTTAAATGATAGTCGACAAACCTTTCTTTTCCGTAATTCTGATTCTTATATGATGAAAGGGAAACAATTAGCATCATAATCAAGGAGGAAAAACGCATCTAACAATATTTTGTTGAACGAGAAGCAATTTACATCATCATCAAGAAGGAAAAATGGATCTAACAATAATTTGAGGTAAATTTCTACATCAATCATACGAACTATTATTAGAAGAATACAAGCTAAAAAGTACGAGCTATTAAGATAAAAATACGAGCATGTAAACAGAATATGAGCTTAAAAGGATCAAGAGCTTTAAAATACGAGCACATAAGAATAGGAGCTATTAAGATAAAAATAGGAGTTATTAAGATAAGAATACGAGCTAATGTAAAAAAAATACGAGCTCAAAAGGATCAAGAGCTTTAAAATACGAGCACATAAGAATAGGAGCTATTAAGATAAGAATAAGAGTTATTAAGATAAGAATACGAGCTAATGTAAAAAAATACGGGCTCAAAAGGATCAAGAGCTTTAAAATACGAGCGCATAAGAATACGAGCTATTAAGATAAGAATACGAGCTAAAGTAAAAAGAATACGAGTTTAAAAGGATCAAGAGCTTTAAAATACGAGCACATAAAAATACGAGCTATTAAGATAAGAATACGAGCTAATGTAAAAAAAATACGAGTTTCAACTATTTTCATGCATTATAAATTTTGGATAAAAAAATTCCTTTCTCACGAGTCATGTCATATGATTTGTTCCGCATAGTCAATTAATTATAATAATTTAAGGGAGAATATGATTTATTAATTGGATGATGGAGGAAGATGGAGAGGAGTTAGAAAAATATGGAAGCAGTCAGAGGAGAGAAGGGGGATAAAATTGAAAATTGGATTACGTTAATTTTTTTTTTTTTTTGTAAAAGTATTTGAAAAAAGACTAAAATACCCTTGGATGTACAATAACATTGTACATCCAGTTGTATAGTCTTGGAACTGTCAACCGATGTTTGAATCTATATTGTGTCGTCATAATTAGAATAGCGAGCTTTACTCGATCCATTATCCCTCCACAAATGCTTTCGCCGTCTTCTCCAAATTCTACAACAAACTAAGTAATTAACATTCGATCATATATCTCCATCAACAACTCGATAGTCAATATCCATTGTAGAGTATGTTTTTTTCTGGCAAATTTCAAGAAAAATTATTACTCCGTAGTAATTATTTCCAAACATCCAAAGTACATACCTTTTCTTTGACAATCACCAAAGTACATACTTCACAGGTAACTAAACCGTGAATTTATAAACAAAGGATTATTCGTACCAAAAAAGAAAAAAAAAAAACTAAGGATGATCATGAGAATGGATGCATGTATAATGTATTCCCTAGGACATAGCCACATAGTACAACTACGTACTATCCAGTATCCAGCGTGAAGGAGCATGCATGAATAGTGTGAAACAATTAGTCAGTTGAAAAAGTGGTAGACGTTTGAATACTTGACTTTTAGGAAGCCATGCACATGGATTATTAGCTAATTTCTGTAAGCTAACAACTACGACCACACTACACTACACATGTCAACTCATTGAAATCTTATATAGTATACAAACATGGACCTCATCCACCTACCATATCGAATTAAAGGACGTATATTATACTATGAGACTGTCGTATGGTGCAATCACGCAAAAAAGTTAATCATTTTATGTTAAAATTATGTTACTTATCTTATACTTCGTACTATAAAATAGTCATTTTTGAAAAATCATCACTTTTAATATAAAAATCCTCACTTTTTATCTATCGTATCATAATTCATACAACAATGGCACACAATAACTATTGGTTATACGAATACCATATGCGTGTCATGTGTCTTTAAGAGTATGGTAGCGACTCATCAATGCGGGCATATCAGCTCTCCATAACCAATTATTTGGGACAATTATTCTCTCAATTATCCAATTTATTTGGAATATGATGCAATAACTACAGCATAATTGGAGCAAGGATTGATTGATAGTTGGCACCAAAACTTATTTCTAACATTCCTAACATATTAGCCCATCTACTCGGTGGTAGATAGAGGGGTTAGAATGGATGATCATTTTTTGATACAAATTAAAAAATTAAGATTTGTAGTTAAAAATTTCGATTCTTTTTTATTGGTACCTAGTTATTTGCCCATCTGAAAATTTTCGCTCAATCAACTTGTTCCGGGTGTAATTCCAGAGCAGATATTCGTTACCACTCGTAGCTTGTAAAATGTCGTCTTTGGTTGAATCCTTCTTTCCTTAATTGTTCCTCTCGGCCTCTCCTGCAACAATGAACGAACTGAGGGCTTGGCTTTGTGCCAAGCGTACTTACTCCGACGCTCAAGTCAGTAAACTTAAGGGATAAGTTGTTACTTGGCTGAATGTATATTGTAGAGAGATAAGGAAGATTATACCAGATGAATAGTGTCTTTTAGGTTAAGTTACGATCCTTTTCCTCAATGAAGGTTGAGGAGTATTTATAGACTTTCACCTTTTGTCACGTAGTGCCAAGTGGCCAAGTGGCTAGCGGTGGAAAGATCGATCTACCCCTCGGCCGAGGGACCTATGGCGGCCGGCGGACACCGTTGACTCACCGCCGAGGGGTCTTGGATATGAGTACGCGGGTATGTGTCCCTACGACAGTCCGCCATGCCGAGACCAGTGACAGCCGATGGGTCGATCGGCTAGGTCGTTTGTCTAAGCCGTTGACTTGTTTGTGGATATCTTTGACCTTGCTCAATATGTTGACTTGGTCAGCGGTGCAGAATATGCCCCATCAATTTGCCCCCCGCGTAGTCTATGCCGTGGTATGGGCTCCGATGTACGTTTGAGCGTATATTCTGCGCAAGTAATTTGTAAAAAATTTTCCGCATCGGCTTCTTCTGCGGCGGCTTCTTTTACCTCGGCCTGGTCTTTCTTAGGCCGTACCATATCCCCCTCCACATGGATGCGTAAAGGGCATCCGATGTGGAAAAAGAAAATGACGCCGGCCGAGACCAGGGTTGAGAGTGCGGTTGTTTTTGATTGCCCCGGCGCGCTACCTAGCTTGGTTGATCGAGTGGCCGGCGGAGAACGGATGCTTGGGAATTTGTTGAGGAAGGTGAATAGGCGGAGAGATATGAATGGGCGTGTTGAAGACGCTTGGTCATCAAGCATTGATTGACGTCCAATCGCTTGCAACGATTGACATCCCGTGGTTGCATGTCCGACACGTGTCCGCACGCTGATTGGTTGACGCTTCATGGGTCAGTGTTCGCCGATTGGTCCTTCTTTATGGGCTTTTCCCTATAAATAGGGCGGTTATTCCGTGAAATTGACCACCAATTTCATTCTCCAAAATTTTCTTCTCTCTAAACTTTCAAGGGCTTCTTTGTCTTTTAATTTTCGAGTTGTTACTCCGTGAGTGTTTTTCTTCAAGGTAAACAAACAAACTTCCCAATTTCTTAACTTTGTAAGTTTTTATTGTAAACATGTCTTCTCAACGATGCCGGCCTAGCAAACCGGCGCGGGGGGTTCCCGTCGCGTCTTGATGAGGAGGAGAAGTTGGACGCCCTCCGATAAGGCACAGGGGGCCCTAGGTCTCCTTCTCCTGAAGTTGATCCTCGAATTTTGGAGGAATGGGAGGATGACGATGATGTCGATGATGACGCAGACGATTTTGGTGATGATGCTTTGAAAAGGCTCGTCCCAAAGAGGGGAGGCGAAGACGTTATGGATCACGGTGACGTCCTCGTAAGGTACGCGTTGACCGTGCTTGGACCCATAAGTTAGCCGATTGTTCCGGCGAGACATTGTTCGAGGGCCATTTCTTTTTTTGGCGGGGATACAAAATTGTTATCCCCGAGGAGGGTCGGGCGTCTGTTGCCCTCCACCGGGCCACACCGGCGTATACATGCGACACTTGGAGTACGGGCTCCGGTTTCACGTGAATGAGTATGTTATGGCCATCATTAGGGCCATGAACGTTGCCGTTGCCCAACCGCACCCGTTGGCGTGAGGACCATAGTCGGCTTTGTCTGGCTTTGTCTCTTCAAGGGGGAGGCCCCAACGGTGAATTTATTCCGCCGGCCTCATTATCTCCACCACAATCTCTCGGCGCGTCGGTTGGTACAGTGTGCACATGGAGAAGGGTTATGTCTCTGTTGACAAACTTACTTCTTGCAAAGACCGGAGAGATCGGTGGGTGTACGTTAAGGTGCTTGGATGACTATCCGCTGCCCCGCTCTTTTCAAAGACCGAGTGAATTTGCGGTGTGAGACTAAGGCGGAACATGACGGATGGGTCACCCGGAAAAAGCTCAAGATGGATGCCAAAGCAAGGTCCTTCTTAAAGAGGATGAGAAGTCGCGATGAGGCTTTTTGAGGCGGACAAGAGTGGGGTGCCGAAAAGATGGATTCCCCCAACGCAGATCATTCTACAGGATGAGCCGCTCTGCCATGTCGGCCTCATACCGGCCCTAGCACAGGGTGAGTGGGGTCGGTGTGAGGCCCATCACCGCTCTCAATGTTCCTGTTTTTCGAACTTCGATTTATTTCTTCTACTTAATTCTTGCTTTGTTTCCTTCGCGAGACCACTTTGGACCGGACTTGTCGAGGATATCCTCCCGGAGGATGGGGGCCGCACAGAGACAAAACCGTTGCTAACTTGCATCCCAAGGCTCTGACCCATGACCGCAGGACATCGCCGAATGATCTCATGGATCGGCCAATGTGAAAAGCTTGAATGTGGTGGAGGCCCAGGCGAAGGTTGTTAGTAACATGCCGCGCCATACGCGAAAAACAAAGTCTTCGGCGGTGATGGCGTCGACATCGGCTCCGCCTTCCATCCCCCCTGTCCAGAAGGAGACGGTGGAGATCGTTTATATCTCCAATGGGGATGACTCCGATGAGGAGGAGGGGTCTCCCCTTGTCCGTAAAAAGAAAGCAGACAGACTTTACCGCGCCGTTGCTTCCGCTGGCGACGAGGAAATGCGCCCTTCGGCCAAGAAGGCCAAGCACGGTATTGATCTATCCGGTGGCTCGATTTAGCCGGTTCATCAGCGCCGCGATGACAGAGCTCTTGGCATGCCTATGTATGTTGATACGATGCTTTTTTTTTTTTTTTTTTTTTTTTTTTTGTAGATCGCCGTGTCGCCCGCCGCTCTTGTTGAGCAAAGCAAGTGGAGAAGAACCCGCGCAGGTGGTGATTATAACGTCGCCATTGACTCTTCATCCCGGGTTTTCCCTTTCCCGACCGCAGTCGGTGATCGAAACGTCGCCACCGCTCTTCATCCCGAAGGCTTCCCCTCCCGGCTTGTAGCGGAAAGCGAGGGTTGATCAAGAGATTGGCGAGGTGGAACGAGCTGACCGGTGCTCGTATCATGGAGCAGGAGAAGGCCGTGGCTCAATCCGCTTTTGAGCTTAATGCCACTAAGAAGGTGGCCGCGAAGGCGAAGCCGGATCTTCTCGATGAGCGAGAGGCTTAGGGGGAGGCCGAGAAGGCGCTCTTGGGCGAGAGAAAGCTCGGGGAGGACGCTGAAAAGGAGGTCCTTCTTTGAGAGCCAAGGCCGAGGCTGCTGCGGCCGAAGTTGAAAAGTCAGCTTTGGCGAAATGTGACCTTGTTCGAGGCACGCCGACCTTTATCTCCAAAGCAGAGGAATGAATTCGGGGGGACGGTTTCGAGATCCGGGGAAGGTGATTCGGAGCAAGGAGGCCATCATCGGGCAAAAGGAGGACGACATTGAGATGCTCCAAACCGACATGCTCCCTAACATGTGCTCCGACCCGGGATCCGCCGAAGCACGTGCCAGGGAAGTAATTGAGGAGCTCTTTCCTCTTGATGGTTCCTTTCCGTGGGGCAAATTCAACGAGCTGTTTGACGACAAGCTCGAAGCTAAGGAGAAGGCCGTGGAGGAGAAGGCCAAGGAGGCGGTGAGGGTGAAGATAGAGAAAGAGGCGGCCGAGGAGGCAAGCAGCTCTTCGAGAAGGCTAAGGCGGCCAAGGAGGAAGCCGAGAGAATGAGGGCAAATGAGAGGAGGCCGAGGCTAAGGCCGAGGTCGCTAAAGCGATCTTTGCTAGGGAAACCGCTATTTGGGTTGCCCATCGAAGAAGATGCTGCTACCGCTGCTGATGGCAAGCAGCAACAGACATAGGGAGATGATATCTGTAACCTTTTGCTTTTCCTTTCTTTGTATTTTGTACAACTTTGGTAGGTGGTCTTTTGGCTTAATCCTTATGGGGACGGCCGTCGTTTGCATTTCTTGTAATTTGTTGAACATATTTAATAAGAGCTCGTTTCTTCTGCCTCCGGCTTGGCCGAGGTCTTTACCTCATTCCTTTTTCTTGTGCTAATAGTTGAGCGTCTCAATCTGTACTTAACGTTTTCACTTTGTCTCTGGCTCGGCCGAGGTCTTTTCTCGTCCTTGTCTGAGTTTTTCTCATGTTCTTAATTGGGCGTCTCCTTTGTTTCCGCCTTGGCTTGGCCGAGGCAGTCTAGAGTGCGTTCCTCAACTGTGTAACGCTTCTAAGGCGTTTTGATCGCTTTGCGAGTATCAACTATTACCGGTCGTGACCGTCGAGGTGTTTGTTTCCTGAGAGTGATTGCCATTCTTGCCGGTGTGACGGTGTCAGCCGGCGAGTGCTCCTTGTTATTGACTGCCGTGGCGTCTACCATTTGGAGTGACTGTGACGACGTCAAACCTCTTGATGGAGACTGCCGTGGCGTCTACCACTTGGAGTGACTGCGACGGCGTCAAACCTCTTGGGGTGACTGCCGTGGCGTCTACTACTTGGGGTGACTGCGACGGCGCCTACTTCTTGATGGAGACTGCCGTGGCGTCTACCACTTGGAGTGACTGCGACGGCGTCAAACCTCTTGGGGTGATCTGCTAGTGCGTCTACTACTTGGGGTGACTGCGACGCGCCTACTTCTTAATGGAGACTAGCCGTGACGTCTACCACTTGGAGTGATACGACGGCGTCAAACCTCTTGGGGTGATCGCCGTGGCGTCTACTACTTGGGGTGACTGCGACGCGCCTACTTCTTGATGGAGACGTCGTGGCGTCTACCACTTGGAGTGATGCGACGGCGTCAAACCTCTTGGGGTGATCGCTGTGGCGTCTACTACTTGGGGTGATCTGCGACGGCGCCTACTTCTTGATGGAGACCGCCGTTCTTGTCGGTATGACGGTGTGAGCCGACGTCGCTTCGATAGAGATCGCCGCTCTTGTCGGTATGACAAAGCGAGCCGGCGTCGCTCGATAGAGATCTAGCTCTTGTCGGTATGACAATGCGGCCGGCGTCTCTCGTGCTTCCTAGTGACTATGGGGAAAATGAACATTTTGATGGAAGACTTGGACGATTTTTCATTATATAAAAACATGCGTCGGGGTGCCCACAACTGTTTTGGACACCTCCGCCGCTACATAGTGTTTTCCCGAGATTACCAGCGTCCTAATGGCTCATCAAAGGCACACCTTCCCAGTCAGCCGCTAGTTACATCCATGTGGTCGCCCTCCTGTTGTAAGGATAGACCTTTCCCTTTCTCTGATTTCTTCGCAACTTTGAGGGATTGCATGTTGCATCCTCTAGCAGCTATCTGGATGTTGACCACCTCGTCTTTCTCGTCTTTGGAGACAAGCTTATGCGCTTCCCCCCGGTCCGAGACATACATCAGTGTTAGGGCCCGGATGGACATCACTGCGTCGACCTCGCTCAGGGTGACTCGGCCTATGAGAACGTTGTAGGCGGACGAGCCGTCGATGACCACGAACTCAGCTAGGACATTCTTAGCCGCATTCTTTTCGCCGAACGTCACCGGAGTCCGATTGATCCCGGTGGTACCAGGCCGGCCCCGAGAAGTCAGTATAGTGGGTTGGTGCGGGGCTCAAGTCCTTGACTTTCGTGCCGAGGTGAGGAAGCACTCCCGAACATGATGTTCGTGTATGCGCCCGTGTTGATCGTGCACCTCTTGACCAGGTGGTTGGATATGTCCAAATTGACTACAAGTGGGTCGTTTGGGGAGCGATGACTCCTTCGTAGTCCTTCCTTCCAATAGTCATGTCGGGGATGTTGGCGGGGGGATCACCGTGTTGGGCACAAAGTTGATGGCCTGATATAGCTCGTTCAGGTGTCGTTTGTGCCCATGAGCGGACCCTCCGTTCTCGTTGCCCCCGATGACAACATGGATCACTCCTATCCGTTCGAAGACGGATTTCTTACCTGAACTGTCGGCGTCAGTCTTTTGGCCTTTGGCAACGTACTTGCCGAGGCTCCCCTTCCGGATCAGCTCTTCAATGGCATTCTTCGGATGTCGGCGATCGTTGGTTAAATGGCGGTGTGGCCGTGGTACTCACAAGATCGGCTCGTGTCACCGTCACTTTTTGGCTTGGGGTCTCTCCCACTTCGGCCCTCGTTTTGCTCGGGCGAAGACCTCGGCGGCCGATACGACGAGAGGGGTTTTATCATTATACCGCCTCTGGTGGTACGTTCCCGAACTCCACCCGGCGCCTGTCGAGTCCTGTTTCCTGGCAGGTTTGTCCGATCGTGACCCATTATTGTCACGGCGTCTTCCATCGGACCGTGACCCGTTGTTGTCACGGCGTCTTTCATCCGGGTTGTCCTCCCGGCGGCTCTTCTTTTCTGAGTACTCGGCCTCGCTGGGGCCTACCCAGGTCTTGTGATAGTCCTCTACCTTGATGGCTTGGTCTGCCATCTTCCTGGCGGCATCCTAACCCAGGCCTCCGCACTTGATGAGCTCATTTTTTAAGTCTCCCCGGGAGGCCCTTCATCGCCGCGAAGGCCGCCGCCGGGATTAATTTCTCGAATCTGCTGGACCTTGCCATCGAACCTCTTCACATAGCTTCGTAGAGACTCGCCCCCCTCCTGTTTGATAGTTAGGAGGTCCGACGTCTCCACGGCCCTCCTCTTATTGCAAGAGTACTGGGCTAGAAAGGCGTCCCTTAGGTCGGCGTAATAGTATACCGAGCCGTCGGGAAGCCCCTTGTACCAACTTTGAGCCATCCCATGTAGAGTTGTTGGGAAAACTCGGCACCAGACCTCATCGGGCTGCTCCCATACCGACATGTAAGACTCGAAAGCCTCAGCGTGGTCGGCTGGATCACTTTCCCCTTTGTATGATATGGGTGGCAACTTGAGCTTAGTTGACACCTGGACTTCTAGGACGTAGGCGCTGAGGGGCTGTCTGACCACGTGTCGAACGACACGCGGCGATCGGCTCCTCGCATTCCTAATCCGGCTCCTCTCCTCGTAGCGGGAAGGACTCCTTCTTCGACCTGGACTTCTTCTCCAACTCTGCTGAGTCGGACTCCTCTGGCTCCTTTGGGGTAAGCCTCGTTCGTGCTGCGGGGACGCTGTCCTCCCATGAGTACGGGAAGGACTTAGGTCTACCACGCCCACTTTGGGCTCCCCCGGCGACTTGGCTTGGTCAGCTTCTCCTAGTGCTCCGTTCAAATTTCTCGGAGTCACATTTCGGGCCCCGGTCTCTGGACGGTTTCCGCCGCTCTTGTCGGCGTGACAGTGTGAGCAGGCGTATTACTAATTAGGTCCAGGAGCATTTTCGGTTTTGCTACGTCAACCACATGTCCCATGATGGTGACCTGGTTGGTCGGCGGCGCGTGTCTGGTATTATTGGCATCCCGAACTCCGGTTGGATTACTCCGCGGTGGAGGGCCGCACGACTCGACTTGTTGAAGGTATCATCTTGGTAGAATGCGGTTTCGTCGGTCACGACTGCGTCTTGTTGTTTCGACATCTTCTTAGCTTTTTGGGTGGGTTTTTGTTTTTTTTTTGTTTGGGAATGAATGTGACTAGCTTCTAGTAGCGACCTTCCCACAGACGGCGCCAATTGTTCCGGGTGTAATTCCAGAGCAGATATTCGTTACCACTCGTAGCTTGTAGAATGTCGTCTTTGGTTGAATCCTTCTTTCCTTAATTGTTCCTCTCGGCCTCTCCTGCAACAATGAACGAACTGAGGGCTTGACTTTGTGCCAAGCGTACTTACTCCGACGCTCAAGTCAGTAAACTTAAGGGATAAGTTGTTACTTGGCTGAATGTATATTGTAGAGAGATAAGGAAGATTATACCAGATGAATAGTGTCTTTTAGGTTAAGTTCTGGATCCTTTTCCTCAATGAAGGTTGAGGAGTATTTATAGACTTTCACCTTTTGTCACGTAGTGGCCAAGTGGCCAAGTGGCTAGCAGGTGGAAAGACTGATCTACCCCTCGGCCGAGGGACCTATGGCAGGCCGGCGGACACTGTTGACTCACCGCCGAGGGGTCTTGGATATGAGTACGCGGGTATGTGTCCCGGCTGACAGGCTGCCATGCCGAGACCAGTGACAGCCGATGGGTCGATCGGCTAGGCTGTCTAAGCCGTTGACTTGCTGTGGATATCTTTGACCTTGCTCAATATGTTGACTTGGTCAGCGGTGCAGAATATGCCCCATCACAACTATTTTGTGAATTACTATTATTTTTATTTAATTATTTAAATAAATCAGCCTTCATTGCGTATAATTGTATAAAGACTAATCGAACTTATTGATTGAAACAACTAAGTTAATTATAAGTAACTAGTTTTGGAGCCCGTGAAAATCACGGGATCGTTAATAATTGATTGTGTTTAAGTGTTTAATTTGTGAATAACTTATATGGAGTAGTCCCCCTCTCAATCATTTGTTTAATTTTAATTAAAAAACCACACACAAATAATTAAAAAAAAAAGTAAATAAATAAACACGACTGGGGGAACGGTATTTTAAAACAAAAGTTTAATACACCAAATTTTTGATTCTGGATGGTACGCAAACCAAAATGTGAATAGCTTGGTTGTTTTGAAGTGAGGACACAATCCGTCAAATTGAATTTTCGGGTACTTCTGGTCTTATGGACAATCTTGACGCCATAGAAGTATTGGAACATGAAATTGCGCTCCATTGTCGTCCCTTGTTTTCAAAGGACGGGTAATGTTGGTTTCGACAACCTGGTATCAAATAAGACAATATGAATTGGTATTTTGATGAGATTTTATAGAAAGAAAATCAATGACTCTCAATTTTCTCGTTTTAGTTGCTAATGATTCTTCAATTGCCTGTTCAATTAATGGTTCTTCAATTGTCTCTTTAAGTAGATATCATTGTACACTCATGTGTAAGAATTACGGTAATAATATTTCATCAAGAGATCCTTCGAATTATTTTTCATCTTTATTTTTCACTTATTTTTGAAATTGAAATGTTAATTATTACGGAATACTTGAAAGTTACCTTGATGAATTTCCTAAACTTAGGTATTTAAAACCCATTAACTATGGACATTAATTATTGAGATAATTCGCTTAAGCAAAACAATTAGCATGTTCTAAGCCTCCCCCATATTATACCGATTCTTCTTTAAGACCGTTTTAACGTAAGACGACTCTCACACCTGATTAAATAGAAGTGGAAATAAAATGAGGTCACGACTTGTGAGAGGACTTAGGTCATGTTCTTTCTGGCTTAATTTCAGCTCATTTCAGTTTAATTCAGCTCTATTTAGTTCAGTTGAGCTCATCTCTTCACAAATTAACTCTTACTCAATTCAATTCAACTTCATTAAATTCAAATCAGCTCTTTTCGACCAAAGCAAAACCAACTGCCAATATTATGTATTTGTGTTACAATTATTTTTGTTTGTATGGGGAGTGGATTAGTGGAACCCTAGATCAAATAGCAAACATAAAAGCGTAACCTGTTTCTCCGCCGATCCAAACATTGTGTTATCACTTTCATGATTAATCCTTTGCATTAATACATTACAACAGTTTGTTGCTATAAGGATATATAGGAATGATAAAGGACCTATGGAGTGAGGTTGCAAATTAAATATAATGCAGAGTAATCGATTAATTTTAGTCAAAACCCGAGTTTAAAACCTGTCAGTATATAATCAATCGTCTTTGTCATTCCTTTTATTAAGAAAATGAGAAATTGGTGAAAAGGTGTTTCACCCACAATGTAAAGTCCGAAAAGGAAAGAGTATTTAGACCGCAACACTCCGTCATTGACACCATGGTAAAGATTTTGAACGTAACCGCTATCATGACATAACATGATTCCGGGAAAACTTAGATCGAGATAAGAGATAGCTACATCCATGTCGCGCCCACAAGAAGTGATGATATTTAATACCATGATAAAGTTATTGTCGTAAAGGTAATGCAAACATCATGCTAATAATAGGCATCTTTGGACCAGTTATGATTGCAGTTTTATGATGTCTTAATTTTGAATCTTTCTATTTAGAAAATAAAAATAATGCCATAAAAAAAAGTGGGAGAAGCGGTGTACGACAGAACTTGGTTACTCCGATTCATGTTGAACTCCAACAGTCTCATTAAACATCAGCTTGTTTAAAGCGAAGGCTATAGAAGTACATAGTATTTACGAGTCATTACTTAGAGTACGAAACCTGTTAACGTCAAAAAATTGAGGCGCTCTTAAAAAAAAAAAGTACCATGGGTCCAGGGACATATGCCTCTGCGAAGAGTCCCTAGCGTCGATCATTTGCCCTTTGAACAAAAGCGAGCAGCTGCAGTATTGTTAAGAGGATTGGATCTTACCAAGAACGCGATGCTCAATAACAACAAACAGAAATGTACAATTCTACATCTAACTGTCTATTTCAGAAAATAATGTGCATATCAAGATTTCTAAGTTATGTTCATTTGGTATCTCAGTGTCTCCGACCAATCTCATATGCAGGATTAAGCATCTCAGTCTGATCTGAGTTGTTGAGCTAGAATGTCGCCAATATTGACTCAAAATGATGTTGTCGTAACCTACAAAGCCTTGATAATTCAGTGGCGACGAACATTTTGATACCATGGTGTAGCTAGCATTCATGAAAAAGGCAGCAAGGAAGATACAGGGAGAATAGACTGAATAGTTTATACTAAGCTGAAGTCGGGTTAAGCTGGCAAAGATGGTCCCTGACTCCTGTTTTGAAAGTATGATGTGCAAAAAAATAGTGCCAGGCTCCAACAGCTGTTAACAGCGGCATGTTCAGTAACTATTCATCAATTGAGGGCAATACTTGCGGTGGAGTTCACTTAGTAATTCCGCGAATTCAATAGGAGTAGCCTTGCTTAGGAATACCTCATTCCATATCCTGTGAACATCTGTTGGAGAAATGAAGAAAACTAGTGAGCCTTCTGTGTTATCCACTTACATCCACCTAATGAGGAGAAAAATCAAGTATCGACCAAGTAGGGAGTGGGACGAAAGTGCCTAAATATATCAGGTGTTGCCATGTACCCTCATTTTTAATGCACAATTACTACTGGTGGTACAAGAGTATTGTACAACCATAACAAATCTAAATGAGCTTATGTACATATTTTTCGAGTTTTTATAATTATTTATTTTAATTTCAATTTTTTGATGTCAAAAATTAAAATTTAATTGAGTTTATATATATTATTTAATGAGCTCGTAATTTGTAAGTCTAAGCTCAAGCAATGCATTATAAAGCTCAGGTTCTAATCTGTACAACCAATACAACTGGTTGTGTAGTCTACTTATTGTTTTTAATGTGGTGAAAATCTCAAAATTTCACTTTACAAAGTCCAGATAACCAATCATTAGATGCTTTGTAGGCCACTGACATATGGTGAGGTCAGTCCGATAACCAGTCATTGGGATTGTGGTGTGCGACTGCATGTGCGAATAATCGAATATCAATATGTCAAGCTGATATTCATAACCATGAAATACACCAAGCATCACGAGAAATTGAAGAGCCCTTATAGGAGTAGCTCATTGCAGTGGATTTTAGCAATAGGCAAGAATCAATAGTCTATTTCAGATAGTGCTACATACCAGCCTTGTCTGCAGAAGGAAGACACATGATGATCATGTCAAATCTTGGTACTTTGGTTAGTTTCTCGAGATACTTTACAACGAGCTCTGTGTCATCCCTATCACAAAGATAAAGCAAAGTATGTAAACTAACTAGCAATCATGCTTCACAGTTCATACTTCATATCAGAAAACACAAGAATGGTTCTACTTACGTAAAAAGTGAAGAGAGACACTTGATCATATCAACCAATAATGGAGACGTCAGTGCATTTTTAAAAATGTCTGGTAGTGCATCAGGTGGGGTTACCTAGGAATACAAAATACCGGAGGATTATAACATCAGCTTAACCGCGTAGGGAAAGAGACGAATAAGGCTAGGTGAAAATCAGACAGCAGCAAACCTTCAAAAGACGGGATTGTAGAGAACGATCTCCAGAAAACCCTCTCCAAGAGACCTCAAACTGATAAGCTGTCTTTGGGGTGACTATGTTTTTAGCAGCTTCTGCCCTCGCTCGCGATGCTGCCCGAGAAGCAAGCTCCTGTACTGACATATCAAATTCCTTGCAAGCCTTGTTATTTTTCTGCTATTTCATCAAGAGCAAAAGCTTATCATCCAACATACACAAACAACCTACTAGCCGAGGATAAGGCCTCATTTGTAGCGAAACAACAGCCATGAGGCACCCGTGAGCGATTATGAGTTTATGATATCAAAATTCGAACTGAGATTTAATACCACTTATGCCCTGAAGCTAAATAAAAAAACTTACCACATATGAGCTGTTTGGTGCAGCTTTATCCAAGCCATTTATTTGTTGTCTGGTTTTGTTTTCCAATGTCGTGTTTTTAGTCGTCGTGTCGCCAAACATAAAAGATTCCTTCGACGATACCTGTTCATAGTCCATCTATACCTATTCATTGTCCATCCATCTACTGATAAAAAAAAATGTGTAGAAAAAAAAACTGCCAAAACAACACTTATCTTGTACGTAATAGGGCTACAAAATAAAGAAAAAAAAATAAAAAACATACAGACTATTTTGTCTCTATACCACATAAAACTTCCATTACGTGATACGGTGATAGCACACTATACAAACTAGTGCAACACAAACTTCGATTAAAATTGTGTCACCCCTTACCTGTTTAGTACTTGAAAGTACATCTACTCCAGCTTTCTTACTTACAGCAGGTACAGTAGACGAATGTTTGTCCTTTTCTTGTTCAACTTCTTTCACAACTTGTGGTGGTCTTTTAGCACTTCCGGCTGCTTTTGCAAGAATTGCCTAACAGAGGAATTACAGTGGATCATAAGAAGACTCTTCATACAAAAATCACCATAAAATGAATGATGCTGGTACATAATGTATGCAGCAGAAACAAGCACAAACCACACGTATAGTCTTCATTTTTCTAATTTCAATTAATTTCTTACTTCAAGAATGGAGTGAAGGAAGCAAGCAAACGACAATACCAAATAAGTGATAGAGTATAACCTCCCCCAAGAAGCACAAATTGGTTCAAAAGATCAAAAAAAAATGTCAATTGTTGATGCAATCATAGGTGACCTTTGCGACAGAGACAAAAAGAGGGAATCCAGATAGGGTATTTCAACCGAGCGGGACATCAAGTTATCAAAAATCTAACTGATAACAGGCCTTTGAAAGCTCAATCTATTGAATCCAGGATCGACTTCAAATCCAACAAATGTAATCCGAACACTTATGCAATCTTTGTACGTTTTCAAAAGAAGAACAAAAAACGACATGACAGAGGTATGCAAATTTTAGATGTACAAAGATTGCACAAGTGTTCGGATTAAATTTTATCCATTGTCTTATCAAACACTCCAACTGATAGAATAGAGAGAATTAAGAGAAAGATTAATTTTTAGACAATGGATAAGGGCTTAGATCATTATGTGATCTTTGCAGGACATAGGCACAGCAGTGTAATAAACATAGAGTACACAGTACAAGGCCTTTTGTTTTGAGAACTAAACGAACACATAAACTGAAGGTCCTCAACCAACGCTAGCTGGAAAGCGCAAACGAAAAATTATGGTAGAGAGTTTCAAATTTAATCTTCCAGATATTCTTCAAAAGCAACGCGAAAAAACTATCAAATGTAATAGAAATTTTACCTTCTCTAGCAAGGACTTCACCTCAGCTCGTTGTTTCTTCAGATCTTCATTTTGTGGCTCTAATCTCAGCGCAAACTCAACATCTACACAAACTTATTGTTAATTTACCAGTTACCACATATGCAGAATCACATACTCCGTAGTTCCATGAATTTGCCATACCTTCTAAGGAATCTCTGAGTTTCCTAAGCTCCTTTCTGGCTGTAGCGCGGCGAGAATATGCTTTAATATAGCGGTCATCTAAGTTTAAGGCCTCAGTGCAGTCATCCTCAGCCTCTTGGAATCTGAATAACCCACAGAATGCTATTTCAAGGTTACTAAACATCTACAACGACACTTAGGCATACTAGCTTTCGGAACCAACTTGTGTAGAGACTATATCTGAAGCATCTAAAGACCCACATAAAGCTAAAAATATTGACAGAATTGGGAATGACAGTTTGACTTGCCTTTTAATTTTAAGATAAGCCATAGCCCTATTTGCATAGGCCACAGCTGTAGGTGACAAAGCAATGCTTCTAGAATAGCAGTCAATAGCATCATTAAACTTCTTTTGCTTATAGTATTCGTTACCCTGTGAAAAAACGATAAGCATGCGTTTAGTAATTAGTAAATCGCATACGGTAGCAAATAAAGAGATGCGGCGATGAATAGAGTAAGGTATTACCAGATCCTTCTCTGTCACAGCATCCACAGTGCTATCTTCAGTCATGAAGGCGCTTGAAATCTGGAACAGCGGACCATAATCAATAGAAGAGCAATACATATATAAACATAATGATATTATCCATAGAATTGGATACACTATTCCTAACAAGCTGATTATTCTCGTTCACCGAATTAACTTTTGACATGGTTTCATGAAGCAACCAATAAGATCGGAATAATTCTTATCCAACATCACATTGGATCATAGCAATACCATAGAACTCATAACGGCGAAGTACATAGGAGATCACTGATTTTATAGTATTATACTCATCGCTCAAGACCTGAGAGTCAACACTCAGGTGCTATGATGGTAAATGATATTCCCCCAGCCTATGTTACTCCTACTCTTTATATTACCTCGTGTACCGCTGACCAACACACAGTCACGGATTCACGGGTGTGAAACTTGAACATTACACTTCAAGCCAAGTTAAAACCCCTGAGACCCACACTTGGACATCCACCCCCAATAGGGTTAGAGCAACATAGCCACCAACCAGACACAATGGTCGAAAATGAGGAAGTATATCTAAAAACATAATTTACCTAACTCAGAGAAGAATTAAAGCACACAACCTTCACAATTAAGGTATGCTACTCTAAACATTCCAATGCTAGTTTCTAAAATTGTGAGACGATTTTAAAGATGAATTCGCAATTCAAAACAATAACATTCCAAAACCCTCCTCCGCAACTACTAAACTGAATTAGCTGTTCACATAATCAGTTTAATAAACAGTATTAGGTACATAACTAGCTAATCACTTCTTACTTTTTTGTGCACGAGCAAAAATCAACTTATATCAAAATCAAGCAGCAAGCGACACCAATAAAGGCGAAAAGTGAAATTACCGACTTGCCCTTGCCAATAACCTGGGGTTTCGAAACTTGACCCTTGTCCTTGAGAGAACTATCCCAATTTTGCAAATCAGTTAGGAACCCTTCGAAATCCTGCGAACATTGCATGGACGCCATAGACCCAACAAAATGAATAAATTAAACAAAAAAAAAATACTCCCTCCCTCCCTCCCAATTATTTGATTGCTTCGCAAATAAATATTTTAATCAAAGGTAAACAAAACAAAACGAGGCAGCAGTGTATAGATATTGAATTATACTACCAATAAATTGAAGAACTGGGTAACTCTAAATTGAACCTAAAAAGCTATTCTCTCCGTCCCCATCATTTGTTTACCTTTTTTATTCTTTGCGAGAAGTATTTAAATCAAACCTAACACGGCGGAGGGACTAATATAAAGATAACTATATACTACCAATAAATTGAACATAAGAAGTTATCCCCGTCTCCATCATTTGTTTACCTTTTCTATTCTTCACGAGAAGTATTTAAATGTTGCACTATACTACCAACAAATTGAAGAACTCTGTCCCGCTCATTTGTTTACCTTTTTATTCTTTACTGTAAATATTTTAATCGAAGCTAAACAAATGAACGAGACGGAGGGAGTAAAAACGGAATAGAATAATATTAGTATATTACCAGAGGTTGATCACGGCTTTGTTTGTCAGGAACTTTGGACATTTTTGGTACTTGAGGGGTTTTAATGTTTTATGATGGTTCTTGAATTTGAGGGAGAAGAGTAGAAGACCGAAGAAGAAAATGTGACTTTATTTTGTGTCAAATTGTATATTTGTATGGATTATGGCCCCAATTTGTTGGGCCAGACTCATTATTGTTGGGCAGTGTCAATTGTATATTTGTATGGATTATGGCTCCCATTTGTTGGGCCGGACTCATTATTGTTGGGCAATGAGTATTTCTTGATTAAAATTTAAAATGAATCAAATACATATACCACTTACATACATAAACATAAAGACAAGTCTTTTATTAATATCTAGTCATTTTGAGTTTGTCTTATCTATAAAAATGGTAACCATTTGACTTGTTTTTAAGCTTAAGACGGATATTATCTATCTTAAATGAGAAGTTGTGATTGTAGGGTTAGTACTTAGCACAACCTAGTAGCAAGGGGCAATTGTGGGACTAATGTTCTGAAAAGAGCGTTACGGTAGGTAAAATCGCGATCTGAATCGTAGAATCGTATTCTTGTTGGGTTAGTACTTAGCTTAGCCTAGTAGCCATGAGCAACTGTGGGACTAATGTTCTGCGGAGAGCACCATACTGTTATAGTAGTTAAAATCGCGATCCGGATTAGATCATAGGATGATACAATGTGGAAACTGATTCAAATCGTTGTAGAATTGTTTTAGCACTAGAAACGTATAGAATCGTTCGGAATTGGGTAGGATTGTATAAGATCATATATAGGATCATATATGATCGATGGTGAGATCGTTTGGGAACGTAGAAGGCTTATTTTTGTCGTAACGGTGTGTGGTTCTTTCTTATAGTGTACTTATAACTCTTAATTAAAGATTTATAAGTCGTATATCGATATGATTATTTTTTTAAGTAAAGTTGTATATTGATATTGTTATAGAGACTTTAACTTAATTAAATAGACTTTTAACATTACCCATCACAACCCTTTATGTGATCCCATAATTTAATTCTATCACTCAAATTTCGAACCAAAGTAGGATCTCAATCCTGATAATCATGGTTTAACCTAACTCAAAGTATCTGTATTTATTTTTTCTCTTATTAATAATTATTAATTGTTTCTTGATAGTTGACTCTGACTAAAAAGAAACCGTTTAGAAAATTAAGGTCGAAAATGAAAATGAAAATTGAAGACCGCATACCAAACATGGCAAAACAACATTCTAAACTACTACTTCCTTCATTTTTTTTTTCCTTCCGATTTCTCTAATATATATGAGTATTTTTTTTTTTTGAAATAAGTACTACGAAACCAAGACTAGCAAAACTTGCATGAAAAATTTGCTATGGTATATCTCAACCTTTCAGTTTATAAGAGCTTTTTTCACTTCAGAATCTACCTATTTGGATTGTTAGTAAAATAATGTAACATCTATTGGACATTGTTTCTCATGGTTGTTGATTAATCCAATTGTCTTCATCGACAAAAACATGTCTTGTGAACTTCAATTCTGATTGTTGGTCGAGAGTCTTCTCCCAAGGAACACGCTTAGACTTGTTAGCACCTACCCCTGTGCACTTGATCTCTACAAATGTTAAATCGCCCCTACAAATAACATTTATAAACATGGTCATCAGCAACATAAGATCTTGAAATACATATGACAAAAGAATGGAATAAGAATGACAATGATTATACTCCCTCCAATTCACAATAAATCTCCCATTTCATTTTAGCACAAAAATTAAGGAAATACACTACCCCACAATATAATTAAATTTAGACCACACAAATACACTACCCCACCATACAATTAAATTTAGACCACACAAACACTTACCAAAAAAGGAAATAGGGAAGTTATTGTGAATAACCGAAAAAGGAAATAGGGAGTTTTATTGTGAATTGGAGGGAGTATGATAAAAATAATCTATGAAGGGTTACTTTTTATCGTATAAAAACCATTTTTTATCTTAAAAATAGATGTGTTCAAATGCGGGCTTGGGTCGGACATAGATTTGACTAACGTTTATTTTGTGGCCCACGGACAAGCGGGTTAGCAGGTTCAGGAAGGGTTAGTGGGCTCAGCCTTTGTGTTTTTCTAAAAATACCTTGTCCGTACCCACTTTTTTAGCGGACGAAATAGGCAGGGTTTAATGAACGGGACAACCCATAAACAGCTCTACTTAAAAGATACTTACTCATGTCCAGCACGACCTCGTGCGTCCCAACCAAGTGGGTCAACAACACTTGAGAAATCTGTGTATTTAAATATAACTGTAGAGTATCCACTTAATGCCCTTCCTAAAAACGCATGTCCATTCCCAAAAACAGACCCCTTTTCGAACACGAATCCACTTTGTTCATTTGGTGAAGCTCGTTCTTGTGCTGTAATAAACCCGTCTCCAATAACCTTTATATTACAATCCTGCAGAGACGATTTCAGGATTCAGTAAACGGGGTGCGAAAAATTAACGAAATTATTTTATAATGAGAAATCTGGTTCTAACGTAATAATTTCTTGTATAAGATGTCACAAAATCATTTATCGTCCCAGGAAAGAATAGCGGGAAGAATTACCTCATAAAATGATCGACCATTGCCCCAAATAAAGTCAATAGCACCTTCAATGTAACAAGACTTGTAGAAATGACGTCCTGAAACATCCCATAAAGTATCTTGATATCCTATAAACTCACAATTATAGAATGCAGATTTATCTCCGTATACACTTGCTGCCACTGCTTGCTTCACTACACCTACAGGCACTGGTCCTGATCCAGGGTTATTGTATGAATTCTGTTCCCTCATTAAACAAAAGATGATTTAGACGATCGAGAAGTCGAGAATCGAATTCAGGGTAGACATAATTGTTAAGAAATCATCTCAGCCAAAAGTTTAAGTTGATGTTGGACACGTCCCCTCACACTCTTCATACCACGGGCTAATATTCCACTTTAAAATTGTTGGTATGGAATTCGAACTCGTGACCTTTTGATCAATTTTATACTAAAACAATAATGACTCATGAGTATCGCTCCTCATAACATTACCGGCTAAGTAAACTAGTTGAACTATACATGTAATGGACTACACAAATTCTTGTTTCAGAAAAATTATTTCCGTCTTACCAAAAAGACGAAATTTTGTGACCCTTTTTTTTTTTTATCAAATGTAACCACAATTATCTAGCTACTGTTAGAGACTTAGAGCTTATGGTAAGCTGTTTTTCAAAGTGGTCATATTTAGCCAAAAATAGTCTCAAAATCTCGTCTTATCCAGAAACAAAATGTTTTAAGGGAGAACAACTCAATGTAGTATCAAATTTTGAAAGTTATTAGTTATATAAAAGAAAATAGATTATATACTTTATTATATGGTGGATAGATTGCAACACATCAGATTTGTAACAATAGCTTGAAATATATCCTAAACAACCCAAATTATAATATGAAATTATGAAGGTGACCACATAAAAACTGACCATTTTACGGTAAAATATTACCATGTTTTATTATTATAAAAAGTGACAAATTGTCGTTATTTATCATAAATTGGCTTTTTTTTTATCTATCATATCATACAACGGTCGCACATAATATATTTTAGTAAAACCATGAAGCTTACCATGAAGCCAATGTTTTTGGCCACAACGTTATCTGCAGAAGAAATAAAAGTAGAGCTGGAATCAGTTGCAGCATGACCATCAAACACAATCTTCGTGACTTTAGAACCCGCCCCTTCTAGCACTACGCATTGTTTATCATATGGTATATGCACTTGCTCCCTGTCAAAAAAAAAATTCAGTTATTATTATTTGTGACGGAAAGTTACTTGTAACGCGTTATTAATGAGAATTTGTGCAAAAAATTAGGGCTATCATGTTTATTCAACTTATCACGATTATTAAAAATCAAATCAAATTTTGATTTATTATTTATGATATTCCACATCCCCTAATAAACACCAACAACCGGGGAACCTAACTAGTAGTAAAGGGTAGTACTCGACTACTTGCTACCCCAAATTTCAAGAAAATGGTTAAAATTTTAAAATTATCAATTTTTGCTACTCAAAATTCTTATATATAGACCTTAATAATAAAACAATATTAGGAAAATTCGCTACCCTAAAATTTTATTTCTAGGTTCGCCTCTGCCAACATACAAAAATGTTGTTTTTTAAAAATATAACAGGCAGTGATTTTTTCTATAAAAAAAAATCGAACTCAAAAAATTTTACCTATTAATGTTACCATCTATCTTCGCTAAAATCCTAACTTTTAGTGATTTTCTACTTTTCAAATTATGTGAATAAATAAATAATCTAACAAGTCGATAAAAACATTAAAAAAAAAACATTTCTAGAAAAGGTTCTAGAAGTCCTAAAACCCTAACTTTTAAGTATTCTAGTTCATTGGTTATTTGATTCTTTACCCTTTAATTTTCAAATTATGCGAAATTCGTCTAATATATAAAGAAAATGAAACCCGATAAATCAACAACAAACCCAAAAGCAACACGAATTGAACTAAAAATTCAAACAATTTTCAAACTTCGTATCGAACTCAAAACATTATACAAAAACAAATACTCCGTACTACGTAATAAGACTATAAGAGTGTAGTAAATGGGGACGTAAAATTACCTATATGTACCAGGATTGACGGAAATCCGTATCCATCGATTGTTACCAGATGGTATAGAATCAACCGCCTGTTGAATTTTGGTGAAATTAGCACGACCCGACAGAGAAACCGTAATTGTCGGGATCGTATTCGCAATTTTTGACCCGTATTTTGAGTTTGTAACACATGATGCGTTACATATAATAACGCATAGAAGTTGAAGAGTCAAGAAATAGTACAATGGTCGGAGACCTTGCATGTCTCAATCAAAAAGGGGTTTTGTATGGGAATTATCACTGAATTCTAGGTTTACTTTCGAGTAATTTTATATAGGACCGTCTCATGATAAGTCAAATGTTTACGATATATTTATAGTAATTTGTTGATAGTAATATGGTAGATTTTTGATTGTATAATTAATAATCTTAATCAATGTTTATAGGAGGATTATTATTAGTGTATGATGAAGTAGAGTAAAAGGGGATATATTGTGTTTTAAATGGTTTGTAATCTAACAAAATTGATTTGATTAAGATATTCTTCCATGTATACTACTACCATAGTACTTGACCTTGATTTGAAAATATCCGTGGGATTCTAGTTGCCTAGGTCTAATTCTAAAAGACAAAAATATGATAAGTTTTGGTAAGATTTTTATATATAAATATAAATACCATATTTGGAAAATAATATATCAACATATTCTCACTAATTAGACCATCCCCAAGCAAAGGTCACGCTAACTAGGTCACGACCCGATTTTACTCTTAATCCCACATTATTAACCTTGACCCATTTTCACCCTCCCAAGCAGAAGGTCGCGACCTAGGTCATCAACCCAATCATTATCCACTTTACAACATTCCCAATCATTTTCCACATTCTCTACCCCACTTTTCTCTCTCTTACTTTTACAATTATTTATCCTAACATTTTATAAATATATTATTTATCTATTATTTATAAATATATTATTTATCTATTATTGTGAATATCATTTTCCACATTATTTATCCTAACACTTTACGAAAAAAATAATAATAATTAAATAACATTATAATTCTGAAAAGTGATTAGACAATCTCATTAACAATTAAAAAAAAAATTGAAAAACATGATTCAACATATAAAATACCGCATACATAATTAAAAAAAAAACATTAAATACTACGAAATTATAAAATGCATTAAAAGCAAATTCTAGTTACGAAAGTTTTCCCAAATATGCTCAATAAGATCATTTTTCAAAGCGTTATGAGTGGCATGATCACGAATCTCGCCATGAATTTCTACGAATCGTTCTTGCGTCGACCTTCTACGACGATGATATTCATACTGGTCATCAGTAGCTGAACTCGGATTATCTTCCTTATATTCTTCGATGATGCTTTCATAGTTAAGATAAGTTTCTCGTTCATCTTCAACTATCATATTATGCATAATAATACAAGCCATGAGAACCTTCCCCATCATAACTGGATCCCAAAGAAGACAAGGGCGTTTGATAAACGCAAATCGAGCTTGTAGGACACCGAAAGCACGCTCCACATCTTTTCGACAACTCTCTTGTCGAGCTGCAAATAACCGATGCTTTTGAATTTGAGGAGCATTAATTGATTTAACAAATGTTGCCCAACCCGGATATATACCATCAGCAAGATAATATCCCATATTATACTCCGTACCATTAACCGTGAAATTAACAGCTGGCGCAGATTCTTCTAACAATTCATTAAATAATGGAGAACGTTGAAGAACGTTAATATCATTGAGCGAACCTGGTGTACCGAAGAAAGCATGTCATATCCATAAATCACACGATGCGACAGCTTCCAAAACAATTGTTGGCTTCCCGCTTCTCCCACCATATTGTCCTGCTAATGCTGTTGGATAGTTTTTCCATTCCCAATGCATGCTATCAATGCTACCCAACATACCAGGAAATCCACGTACCTGGCCCATATGGAGTAATCTAGTTAAGTCGTCAGGATTGGGTCTACGTAGATACTCGTTCCCAAAGTTGAGTATCACACCTTCTACGAACGACTTGAGAGAATCTCTTATAGCTGTATCGCTCATACGCAAATATTCATCTAATGAATCAGTTGACGTACCATATGCTAGAACTCTTATAGCGGTAGTGCATTTACGTAAATGGTGAGAAACTAGGCCTCCCATTACCACCTTGTCTTTGTTGGAAAACACGATCACTGGATGATAGAGCATCAACTAATCGCATGAATACATGCTTGCGCATGCGAAATCTGCGGCGAAATAGCTCGGGTGGATAGACCGGGTTCATAAAGTAGTCGTTGTACAACTGGTTGTGACCTTCTTCGCGATTCCTCTCGATGTTTCTCCGAGGACGTCTTGCGGAAGGAGTTGGTTGACGTACTCTTCTATTGACGTATTCATAAATACGTTGGGTTATAAGGTTTTGTATAGACTCAGATCGCTCATCGGCTTCGGCTTCCCATTCTTCATCGGAAAGCCTATTTTGATCAACAATATTGTTATTTGTAGAGTCGGACATTGTAAGAGTATTTTTATTTTTTTAGGTAATTGTATGATATTGAGGATTAATTGGAAGAAGGATATTGTGAGATTGATTTTGTTCAACAATTAGGAGAGTATATATAAGAATTAGGTGCAACGGCTATATTTTGATCTAACGGTTATAATTAATCCAACGGCTATATTCGATCCAACGGTTATATTCGATCCAACGGCTATATTCGATCCAACGGTTATCATTATTCCAACGGCTATATTTTGATCTAACGGTTATAATTAATTGAAGGTTTTATTTTGAAATATTAAATCCAAATGCTACAATATAATTATTTGTCTAATAAAAACTGAGTAATAAAAACCGATTAACTTGTCTAATTCCGAGTAACTAATTAATAACAACCGAGTAACTTGTCTAATTCCGAGTAACTATTTAATAACAACCGAGTAGCTTGTCTAATTCCGAGTAACCAATTAATAAAACTCGAGTCATTTTCACAGACGATCATATCTTATCTTATCTTCAATCTCTATCTTTTCCACAGACGATATTCTCTTCAATCTCAAAATATCATCATCTTCAATATCATCAATATTCAATATTCTCTTCAAAACAGCCGATCTATCATCAATATTCTCTTCAATATCAAATCTCAACCTTCTGTACACAATTAATCTCCTTCATACACTATTAAACTCCTCCTTCATACACGATTAATCTGCGTCTCCTTCATACACGATTAATCTCCTCCTTCAATACACGATTAATCTTCTATATTATCGATCTATATTATGTTCTCCTTCTATACACGATTAATCTCCACAGACGATCTTCACAGGCGATCTATACACGATCTTCACAGGCGATCTATGCTGGTATGGACACGATCTCCTTGTTTATCCGTAGATTAATTGTTTTGTGTTGTTAAGATTTAATAAACTGTTGGTTTTGTGCTGTTAAGATCTTGTTGTTCATCCGTAATTGATTTGTATGTTCATCCGTAATTAAATAAACTGCTGATTTAATTGATTTAATAAACTGCTGTTTTAATTGATTTGTATATACACGATCTTGTTGTTTAATAAACTGCTGATTTAATTGATTTGTATGTTCATCCGTAATTTGCGATTAAAATCTGGTTTGTTTGTTCATCTTAAATCTTGTTGTTCTAGTTTGCGATTAAAATCTCGTTTTGTGTTGTACTAGTTTGCGATTAAAATCTCGTTTTGTGCGATTAAAATCTCGTTTTGCGATTAATTTGTATGTTCATCCGTAGATTAATTTTAAGATTCATGATTTTGTTGTTCTTGTTTGCGATTAAATCTGTAGCTCACTTAAAATCGAAGATTCATAATTAAACATAGCATTAAAAACTTAAATTAAAACAGAAATAATTACATTTGGGACATATATTTGTCCATTAGCATATCCTTCATTTCTTGATCTTTTGTGTTTAAATTTTGTTTCAAGAGCAATGTGTTTAGCCAAATCATCTCGTTTTCAGTTTTCCGGCCTTGAATTCGTAGTTCTTCGATTTTAAAATCTGCAGCGATTCTTTTTTGTCGAAACTCAACTTGCTCTTTTGTTGATAGTCTATTTCCTTCCATAACTGAGATATCACCCGGACTAAACACCGAGTCGGACTCGGTCATAGGAGCTTTACCCCCTTTTCTTCTTCGTCGCCTCCCCTTCCTTCGGGTCGTTCGTAACCCTCGACATTTAAACTAGATGGGGTCGGGACATTAACACTAGACGGTGTAGGGACATTGACGCTTGCTGGGCTAGAATCCATTTCCGGCCTTGACCTTTTTGAACCCGACCAACTAATGTTCTCACCAACATCGATTGGATTTTTTTGTAACTTCCATTTTGCATGCCTACTCATGATTGTATTGTAAACATGAAACTCAACAAATTCTTTGTTTCTATTCTCACTACGAAACAATTTTTGAGCTAATTGTATGTCGTCTTCTATGTTAGTACCGCTTGCCGGTGGACGATTAACAACCGTAGAGTAGCAACCAACCCATTTGTTGACTAGAAAATTGAGCCGTTTATAACGATTTCTCATTCCCTCAAGAATCCTAATGCCAATTTCAGCATCATTATGATATTCCTTACGAGTTTGTTCATATAATTCGTAAACCGAATTCCACATTTTGATATATTTTTGGTTTTTGCCCACTATTGAGTGGGTGCTGGATAAAATCCAAGCGGAGATAAGAGCTTCGTCCTCTTTATCGGTCCAATTTTTTCCGTCATTTTTAAAATTGGTGTGATTTTTTTTGGATAGTGGTTTTTTGGATTTAGTTGCACAATAAAGAGGGGTTTCCGCTACAAAATCGCTAGTCGAGAGTCGAGACAACAACATCGGATTTCCAAAAATATCAAGTTTTTGGCTTGACTGGCTACCCGATAATAATTCGGTAAAAGATGGAGTACTTTGGTTTAAATCGAAAGTTGAATTGTTTGGAGATAAATAATCATCGGTGCCATAATTTGAAATATCATATTCATTTAAATCCATAACTTTTTTTGGAAAATTTGAGATGTGTTTGTAATTTTTTTGTACTGTGATTAATGTTTTTGTTAGTAAAAAACTTTGGAAAATTTCAAGATGTGGAATTTTTTTTACCGTAAATAATTTTTTTGTGAGTCAAAAAATTTTGACTGTGTTAATTTTGACTGCACAAGTTCTCTTTTTATAGATTTGTTTTAATTTCAAAAATAAAAGTTGATTAATGTGCTTTTATTGTTGGTAGGTTTGGATTTGGAAATTTGAGAAGTAAATGAAGAGTAGAAGTTTAAGGGGGTGTTTGGTTCATGCGTGGGTATGGGTTTGGAATCGGGAATCATACCTGGGTGGTATCGGGTTGGAACTTGATACCTCATACCTTGTGTTTGGTTCAATTTTGGGGGTATGGGGTTAGAAATTAATCAAAGCTAAAAACTCTTCAAAATAGAATATTTTTAATAATAATTTTTATATTATTAAATCATGTAGAGAAAATTTAATCAAATAAATATATAAAATGATATTTTTACAATTGTTTTAATCACTTTTTAATATTTGTAATTTGATACCATGGGTATCAATCTCATACCCACCCCTCTCCCTGGGTATGAGAAACCCATACCTCATGGGTTTGAGGTATGGGTATTAAACCTTCAATTTTGTCAACCAAACACATGGTATGGGTTTGGTTCATTCCAAACCCATACCTCATACCTATATTGGGTGAACCAAACACCCCCTAACTGTGAATTGAAGAGAAGCAGTGGAAAGAGCAGTGGAAAGAGCAGTGTAGAATTGAAGAGAAGCAGTGGAGTTGTTGAGTGAAACTAGCAGGGGAAGTACAAATAGAGTAGAGTACTTTTTTTTTTTTTATTGTTTTATAATTGTTCAACAAATAGGAAAGTGACACATAAGGAGGTCAATTTGACATCTTTTTTTATCAACCTTGGTCACAAATTGACCATTTCTTGTTTTTGGTCACAAATTGACCACCTTTGGTCACACATTAACATTGCTAATTATGTTACTAACCATGACCAAGCAAGGTCATGACCAAGCAATTGACCTTGCTTGGGGATGGTCTTATAATAAAAGTAAATTTATACTTGCATTTCTCACGAGAATAAGTCGTAAATTTTTCTATATTCAACTTATTAAATAGTTTTAAACCCGTGAAATTCACGGGCTCTTTTATACTCTGTAGTTAGATGATTGATTACCTTTAAACTAATACTCCATATATTGTTAATAAACTTAAAGTCATGCGAAAGTCGATATTACATAAACGTAGAATACAACGAATTAAAGTTTGTTATTTGTACAATTCGTATCCATATTATTTTAAATAAATGATAAGTTATGAGTTTAAGAGATGGCTAAGATATAAACCCGTCAAATTTCGACCCGACCTCATCCATTTCTTTTCAGGGTTAAAACCTGAAAATCTCGAGCAGTAACCCGTTCGATATGGAACCCGAAATAACCCGTTAATTTAACTGAAACTCAACACGAACACGTCGACCCGTTGAGTCAAAGATAAGTAAAATATTTTTTGTAAAAATATTAATATTTATTATATAATATATTTGAAAAAATAATTAAAAAACTACAAATTGAATATAATTAAAATATTAATATTAATATTAAATATACTTTAGTTTTTAAAAAATATTTTTCCGATCTATAAAAGACGTTAGATACTAATTGTTGACCCGCTCTTTGCCCCTAATAACCCGACCTATAACCTGTATTTGAATCCACTTTACCCGACCTGTATGTTCCGACCCGCCCAACCCGTATGAGATCTGTAGACAACATAAAGGATATATAACCCCACTTACACTACAAGAAAAACTAAAACAGGCGACCGAAATTTGGCGACTGATACTGGTAGTCGCCAAATTGGCGACTGATTTACAATTTGGCGACTGAAATCAGTCGCTAACACTACAAGAAAAACGCGGCTTACTGACGGCCCTACCGACGGAAAAAAGAGGCCGTCAGAAAACACGGGTTACTGACGGATGTGTGACGGAAATTCCGTCAGTAAAGTTTCCTGACGGATATCCCGTCGGTATCTATTGGCGCGTTGACCAAGTCAAAGGCGCCAAAGAATCGTGACGGAAATTCCGTCGAGAATCTTTAATACTTGTGACGGAAAATCCGTCAATGCTTTTTGCGCGTTAAATTGGATGACAAATGAAATCACTTTACCCTTTCGACGGAATATCCGTCGTTTTTTTCAAAAAGCGACGGAATATCCGTCACTTGGTCAATTATTAGTGGGTGGTAGTGTGTGACAGGTGTCACAATAATTGACCTAGTGACGGATATTCCGTCGCTTTTTGAAAAACCGACGGATATTCCGTCAGGAGGGTTACTTTAACTGACGTGTACAGTCCTTGCATTATTTTTCTGATAAAGTGAGCAGTGACGGATTTTCCGTCAGGATTTCTATTTAACTGACGGATTTTCCGTCAGTGGTTTCTATTAACTGCAACACGCGAAGATTTCCTCCTTCACTTTACTAAAATTCCCCCAAATCAATTACAATCGCCTCAACCCCTTACCTCCATAAAACCCGACACCACCACCACCCTCCTCCACTTCCGGCGCCACCACCACCACCACCAACACCACCACGCCGTCGCCATCACTATAAGGTAATTAACTTTATCTTTTTTTTCTATTTTCTTTATCTTTTTCCTTCTCCTTCATTCTTTTCCTTCTCCTTTTCTTATTTATCTTTTTTTTTTTTGTTAATAGTAGGCCGCCGCCGCCTTTTGACCCATACATTGCCCGCCAAGCCACCGCCACCACCGCACTTCCTTTTTCATTTTTTTTGGTCAAGTTAATTAGGTATTACTCCTTTTAATTAGTTTAATTAATTTAGATTATTAGTTATTGTTTTAATCCGTCAGAGGTTTCTACTGACGGATATTCCGTCAGAATTGTGAAAAACTGACGGATATTACTCTTTTTAATTTTTTTAATTAGTTTAATTAATTTAGATTATTAGTTATTGTTTTAATCCGTCAGAGGTTTCTACTGACGGATATTCCGTCAGAATTGTGAAAAACTGACGGATATTACTCTTTTTAATTTTTTTAATTAGTTTAATTAATTTAGATTATTAGTTATTGTTTTAATTGTTGTTGAAAAAGGGTTGGTGTTGATGCATGTTGACTTAGGATAGAAGCCAATGTTGTGACGGATGTATGTTGTTAATGTATGTTGTTAATTTAGATTATTAGTTATAATTTTTTTTTTTATTTAATGTATGCATGTTGAGTTAAGATAGATATTTAATTTTATTATTAAAAATTAGATTATTGTTAAATGTTAATTAGAATAGATATGAATTAGACTAGATATGTAAAATGAAAAGTAAATCATGTTAGTTTTTGTTAATTGAAAAAGTAGTCATTGTTGTATGTTTTGTTTTTAATATTGTTAAAATTATTGTTCATATTGACCTAGTACCGTTCAAAAATTACTCACTAGGAGTAATTTTTGAATAGTCCCCGCTTTGGGATCGTCTTTGTACGTTTTAAGTCACTTAGGTAGTAAACATGTGCTTGTGATTTGTTAATGAGAAAAGAGTTTGGTGACAATTCCTTTAATGTTCTCTAAATGCATATGTAGAGTAATTATTTATTCTATATTGTGTATTTGGAGAACGGATGGGAATTGCTGCCGAATTTTTTTCTCATTAATAAATCACAAGTACATGTTTGCTAGTGACTTAAAACGTACATTGATGGGTTTAGGTTGGAGTGATAAGGACCCAATTCAAAGAAATACAATATTTATATTGGTTAAAATGTTAAATTATTGTTTATTATGCTTGATTTTGATTATTGTTAGGTTATTATCTTTTTTAATGATATATATAAATGTGTAGATATATAATAACATGAAAAGATTAGAACGGCAATGGATGTATGAAAGATTAGACGAAAAAAGAAACCCAAGAAAGCATATGCAGAGGGGGTGAAAGAGTTTATTAAATTCGCGGAGGGAAGTAGTGAGTACAAGAATTTAGGTGAAATGAGGTGTCCGTGTAAGAAATGCAAAAACCTAGGTTTTAAAAGGAAAGCAGATGTTCAAATTCATCTTTGGTCGTATGGTTTCGCCGATAATTATTATGTATGGACGTATCACGGTGAGAAACTACCTAGTACAAATGCTAGTGAGAATCCTTACCGTGAGTTCGTGGAAAATGCATTGCGTGATACCGTTGACCAAATTTTGGAGGATCGACTTAATCCTGATGACCTTGACGATGAAGAAGTGCGTTATGAAACCCCGAACCCCCAAGTTTCTTCGTTCTTTAAAATGTTAGAGCAAGCTGAACAACCGGTGTTTGAGGGAAGTGATATGAGTTTGTTGCAAAGCAAAAATTGCTAGGTTGTTATCAATCAAATGTGAGAACAACATATCTCTTAGATGCACTAATAGTTTTGTGTCGTTCGTTGGTGACATAATTCCAAAGGAAAATCAAATGGCGCGCAATTTTTATGAGATTAAAAAAGTTCTGAAGGGACTCCAACTTCCCCATGAAAAGATTGATGCATGTATCAATGGATGCATGCTTTTCTGGGAGGAAAATTCTAATCTTGAAGAATGTACAAAGTGTCGTGCATCTCGGTATAAAGGTAAAAAGAATTCAAGTGGGAGGCGAATTCCATGTAAACCAATAACTTATTTCCCGCTTGCGCCAAGGTTACAACGACTATATGCAACCAAGCACATAGCAGGTGAGATGAGTTGGCACTACAAAAACTCTCGATTAAGAGAAAGGGGGACAATGGCACATCCAAGTGATGGAGAAGCGTGGAAGCATTTCGATAGAGAGCATCCAGATTTTGCAAGTGAACCCCGGAATGTTAGGCTAGGTTTGTGTACGGATGGATTTCAACCTTTTGGGCAGTTTGGGACGAAATACTCTTGTTGGCCCATGATTGTGACTCCGTACAACTTACCTCCTTGGTTATGCATGAAGAGACAATTTCTGTTCTTGTCTGTGCTAGTTCCCGGTCCTAAGAATCCGAAAACAAATTTAGATGTTTTCCTCCAACCGTTGATCAAAGAGTTGAAACAACTTTGGGAAACCGGCGTGGACACCTATGATGTCTCTAAGAAACAAAATTTTCAATTAAAGGCTGCATTAATGTGGACGATCAACGATTTTCCGGCATATGGCATGCTTTCTGGTTGGTCCACAAGTGGATATCGTGCCTGTCCTTATTGTCCTGAAAATGATCATAGATCTTTTTGGCTTAAAAATATCAAAAAGGTTTGTTGGTTTGATTGTCACCGTGAGTTCTTAACACCGATCATCCTTTCCGCGACAATTGTAAGCATTTTCTAAAAAACAGAAAAACCGAGAATCGCATAGCCGCATCGAAACTAACGGGTGATGAAGTGTGGGAATCCGTAAAAGACTTGCCTAAAATAGTTGATGCTTCGATAAAGAATTGAAAAGATTGAAAGATCGAATGAAGGTTGGTGGAAACAAAGCATATTCGGGAACTTCCCTATTGGAAAACGTTCGATTCGACACAACTTGGATGTTATGCACATTGAGAAAAAATTTTTTGAACAACTTATCAACACCATCATGGATGTACCAGGTAAAACTAAATTTGACACTAAGGGTAAAGAAGACTTTAATGAACTTTGCTATAAACGGACCACATCATCTAGGTTTATTTTATCAAACGCGGAGAAAAAGGCTCTATGTGACTGGGTTGCTAACTTAAAATTCCCGGATGGTTATGCTTTAGATTTGAGTCGGTGTGTTGACCATAAAAAGATGGTGTTACATTCCATGAAAAGTCATGATTGTCATGTCTTTATGGAACGACTACTCCCTGTTGCCTTGAAAGAGTTGCTCCCGACAGGTTCTTGGAATGCAATAACCGAGATAAGCCAATTTTTTAGAGACCTGTGTACTTCTACGATTAGAGTTGATTCTATGGAACGTCTAGAGTCAAACATTGCGGAGATAATATGCAAGTTAGAGAAGATATTTCCCCCGTCTTTTTTCAATTCCATGGAGCATTTGCCTCTTCACCTACCTTATGAAGCAAAAGTTGGAGGACCTGTCCAATATCGATGGATGTATCCATTTGAGAGATTTCTTAATCATATAAAAAAAGATTGGCAACAAAGCTCGGGTGGAGGGTTCAATATGCAACGCTTTTTTGTTAGAGGAAATTTCAAATTTCTGTTCTTTTTTTATTTCAAGATCACATTGACACAAAAGCAAAAGACTTAGATGTTGGTGTAAATTCCGATGACCAGTTGAAATCTAAGTTACCCGAGTTATTCAATGATGACATGGGAACTACAACCGGAAAATGTATACAGAGGTACTTAACCGAGAAAGAGTATGAAGAAGCTCATTTTTATGTGCTAAGGAACTGTGGAGATTTTTTAGATACTTATGAAAAGTAAGTTAATACTTCATCATTACTCAATTGTTTTTTAATTATCAAATTAGATCGAATTTATAGGTAATTAATACATAACTAAAACATGCTTTCCCTACTTATAGGGAATTTGAGGCACATATCAAAATCAATTTTCCTGATGTCACATCCTCTGATGATGTTTGGGCATCACATGAGAAAAGTTTTCCGAAATGGTTCCGAAATCAAGTAAGTGATGATACATTTTCTTTGAAATTGAACTATACATTTAGATTTCTTATTAGATATTGAAAAAAATATAACAACTTAATTAACATTTTTTTATTCATAGGTTCATAGATTGAAGGATCATCTAATAATAGCTTTAGCATTGGGTCCTAGTAACATGGTGAAGTCTTGGAGACGGTATTCCATCAACGGCTATAAGTTTCGAGCTTATAAGGAGGGAGTTGATGTTTCGAAGTCTACGTTAAGCAATGGGGTTTCTGTGAATTCAACTGAAGGGTTGGACTACTATGGAACCCTAAATGAAGTAATTGAGCTTTCTTATTATGCCGGGCAAAGGGTTTATAGGGTTATATTGTTTAAATGTGATTGGCTTGATAATTCCCCACAAGGACTTAGTATCCATAAGGTTTATGGACTTGTAGATGTAAACGAGAAAAGAAACTTCGTGGACATAACCCATTTGTGGCAGCTTTTCAAGTCGATCAAGTTTGTTATGCTCCTTATCCAACCATTAAGAAAGGTAATCAAGGTATTCCGTGGTCCGCGGTTTTTAAAACCAAGGCAAGATCACAAGTTGATGCTCCTATTGAAGAAAGTGTCTTTCAAGAAGATGTGGTTGTGAATGATCACTCAATTTCACCGATTTTGTTGGAAGATACAGATGATGAAGATGTATACGAAGTGACAGTGGAAAGAGGTCAAGGGGAATATGACAGAGACGTCGAAGAAGAAGGGGATGAAGATGAAGTTGAAGAACTTATTAGATACGAAAATGAGGAATCAGAGGAAGAAGTGGGAGTGCTTTTTTCAGATGATGAACCTGTTTTGATTTGTAGTGATAGTGATAGTGAGGAGGACTAGTTGTAATTGTACAATTATTAAACATTCAATAAAATATGCCCTCCGTTTTTTATTACTTGTCGTTCTAAGCTATTTGGTTTTTTGTTTTATACATGTCGTTTTAGCTTAACATCAATAGTGTGTTTCAATTTTCAAGATTTGGTTATAAGAAACCTCTCAATTCACCCAATAAAATGCATTAAAGAAGAGGCAAGTGGTAATTAGTTCACGCTTTTCCATAGTGTTTTTTTCAATTGTTTATATATACTAACGATTTGAATTGTTAACATGCAGTGATTATGCCGAACATTTTTCGCCGTATGATTGGGAGCAATAGTAAGGCAAATGCATCTCAACGGAATCGGGAGGACGAAGAGGTTGAGGATGAGGAAAATCCTGAATTTCCATCAAATAGACAGGAGAACATGCAGGTGATTCTCTCAGAGGCCCGTGCTCGGCCAGATCATTATTGGTAAGTTTATGTTAATTTTTCTTAAGTTTAAAAAAACTTTAACATTTACAGTTTTAATTTCAAATATTTATGTGTTTTTCAGGTGGGATGACGAACCAATCAAGAAATATGTTACTTGGTCATTCACCTGTAACACAGGAGATGAGTACTTCACTAGGTGGGGTGAAGCGAGTAACGCACAGCGTCGGAAGATGTGGAATTACTTTGCGGTAATTATGTTTTTCAATAATAATTTTCTTAAGTTTATAATAATTTTCTTAAGTTTATAAGAATTTTCCAAAGTTTTATATAACTAATTTCACACTTGTTTTTTGAAACAGACTCATGTAAGATCCATCGATCCTGGGTATGATCCTATTCCTGAGTGGCAGGCGAGGGTATGATCCTATTCCTGAGTGGCAGGCGAGGGTAACAGGTTCGTGAACAGGCTGAAGAAATGGCGGCAATGAGAAAGGCTTGGGCTGATTTGCAAGCATCTCAACCCCCAAACACGTGTTCACAATTTACTCCACATAGACGGGATGACTTTGGGGGTGGTGATGACGGGTTTGGAGGTATTGGTGGTAGTTTTATTGACCCTATAAACACTTAGAGCCTTTAAGTTAGAGCCTTTAGGTTAGAGCCTTTAGGTTAGAACTTTAGTTTAGTTAGTATTGTCGTCTAGTAAGTATGAAAGACATGGTAAAACAATTCTCTGTTTAATTTGTAAGACAATGTACAAATTTGACTATGTTTTTATGTAAAACAATTTGCGTCCCCTTCTCTTTTGTTGTGTATTGATTCCCGCATTAGCGGTCGACGTGAAAATGGATTCCCGCTTGGCGGTCGACGATTGGATGTGTTTTGCAGGTTTTGTTTATATTGGAAACGATGCAATTAGGCATCGTGGTGGCAAAGAGTCAGTATTTGAAACGATGCAAAAACGCATCGTGGGTACCGGGCAACAGTCTTTTTTCTGGTCATTGTTTAATACTACCGACGGAAATTCCGTCGAGAATATTAAAATACCGACGGAATTTCCGTCATCACTTTTCCCTCCCCATTTTCCGTTTTAACTAGAAACGCCACGTGTCCCACAAACCGACGGAATTTCCAAGAAAACCTAAAAACCGACGGAAATTCCGTCACTACCCTCTGTTAATGTGATTTCGAAACCTCGTGGAATGCCACGTGTCGGTCATAAATCGACGGAAATTCCGTCGATAATGCTAAACACTGACGGAAATTCCGTCACTATTGACCTATAAAAAAGGACGGATTTTCCGTCACATATCCGTCAGTTTTTTGGAAGACTGACGGAATTTCCGTCGATCGATGGTATTTTACTTGACGAAATAAGTGACCCACAGTTCTTGACGGAATTTCCGTCAGGAAAGGGAAATACCGACGGAAAAGCCGTCAGTATGGGCTTTATTTTTCCGTCAGTTTCCCGCGTTTTTCCTGTAGTGATTTGGCGACTAAATTTTTTAAAAAAGGAATCTAATTTGGCGACTGATATGTCAGATTTGGCGACGGATTTTAATGTAGTCGTCAATTTGGCGACTGAAAATCAGTCGCCAATTTTTTTTATACAAACCAGACCCCCTCTCTCTCTCCTACTTTACTCTTTCGAAACCAAAAAAAAAGGCGATTGCTACGACGAACGGCGACGAGACTACACTACCACTACCACTTCCACCGCCATTTCCACCGCCACTTCCACCCTCTTTAATTAGGTTAGTTTTTTTTTGTTTAATTTCAGTTTAATTAGTTTAATTTGTTAGATTAATTTGTAGTTAGTTTGATTAATTTGTGGTTAGTTTGTTAGATTTATTTGTAGTTAGTATGTTAGATTAATTTGTAGTTAGATTTAGTTTAATTTGTGTTTGAATTAAAAGGGAATGATTAAGAGGTTTGTCTTTAGGTTTAGGGTTATGGGGGGGGGGGGGGGGGGGTTCGGCCGTGGGTGGGGTTGGTCGGGGGTGGGCCGTGGGTGGTGTATGGTGTTGGGTAGCTAAGTGAAACCGTCTCATTATCATTAGTATTAAGCTAAGTGGAACCGTCTTAATTAATATTATTATTATTATTACTAAGTTAAGTGAAATCGTCGTATTATTATTAATATTAAGCTAAGTGAAATCGTCTTTTGGATTAATGGAATTAGCTAAGTGGAACCGTCTTTTGGATTAAGAGAAATTAGCTATTAGCTAAGTGGAACCTTCTTTAGGACTTGATTTTGATAAATTTACTTTGATAATTCATGTTATTGATGAATTGAGGTTGAATAACCTTGTTTTTTTGTTTTTTCTTCTCTTTTCAGGGTTGTCACCGCGCTGCTAGGCACCACCGTACGCGGTATCTGTTGCTTCTTGTTTTCTTTTCATTTTTGCTTTTACTTGATTAGGTAACCTCCTCTTACCAGTTACCTTTTAAATTTACTAATTTTAGTTCAAATTATGGTACGGACTTTAGGATAGAAACCTTTATTATGTGGTTGAATTGTGCTATTGATTGACTTAATTAATTTAGTACTTGATTGTGTTGTTGTTTGATTTGATGTTGACTTAGTACCCGTTCAAGAATTACTCATTAGGAGTAATTCTTGAATAGTCCCCATTTTGGGATCGTCTTTGTACGTTCAAGTCATTTAGGTAGTAAACACGTACTTGTGATTTATTAATGAGGAATGAGTTTGGTGGCGATCCCTTTAATGTTCTCCGAATACATGTATATGTGGAGTAATTAGTTATTCTACATAGATGTGTATTTGGAGAATCAAGGGAATTGTTTGCCATTTTTCCTCATTAATAAATTACAAGTGTGTTTGCTAGTGACTTGAAACGTACATTGACGGGTTTAGGTTGGAGTGATAAGGACCCCATTCGAAGATGGATTACTTATTGACAATATTTATATATTGTTTTCATATGTTTATTGTATAATGTGGAGTATAATGTTTAAATTTTGTATGTAATATTATTGTTATTTTTTAAAAATGTTTAAATTATTTTGGGGTCTTATTTAGATTAAAATGAAGAGATTGGAACGTTCATGGATGTATGAAGGAAGATTAGACCATTCCAATAAGAAAAGACGTCATACCGCTAGATTTATAAAGGGTGTTAGCGAGTTTATTGAATTTGCTAAACAACAAGATGAATATGACTTGGTAGACAAAAAACTTAGGTGTCCTTGTGCCAAATGCAAAAACCTGAAATACCAGCTTGACATTGTAGTAGAAGAACATCTCATTATAAACGGTTTTAAGCCAAATTATTACAATTGGATTTCACATGGAGAAGCATATTCTCCAATTCATGAACAAGCTCACACCCAACAAATACAAAATGATGAGAACCCATATAGAGAGATGGTTGTTGATGCTATGGATTCCACTATTTTTAATAGTGATGACCATACAACCATTTCTGAAGAACAACCGCCACACCCACAAGCAAAAGCCTTTCTTGACATGTTAAAAGCCTCAGAAAAACCCTTGTATGAAGGAAGCAGAATGACATTGTTACAAGCCGCTTCTAGGCTAGTTACCTTGAAATGTGAGTTTAATATGTCATTTCTTACTGTTGATGGCATTGCCTCGTTCCTTGAGGAATCTTTCCCCGATGATAATATCATGACCCGAAGTTTCTACACTACAAAAAAAGTAGTTAAAGGTCTTCAGTTACCGCATGAAAAGATTGATGCATGTCCTGAAGGATGTATGCTATTTTGGAAAGATGATGCTTTGCTTGACAAATGCAAAGATTGTGGGGCGGATAGATATGAGACAAGTGAAGGAGATACAGTTTTGGTGTTGAAAAAAGGCAAGGGTAGTAAGAGGGCCAAAAAGAGTAAGAAACCAATAGCATGTAACCAATTGTTTTACTTTCCTCTCGCACCAAGACTTCAAAGAATTTATGCCACCAAAAACATTGCCGAACAAATGAGATGGCACCAAGAAAACTCACGTGCTCCGGGGAAGATGAGTCATCCTAGTGATGGGGAAGAATGGAAACGATTTGATCAGATGTATCCTCAATTTTCCAAGGAACCCCGCAATGTACGACTTGGCTTGTGTACGGAAGGATTTGATCCTTTCGGTAATTTTGGGAAGAAGTATTCTTGTTGGCCCGTTATGGTCACACCATACAACTTACCACCTTGGTTATGTATGAAAAGACTATTTATCTTCTTGTCACTTATTGTTCCCGGACCAAAAAGTCTGAAACGTAATTTGGATGTTTATTAATAACCATTGGTGGAGGAGTTGAAATATTTGTGGGAAGTTGGGGTGGAAACTTATGATGTGTCTAAAAAACAAAATTTTCAACTTAAAGCTTACCTTTTGTGGACAATAAATGATTTTCCCGCCTATGGTATACTATCTGGGTGGTCTACAAAAGGACAAAAAACATGTCGTTGTTGCATGGGGGAAAGTAAAGCATTTTGGCTTCCCAATAGCAAGAAAATAAGCTGGTTTGATTGTCATAGATGCTTCTTACGAGAGGGAAATCCACATAGGAGGAACAAGAAAGCTTTCACAAAAGGTAAAGAGGTGCTTGATGCCCCTCCGAAACGAGTGCCTGGGGATGAGATATGGAAGACGGTATGTGATTTACCATCCCCTGTTGATGGTACCGAAGAAGAATTTAAAGAATTGAAAAAGCAGAAAAACGGTTGGTTTAAAAGAAGCATTCTTTGGGACCTTCCTTATTGGAAGACAATGTTGATAAGACATAATTTGGATGTAAAGCACATAGAAAAAAATTTCTTTGAGCAACTAATTGACATGATCATGGATGTAGAAGGTGAAAAATGTGATAGCATTGCTTTTAGAAAAGATTTGCAGAAATTTTGTCATCGTCCCAAATTACACATTCGCGGCGACGGGTCTAAGCTAACATCCATTTTCACTCTCGATAAAGCTAAGAGAAAGGTATTGTGTGAGTGGTTACAAAATTTGAAGTTTCCTGATGGGTATGCATCAGATTTTAGTCGATGTGTTGATCTTAAGAAGCTGAAGTTGCAAGGCTTGAAAAGTCATGATTGTCATGTATTCATGGAGCGATTATTACCCGTTGCTTTGAAACACCTCGTGCCGACAAACGTTTGGAATGCAGTTGTTGAGATTAGTCAATTCTTCCGAGATTTATGTGCCTCTTCAATATGTGTTGATGACATGACTCGTCTGGAAGAGCAAATACCACAGATATTGTGTAAGCTTGAAATGATATTTCCTTCTGCATTTTTTAACTCCATGGAGCATCTACCGGTTAATTTGCCATATGAAGCCAAAGTTGGGGGACCCGTCCAATATAGGTGGATGTATCCATTTGAAAGGTAATTAAGATAATCTAGCTACTTTTAAATTAAAATTAATAATAATAACTAATCTATTTATTATATGTTAACTTTATTATTAATTAAACTCATCATTAACTTTTATAGGTTTCTTAATCATTTGAAGAAAAAAATTGGTAATAAAGCTAGGGTGGAAGGTTCTATATGCAATGCTTATTTAACGGAAGAGATTGCAAACTTTTGTTCTCTTTACTTTGAAAAACATATAGAAACCAAAGCAAAAAACTTGAATGTTGAGAAACCGATGAAATAGACGGAAGTTTACCCGAATTTTTTCAAACTCAAGATGATGAAGGGTGTTCATCAAAGGGGCAAACAAGATATTTGGATGATAAGGAGTATAATCGTGCCCACCTTTACGTGCTATCTAATTGTGACCTCTTGGAGTCATACGAAACACAGTTTGTTAATGATTTTATTGAGAGGAATCCTAATATAAGTAAGGATGATGTTTGGGACAAACATGAGGACCAATTTCCAACATGGTTTCAGAAACATGTAATTGAGTTGAATATTCAAGATGATTTGATAAGAAGTGTGGCTTTTGGTCCTTCAAAAATGGTAATAACGTGGAATCGATACTCGGTTAATGGGTTTAATTTTCAAACATTCAACCACGGTAAAGGTAAGGCTAGGTGCAATTGGGGGGGAGGGGGGGTTACTATTTCTTCTCTTGATGACAACGAATACTATGGTATAGTTGAAGATATCTTTGAAATTAGTTATAATGGACGTGACCGAGCTTATAAAACTCTCTTATTCAAGGTTGACTGGAAGGATAATTCTGTGGCTGGAATAAGAGTACATGAACAATACAAGCTTGTAGATGTGAATCGTACTAGAACATACTCTAAGTATGATCCATTTATACTTGCACATCAGGCTCATCAAGTGTATTTTGCTACTTATCCAAGCACAACAAATGATAGAAATCAAAATGCGTGGTGTGCAATCTTTAAGACAAAGGCACGGTCACAAGTTGATACAACTTTTTTCCAAGAAGAAAACGTTTCAAATGAAACACTTTTGTCTCCACCCGATGAAATCAACTATGAGCATGAGAATAAAGATGGTGAAGACATGGAAGAGGAAGAATATTATGATGTGGAAGAGAGACTTTCGGGGGAGGATGAGGAGGAGGAGGAGGAGGAGAGGAGGGAAGAATAGGATGAGAGGAGGGTGGAAGAGGAGGTGAGGAGGAGAAAGGAGGAGGAGAAAAGGAGGAGGGATGAGGGGTTTGGAGATGAAGATGATTATGATGATGATGATGATAACGATGATGATGAGGATGAGGATGAGGATGAGGATGAGGAGGACGACGATGATGAGTATGACTAAATTGGTATAATTTTGTATTCCTCAAGAGTAAATAATTAAAATTTAGAAGTCCGTATAATTTTCATTTATCATTATTTGTGTTAATTTTTATTTGTATTACTGCAGATGGCTGGAGCAGGTCGAGGTTGTTAGAAAAGTAGATCTATATACTCAACATATTCATATATGTTTTAGGTTAATTTAATCATAAAATTAATTGGTGATCTTATGCATGCAAACTATAAACAATTTAAAGAAGAAATCTTTATCTTACATTGGTATTTCGGTTTATTTGGGCACAAGAGAGATCTCCTTCTCTCTTGTTCTTGTACTTTCCTTAATGGAAGAACTAAGATCCAAGTATAGGATCTCTCCCAAAGTATAATACCCAAGGCACACTCTTAATAAAATTAATATTATGTATACTAGAACAATATTAATTTAGTGATAAAATTGACCCAAGAATAATTGGTTTTTGGACTCTTAAAACCGGTTAAGAGGAGAAGAAGAACAAGAAAATATTTTCTCTCTCTAAAATATTTTTGATGAATGAATGAATAACAAAAGCAATTTTGTGTATATTAGGTAAAATAAGAAGAAAAACCAAAGTGGTTTTTTCCTCTCAAAAACCGGGTGGAAGAGGGGATTAGAGGGAGCCAATGCATGCTTGAGTTTGTCTTCACAATGACAACTAGTTTGCATGGCTAGTTTAGTAGGGGAATGATTATGTTCACCACTTAACATAATCAACACAATAAAACTCCCTAATACTCCTTAATTTCGGTTTACATAGATAATATGGACTCCATATTATCTTTGTCAAAATGTCAATTTGTCTTATGTCACATGTCATATGTTACATAAATTTGTTATGTATTTTTAACATATTAAAAATCAACGTATTAATAAAAATACGTCATATACAAAAATCGACTTAGTAATTTATAATTACTTGTACCAAAATATTTTATCAATTATAAATCACAATAACTTGTATTTATAATAATTCATTCAATTTAATTGTTTCCTTAAACAATAATTTCATCAGATTAATGAAACAATTCGATTATTCAGACCGTATCTCATTTAATCAAATTTCAATGAGACACGTAAATATTAATTCCAAAATCGTCCGTCAATTTTAAATAATTTAATTGACTCGTAACGTTATACGATCATTTAATTGATCAATTAAGAGTGTTGCCCTTTAGGTATGACCTTGGGGATCAATTGATCACCACCGTCGCACGACAGTAATGTCAAACTCTAGTCAGCCAATCATTACCGATATATGTGGACCAGTTGACAGTAAAAATATTACTTCCCAATTGTATTCTTTATAATGAGACTTAAACATGTGATCATCATGATCAACAGTTGTGATCGCATTATTGTCGGAGGACACATATTCCAACAATCTCCCACTTGTCCTCGACAAGTGTGCGTCACCAATTCTCTTGTCCTATTACTATCTCCCACTCAATGCAAGGTGTCTTTCAGGTCGTACTTGCAAGTGATCATATCGAGAGTGGTTTCTTCGATCTGGAGAATAACTGATTGACCGGATTTATCCACCATGGATACATTCCGAGCGTGGTCACGCATTTCCAGTTCATTACTCCTCGAGTGGCCCTGAGATATTGTTATAACCCTGGCTAGGAGTGGACAATTCCTATCGCACTCATTCCCTTCAACTAGCCACAGCCATCATAACCCAAAATATGCCCATTTGACCCCATTTACGAAGGTCGTAGTAACACAAATCAAAGTTAATCTGAAACTGTGCCATCTTAGGCGAATAGTCTTTAGTCAAAAGAATCGACTTATTAGAATACTATAGCAGCTCTCGCCACGACCAGGCTATATAAATTTGCCAGAACTCTATAAGCGGTCATTAGGCCCGACAAAATGTTTCTAACAGTCTGCCTATGTGATCGACTAGTCATCTCACATGAGTCTATGGCACTTGAACTTGCCATCAATCGCATCACACTCTAGTCACTTTAAGACGTCACCTCATACAAGTGACTATGGGCAAATACAATGCTAATCCGTGTTCACTTTAACGGGGTTCAATTGTCTCCACAACCCGTTTGGATGTAACAAAGTATAAGGTGAGTTACTAATAACTCAAACGACAAATGTCGACATCACACTCGGGTAGTCAATACCATATTACAACCTTGTGATGCACATCGTAAGTGTGTAAACACTTGTTGATTACAATAGAAATTTAACATGTCATGTGTCCATGTGTTCAAACTTCTTAATCGTATTATCCTTTTCATTCATGTTATCACTCATAGCATGAACCTTACCAAGTACACATCAAGGTTTCCGACCTTGGTTTCGGTTCTTTATCTTGAAAGAACTTCCTTATCGATTATCACATAACGAACAAATTTGTGATGAATGATATAACTTGTATTGATCAAGTACTCCATCCACACACAATGCACTAGGTATATGTTTTGTAGTGTCTTGCAACAATTTGTCAAGATGATTAGCCTAGCACTTCCCACAAGTCCTAGCATATTAGGAAAGATTAGTTTTGAGCAACCTTTTATTCAACTAAGTATCTTTCCAAACTTCCTATTTCTCCTTTTGGCTTGAAAAGTTTAGGATTTTCATAAATCTTTACGTGTGTTCGGATTTTCTATAATATGTGCAACCTCTTGACACATAACAGAGTATTCTGTCAAACACCGAAATCGCTCATCGAATTCTTCTCGAGAATTCATGACGTTTCTACTATGGCTTACCAATGAATCATCATGCTCTCATGCATATGATTCATAATTGGATATGTGCATGATTATTCTAATGGCGGAAACATTAGTAACTAATAATCATGAGATCAACCGTTCTTAGGTTCAATGAACGACCATGATTGCTAATGGCAATTCCATTTTCATTTACATGAATAACCTATGTGTATGTTGATTCGATGTGTATCTCTTAATACTAGTCCAACATCTCTTGATGTAATTTGATTCATCATAGTTCATATTCATCCAGAATTGAAAACTCAAATACTTCTTTATGAAAGAAGGTATTAGCTCGTCATTCTTCAATGAGTGATGAGTTGTAAACATTCAAAGGATGATATCTCCCACTAAATTCCATGTCTTCACATGATAATTTCTAAATTCCCACTTAATTCCACATGTTTCGAAATTGATTACTCAATCGAAAATATTTCAAAATTGGAATGTATGTTGCTTTGCAAAGTTATTTAAGATGAAGCCATATATGTTCCCATCATATCCTTTCAAAATTCCTATTTTGAAGAGGTCTCATCTTAACCTTATGGAAAAAAAAATTTAATCTCTAACTCATTCATATCATAATGATTCGTAGCAATGTCATTGTTTAAATATAAATAATATCTAATATACGTCCTTCAAAATACCCTTTTCAGAATGAGGTTTAACCAATTCATTTTCAAAATGTGGTTAAGAAATGACTCTTGCGTGGTTAAAAACTTAGCTATTGAAGATATCGGTATATCAATCCTTGCAACTCGTTTATTACTAGAATGTTACTTTGATTCATTTAGGCTCTTAAGTAAAGTTTGAAACTATTGGTCAAAATTTATTATAAACTAGTCAATTAAGACTTTACATTAGTCATTCTTGTTCCAAAACTTTCTTTTGGTCTCCTCGTGTAGTTATCTTGAGAACATACTCTTATGATTACTTCACTTGGTCTCTTTAGTCATATAGAACTTACTAGAGACCATATATCTCATCTATTGGGTATACTATATAAATAGATATACCTTCATTCAAATCATTCTCCCTTGCGTAGATCTCATTTACACAAGTACACAAATTTATCTTGCCTCGTGTGTTGTGTTCTCATTTTTCTCCCACTCTATCTTTAGAATAAATACACTATAGATTCAAAGATAACATACGAGACACAAATATTGAATAAGGAGAACTATCTCATAGATTGACTAATAGTTTTAGATTTCGTAAGTGCACTTGGTGATTGACATTTCTTTAAGAGAGTTCATAGACTCAAAATCACTTTATAAATGATCATACACAAGCCTTAAGCATGTGGACATATAATGAATCCCGTCATTATAGTTGTATATTAGATCACTTTAAGTGAATAATCATATGTTTCTAAGAGCAAGCATTTAAATACGAATTTTAGAACAAAGGATAAAATGATAAAACGGGTGACTTGGGTTGCAAACCAAGCCACCATTCTCCAAAATACAACCAATTATCCAAAATACCTTTCCATGTCGAACACGGAAACTTAAAGGTTCTAAAAATCCAAAACATGATTAAAATAAGACAATAAAAAGCAAAGCTCCATGAAAGCTATTCCTAGCTTCTTGATGGTTTCTCAAGCTTGCTTTTCTTTTCCTTTGTCTTTGCTTGGTGGAGGCCCTATTTACAATAAAAAGGGAGATACATTATCACAACTTTGTATCACAATACCATAGTTGAATTAGAAACATAAAAGAAAGGATAGTCATTTACCTACTGGAGTGATCTTTCCAGCCTTAATATCACCAAGGTATTTGGAACAATTTCTTTTCCAATGTCCAACACCATTACAATAATGACATTTATCAAGAGGACCCTTCTTGATTTTTGAAGTGTTAGCTTCATAAGTCCTAACTTTGGTGAAAGTGGGAGCTTGCTTCTTACCTTTCCTCCCATTCTTCTTGAACTTCCCCTTGCTCTTAGTGATTATGTTAAGCACATCCTTGGGTGGGTTCACATTTAACCCCATGTCCCTTTCGGCTTGCACAAGTAGCTTGTGCAATTCTTCAAGAGACACATCCTTGTCTTGCATGTTAAAATTCACCCGGAATTGAACATATGCTTTGACTTTGGACAAGGAGTGTAGAATCCTATCTACAACAACTTCTTTGGGAATTTCAACCTTTTGAATTTTCAAGGTCTCGACTAGCTCCATAAGTTTGAGCACATGCGGGCTAACCTTTTGGCCCTCTTTGAAGTCGAGATCAAAGAATGCCGTTACCGCCTCATATTGGACGATCCGCGGAGTTTGTGAAAACATTGTCACAAGCTTGGAGTAAATCTCATTAGCGGTGCCCATTTTAAAGGCTCTCCTTTGGAGATCCGCCTCCATCGCAAAGATCAACACGTTTTTCATTGCGGTGGACTCCTTATGGTAAGCCTCATATGCTTCCCTAGTAGCGGCGGTCGACCTAGTATTAGGTTCGGGTGGAGAGGCCTCGGTTAGGTAACGAAGCTTGTCGTCACCTTGGGCGGCTAGTTTGAGTTGGGCATCCCAATCGGAGAAATTTGACCCATTCTTTTCAAGTTTCGATCCATGAAGGATCGGAGCCATGATGAATTAGCGAGAGGCGTGGCGTTTGGGGTTGGTGTAGCCATTTGTTATGAGAAAAAGAAGTGGTCTACAAAACAAAATAGAAGGAGTAAAACAAATGTCGTTTTAATAATAATACTCGTAAAAATTTATTTAAAAATTTATTTAAACAAGTTTTATTGCATTTATCTAGTGACCTCTACCCAACTTGATAAATGATTCCAAGACCCAAATTCATATTAACTTAGGCATCGGTAAAGCCGAAAAACAACCCTTATCAATATAACTCGGTGGATTAACCTTTTAATCGATTCTACTTTTAGAACTCTTGGTCAATAAATTTACATTAAAATTTATCTATAGCCCGAAACACATCCGGCAACCGTCGAGAATACTTTCGTTGAGTTCAACCCAAATTTCGAATAAATGTGTCCATGATCCAAACTTACATCAACTTGGGCATCGGTAAAGCCGAAAACAACCCTCATCTTAATAAATTCGGTGGGTAGACATTTATCACCCCACTTCACCAACATAACAAGGTTTGTCTTACGGTAAAGCCGGCTCAACTCCCTTGCGAAACTGGTACTTCATGGGTTTCTAATTTTTGGTAAGGCTATATCTCAATTGTTTATTTTAGCGAAAGGTCATGCCAATTTATTATCTATCACGTTTTAAGTGAACTAAAGCGGTGAACTACGATAATTGTGATTGACACGGTCGAAGAACTCGATTAAAAGATAATGCATGTTTTAGTTATAGCGATTTAGCGATGCATGTGACATATAAATAAAATGCAATGCATAAAAAATCCTAGTATGGCCTTCCTAAAATAGAAAATCTAATTAACTATTACATATTCGGAAACCAACTCCATTGGTCCCTTGAACTTCGGTTGTGGCACGCATCTCGAGGTAACACCGTCTTTATGTATCCCCATCTTGAAGAAATCCGTCTTTGGGAACTCCGAAATAAATAAAATTACATAACAAATTACATAATTTCCTATTATACATTTGTAACTAAAATAAAATAAATCTATTAAATTACAAAACGGTGATACGAGATCACAATAAATTACAACCGAATCGATATTCCCATACATTTCGGGTAATACCAATTAAAAACTAAGGCCATACTAAGTAAAAATTACATAATTCAAAATTACATAAATAAAATTATGACAATCATAAAGAAAATGCAGCATTATAATATGTATGAACATGCCCAATTTTATGCTAAATCGCCTTTAAGTAGCCAATATCGTATATTACTCGGTTTTTACGGATTTGCGTGATTCAACATTTTATAATCACAAAAATTACATAAATTCATATTTATGCATAAGTTAATTACCCTAACCTCTTAGGACTCAAAATTTAGTCTTCACTAATAATTTGACCATAATTAACTCATATTTCTAAAATTTGTTCATTAATGGACCTAAAATTACAATAAAAACTATAAACTTCAAATAAATCACAAAATTTCAAATAAATTCAAAATTTGAAATTTAAACTCATGAACATTCTGGAAAAATACCATGACACTCATAATGTTCAAAAACTTAGGTTAAAAATTTCGAAATTTATCCGGAAAAACAATGTTGCGGTTTATCGGTTTTAACAAAATAATCATAAAAAACATGAGAAAAATTATATTCATCAACTTTTCAATTTTAGATCTGAAAAAGATAATAAAATGCAACATGTGATGTTTTTCCTTAGTCATAGAGTATGTTTTATTAATATTTCAGTAATTAAGTCACTATTTATGCTATTTTTCTTCAAAAATCATAAATCATGTATAAAGACTTCAATATAGCCTATTATTTTACACACATATTTTAAAATGGCATGTGACAACATACTAAATTTCTATGACCAGATTCGAAATTTATCTCATATTAACCTATTTTTCATCTAAATCCGATTTTAATAATGAAAAATCCATTTTTCGAGCATAAGAAGTCCAGAAATTATGAAAATTTACAGGTCATCTCAAAATAATATATGTGACAACATATCCAAAAATCACTGGAAAATTCGAAGTTTAGCTAATTTTTGTCCGAAAATGACATTTTATTCATAAAATCATATTTTTAATGCCATTATTGTATAATATGAACAATAAAAATCCATAAATTAACCAAAATATCCTAATAACATTTTAGGACTAGAAACTTTAACATGCATAATGATTTTCGTGATATATCATAATAACACAAAATTAAACAAGTTTTATATGATAATCATATAACTCGGAAAAACTTTTAACCGATTTGCATGCAAACAACCAAGGCTCCTGATACCGATTGTTAGAAAAGTAGATCTATATACTCAATATATTCATATATGTTTTAGGTTAATTTAATCATAAAATTAATTGGTGATCTTATGCATGCAAACTATAAACAATTTAAAGAAGAAATCTTTATCTTACATTGGTATTTCGGTTTATTTGGGCACAAGAGAGATCTCCTTCTCTCTTGTTCTTGTGCTTTCCATAATGGAAGAACTAAGATCCAAGTATAGGATCTCTCCCAAAGTATAATACCCAAGGCACACTCTTAATAAAATTAATATTATGTATACTAGAACAATATTAATTTAGTGATAAAATTGACCCAAAAATATTTGGTTTTTGGACTCTTAAAACCGGTTAAGAGGAGAAGAAGAAGAAGAAAATATTTTATCTCTCTAAAATATTTTTGATGAATGAATATGAATGAATGAATAACAAAAGCATTTTTGTGTATATTAGGTAAAATAAGAGGAAAAACCAAAGTGGTTTTTCCTCTCAAAAACCGGGTGGAAGAGGGGATTAGAGGGAGCCAATGCATGCTTGAGTTTGTCTTCACAATGACAACTAGTTTGCATGGCTAGTTTAGTAGGGGAATGATTATGTTCACCACTTAACATAATCAACACAATAAAACTCCCTAATACTCCTTAATTTCGGTTTACATAGATAATATGGACTCCATATTATCTTTGTCAAAATGTCAATTTGTCTTATGTCACATGTCATATGTTACATAAATTTGTTATGTATTTTTAACATATTAAAAATCAACGTATTAATAAAAATACGTCATATACAAAAATCGACTTAGTAATTTATAATTACTTGTACCAAAATATTTTATCAATTATAAATCACAATAACTTGTATTTATAATAATTCATTCAATTTAATTGTTTCCTTAAACAATAATTTCATCAGATTAATGAAACAATTCGATTATTCAGACCGTATCTCATTTAATCAAATTTCAATGAGACACGTAAATATTACTTCCAAAATCGTCCGTCAATTTTAAATAATTTAATTGACTCGTAACGTTATACGATCAATTAATTGATCAATTAAGAGTGTTGCCCTTTAGGTATGACCTAGGGGATCAATTGATCACCACCGTCGCACGACAGTACTGTCAAACTCTAGTTAGCCAATCATTACCGATATGTGTGGACCAGTTGACAGTAAAAATATTACTTCCCAATTGCATTCTTGATAATGAGACTTAAACATGTGATCATCATGATCAACAGTTGTGATCGCATTATTGTCGGAGGACACATATTCCAACAGAGGTAGGAAGCGTGAGGCGGCTCAGGTTCTGGACAGAGTACGCGTGAGGAGGAGGAGTTTGTGCGTGAGGATCCGATGCAGACAGACGGTGACGGTGACGGTGACGAGGATCAGGTTGACACTACCGACGAGGCAGTACAGGTGCAGATACGGTACACTTCAGATCATCGGATGATACTTGAGCCGGCGGGATTATGGTAAATCTTATTCTTTATTAGTCTACTATTATTATTATTATTATTATTATTATTATTTTGTAAAATAATAATTGTTTCTAATTTTACATGTTCAAAATAAATGCAGGTTTATGGACGATTGCGTGATACGAGGTGTAACGAAAAGCACGAAGACTAATTTCGTGGGTCCAATTCCTACATCGTGGACACAAGCTTCTAATGCACAAAAAGAGGCGTGGTTCAATAACTTTCGGGTATATATTTTCCGTAGTTCTTTGTTTTAGAAACCAAATAATTAATTTTGATAATTTTTTTAAGAACCAAGGTTAGACTTTTATTTTATACTGATATGAAATTTTGTCGCCTATTTTTTTTATAGCTATCATTTGCTTGGGAACCGTCTCAAGAACAGAATTTCCATAACAGGTACAATGAAGTCGGTACTCGACGATATCGGGACGTGATCTGGAAGACGGTCAGGCGCGAAGGAGCCAGAGAACATGAAAGGTATTTAATTAACTTGTTTTGTTATTTGTATTAATTAGCATATACTCTCTTATATTATAAATAATATCAGTAACTTATTAGTTATGATTTCATATGTGTAATTGCAGGTGAGAAGTATGAAGGCTTAATAAAGCATACCAAAAGTGAAGCTTTTCAGAAGAAGTCTAAGCAAGCATCCCTCAACAAAAAAGGAGGAAAGGAAGATGCCGTGGTCGAGCCTACTCATTACGGGGGATCACGATCGTTCTGGGATCGTGTATTGGGTGTAAGTTTGTCTATTATTTCACACTTGTTTTGGTTTTCAATGCAACATGTTTATTTTATGTTAGATTTTTTGTTGATTTTCTAACATGTATGTTTTTTTTTTCATTCAGAAAGGAAAGAAGAAATCAAAGCCGGTTGCGACGACGAATCGAATCAAGCTTCGACACGCACTCCAGGGTTGACCACAAAGGGATTAGAAGTTGGACTAAGCCAAAAGACAAGGAATTATATGTAAGTTTTCCCTAACACTTATTTTTTGTTAATTTATTCTCTTTTAAAATGTCTTATATAAGTTGGTTACCATATTAATTTACTACCATTTGTTTAATATTGTAGGATGCATTTGAACATGAAAAAGTCGCAAATCCAGAAAAACCGGATAATGACATATGGTTTGAGTTGGTGAATGGCTTCAAGAAAGGGCACGTGTATGGTACCGGAAGTTCAACACCGGCTTTCTATGAGAACACGCGTAGGAGATCGACTTCAACAATTCCCAGCACCACGTATCAACCGGGAATTATTAGTCAACTTCAAGCTCAAGTAAGAGAGCGTGATGAACGTGAAGGAAAATGTGATGAAGAATTCCGCCAAATGAAGGAAAAAATGGCAATGTTTGAGACTTGGTGGCAAGGTTGTAACCCCGGACCTAGACTCGACTACGATTCTTTTAATCCGCATGGTCCACAAGGGGGGAGTGGAGCCGGTGTTGGCTTCCAAGTAGTTAAGTAAGTTTAGTTTAACATGTAATAAGACTTGAACTTTAGTATATGTTAGCTTGTAAAACTTTCATTTTCAATATATGAAATGAAGTTTGGGGAAATGTGTGGTGTTGGGTTGAAATTTGAAATGTATGGTGTTGTGTGTGTTGAAGTTTGGGATGTATGGCGTTGTGGAACTTCGGTTTGTATGCAAGTTGTAAATATTTGGCTAGCAATGAAAACGAAAAAAACCACCAAAACATACAGTGGCTTTGGCGAATGAAAAGGGATTTGGCGACTGATTAAAGGTAGTCGCCAAATTGCCGACTGAATTTCAGTCGCCAAATCCCCTTTCAGTCGCCAAATTTGACTCAGTGATATTGGCCTAGTCACCCAAATTTGGCGACCAAAAGGGATTTTAGCGACTGAAATTCAGTCGCCAATTTGGCGACTACATTGTTTCAGTCGCCAAATTGGCGACTACCATTTCAGTCGCTATTTTAGTCATTTGGCGACTGATTTGCCAGTCGCCAAATTTGGCGACCGACATTAATCGCCAAAATTAGAAAAGGCGACTAAAGTCTGCGACTGGCGTTTGGCGACTGAAATCAGTCGCCAAATTGATTTTAGCGACTGATTTCAGTCGCCAAAATCGGTCGCCTGTTTTATTTCTTTTTGTAGTGCCAAAGAAATACTACAAGCGGGGGAAGGGGGGCCAGTGATAGAAAATAGTGAACCCATCAACGTAGGAACTGAACTAGAACCCCAAGAACTTAGGATAGGGACGACCTCGAGCCGTACCGAAAGGGCCAATTTCATAGACCTCCTGCACGAGTTCAAAGACGTTTTTGCTTGGTCCTACAAAGACATGCCAGGGATCGACAGGGACATCGCAGAGCATAGAATCCCAATCAAACCAGGTTTCAAACCCGTGAAACAGAAGTTTCGTCGAATGAGGACAGAATGGGCTTTCAAGATCAAAGAAGAAGTCGATAAACAATTCAAAGTCGGGTTCATCAAAGTTTTCGAGTACTCAGACTGGGTAGCTAACATAGTACCCGTACCCAAAAAGGATGGGAGAATCCGTGTTTGTGTTGACTTTAGAGACTTAAACAAAGCGAGTCCCAAGGATGACTTTCCTCTACCACATATCTACATATTGGTGGATAATACAGCAGATCACGCGTTACTATCCTTCATGGATGGATACGCAGGATACAACCAGATCAAAATGGTCATAGAAGATATGCATAAGACCGCCTTCATCACTCAATGGGGAACCTATTGCTACACGGTTATGCCGTTTGGGTTAATCAACGCCGGAGCTACATACCAACGCACCGCAACTACGCTTTTACATGACATGATGCATAAAGAAGTTGAAGTATAAGTGGATGACATGATTGTCAAGTCCAAGGAAATAGAGGGGCACATAGCGAACCTTCGCAAGTTCTTCTCAAGGCTACGGAAGTACAACATGAGGCTAAACCCTCATAAATGCGCATTCAGAGTAACATCTGGCAAACTCCTGGGATACGTTGTTAGCCAACGAGGTATAGAAATAGACCCTTCCAAAATCAAAGCTCTAATCGAAATGCCGCAACCTCAAACGGAGAAAGAAGTTAGAGGATTCCTAGGCAAGGTGCAGTACATAAGTCGATTTATATCGAAACTCACCATGATCTGCGCACCTATCTTCAAGAAGTTAAAGAAAATAGATCACACCATGTGGGATGATGACTGTCAGAAGGCTTTCGACCGAATCAAGGAAATAATAGCCAAACCACCAGTGCTCATGCCACCTCAAAGAGATCAACCTCTTGGTTTATATCTCACTGTAACTGAAACGGCCATGGGCGCCATGCTAGCTCAAACCGTAGGAAAAGAAGAAAGAGCTATCTACTACCTTAGTAAGAAGTTCTTGGAGTACGAGTGCAAATATACGCCACTCGAGAAGACATGCCTCGCTCTTGTGTGGGCAACGAAAAAGCTACACCATTACATGCTTAGCTACTCCGTCAAAATATACTCCAAAATGGATCCTGTCAAATACATCTTCGAGAAACCCGTTCTCAATGGACGTTTAGCGAGATGGACTTTGATGCTCTCAGAGTTCGATCTCAAGTATGTACCTATGAAAGTTATAAAGGGGCGCGCCGTTGCCGAATTCTTCGCATAAAATCCCATTAATGATACACAAACGATAGACACCTGGTCGTTTCCGGATGAGGATATACTCCAAACCGATGTAGACTCCTGGGACCTCTATTTTTATGGAGCATCGAACTTAAGAGGATTTGGAATAGGAGTGTTGCTCATTTCTCCTGAAGGCGAGCATACACCAATCTCTGTCAAACTCGACTTCGAGGTGACAAATAACGCTGCAGAATAAGAAGCTTGTCTCATTGGATTGCAAGCGGCAGTAAGTTTAGGTCGAAAGTCAAATCCCAGAAGTCGAGTGGAAGAGGGATAGATATGAAGAACTCATCCTCCTGGATGAACGAAGGTTACGTGCATTACATAATGTGAAAACATATCAAGCACGTATCAAACGAGCCTTCAACAAAAGGGTTAAGCCAAGGAACATCAAAGAGGGAGACTTGGTCCTCAAATCAATTAGAGCTCTTTTACCTGTCGATCCACGAGGAAAATTCAAACCCAATTGGGCCGGGCCATTTCTAGTCAAGTCCATACTTCCAGGGGGTGCGGTTAGAATCACGGACCTAGATGGGAACGAATTTGCCAACCCAACAAACCTCGACCAATTGAAACGTTACTATGCCTAGAATAGCAGCAAAAAACGCGCCTCGCGTAACTTCACGTGTCGCTCTTGTGGCACGAAATAAACGGCCCCTGGCCAAGCTGAATTAAGCTAATGTCATCTTGCTCTTGCATTTTGACAATTTGTCATCCTCATATCATCAAATAAACTGAAATGCATTTTACGAGTAAATAAAGCTCATGCTTATTTTCTAAGTTCATTACAAGCTATTGCTTAGAACAATTATTGTTTTACATTTACTCGAACTACGCGCAAGGGTTTGATTTCATTTTCTAAATGAATACGTAGACAATCCTTCACGGGATACAACCCATTTAATTATTTTAAATGTAAATAGAAGGACATTTGCAATTGCATTTGAAATTCGACAAGAATAATCATAGAAAAACATAACGGTTTCATGACCATTTAACCTTTTTTTATTTCATTTCTAATGATAATAATAATAGTACGTTACATAATAAAAATAAATAGGCTAGGATTCTAAAAACCCAACTTCTTCTTACAATAATAATAAAAATAAATAATAATAAAGACTTAGGCTACTCTTCCATTTTCCCTTTGCCTTTGTCATTTTTGTCAAATTTCTTGTCCCGACCTCGAGTCGGACGCTCTTGCGCCACTTCAGACCTAATAACCAATGGTCTCTCTCGTGGTCTTGCTTTGCCATTCTTGTCAACCACCATCTCGACGGCAGAAGAAGTCTTCAGTTTTTTCGAAAGATGAACAACTCGGAATCCGGCTTCTTCCTCTCCCTCAGTCAGATGCTTCTTTTTCTCCTTTTCCACCTCACGAACCTTGTAGTCAACAGGCTCGCGCTTCCTCAATCTCTCGCACTCCTCCGGAGTAGTAACTTTCCTCCACCGCTAGGGGTGGGCACCGGTCCAAAACCGGACCGGAACCGGTTTGGACCGGAACCGGAATCCACAAAATTCATGGACCGGGACCGGACCGGATTAGAAAAATTTCGGACCGGGACCGGACCGGAAAAATTCCGGTCCAAGACCGGACCGGACCGGTTGGACCGGAATTACCCACTTTTTCAAATTCCGGTCCAAAAATTCCGGTCCATTGGACCGGATCGGACCGGTTGGACCGGAATAAAAATACAATTTTAAGAAAAAAAATGCAAATAACAATAATTCCGGGCATTCCGGTTCAAACCGGTCCCGGACCGGACCGGACCGGAAACCGGAATCTTGGAAAATGGTGGACCGGAGACCGGACCGGAATTTTTAATTCCGGTTCCGGTCCATTAGATTCCGGTCCGGACCGGTCCATTTTTCCGGTCCGGACCGGATTATGCCCACCCCTATCCACCGCAGATAGGAATCTGACCCCCATAGAGCACTAACAGAAAAATTCAAGAACCAAATATTTCTTTGAGCCCATTTGATGGCCCATTCTTTTCGACTCTTAGTAGTAAGCGCCACGACAGTCTGCGGGACAGTGTCAAGCTTCGGGATCATCTGCTTCAACCCAACCTGCCTCATCAACCTCTCCGGGAAGATGCATACCATAAACTCCAAGCCGGGAATGCGAACAGATCGAGTAGGATCCAAGGAAGATACTCCAGTGACATATTTGAGATGCCACCATGGTACGATCCATCTAATTAAGGGGCCATCTTCACTCTTCAATTTGTTTTCCCAGTAGTTGCATACTCGAGTGAAGTCCACCATGTAGTGCCTGGTCCTCATTACAATTGAGCGAGCATGATAAGCAGGAACATTAATTGGGGGCTCGATCAATCGAAGACGTTCCATAAGCCAGACCTAACAAAAGCGGGTATTAGAGACAAAAAAAACAAAACGAAAAAAACAAAAAAAAACAAAAAAAAAAAGAGAGAAAAAATTCTTTTACCTGCAAAATAATGGGACTCCCCAGATAAGGAAGGTCGCGATTGGCTTTCCTGTTATCTAAACCCAATATGATCTCTCCTAAGCACATGCAAGCTGGGCTCCTGCGCAGCTCCATTTGCTCAATCAAGCTCAAGTAACGAGGGTCGCCTCTCAAATCCTCATCAACATGCCCTTGAAGGACATATACATGTAGTAGGCAAAACCCGAATGCCCTTAGCCTGACAACATAAGAGATGGTGGGATCTGCCCTATTGATGAATCGATCGATGAAATCCAACATTCACACTCCTTTAGAGGTCAGAAGACGGTCCACATCAGCTCTTGCCAACCCAAGCAAGTTCCTAAACTTGTTCTTATACCCTTGAGAAGTGGAGGAAATAGCAGACAAATGTTCCGGGTCCCAACCACCAATCGCAACAATTTCTTCAAGAAATGGGCAAATATCGCCTCCGGGGAAGGCAAATACGTGATAATTCGGGTCCCAATAATCAAGACAAGCATCTAGGAATGGTTTTACTACCTTGATCAGCTTCAAACTCAATAACGATCCAAAATTATAAGCACCCATGTCGTGTTTCTCCACATTAGAGAACTCATTTGTCCATTCTTTTAGACGAATTTCGAGAGTATTCATGATGTATGCTTATTTTGAGAGCTTTATGTAATAAGACGAAGAAAAGAAGGAAGAATTATGTGAATAAAACCTCCCTCAGCGTTTCTATTTATACTAAAAGTTGTTTCCTAAAATCCGTCAGGACGGATGCACTAGGGAACAGGCGCAGCACCTGCTGCGCCTCTTCGAAGGGACGCAGCTCTTGCTGCGCCTCTTCCTCAGCCTTCTTTCGGTGATTTTCCGCGTTGGATCTTTCCTTAATTCCTCAACGAATAATTTCCTATTCATACGGGTTATTATTTTGGTGAATACGTCAAGTTACCATATTTCGTGTTTCCTAATTTCACGGGCACGCATTTCGAGGCGATATCGACATTTTCGTCACTTTAGCACACTTATACATTTCTTTTTTTATTTCTTTTTTCTTTTTTGGGGAATTATTTCACCAATTAAATTTATTCATTTTCAAACTTATACATTTTTTTTTTCTTTTTGGGGAATCATTTCACTCCCATCCCACATTAACCTTCAAACTTATATGTCTCTATTTTTTTCTTTTTTTAGGGGGTAACCCTCCCTACCGTCCGGTCATTTCCGGCAAATTTTTTTGCATTTTCGAGTCTTTGGTTTGCGCTAATTTAGGCCATGTGTACAAATTTATGTTCTATGTGATTTCTGTGTAAATTTCGGCAGCATGACGGTGCAAACCGTCATCTACCAAACCTGTTCAAAGTTAACCTGCAGGTACAAACAAAACAACCCAGCAACAAAGGCACTCAGGCCATCATATATACAACCAAGAGGGGATATGTACACCAAACTGGGGGCTCGAGCCTCAAAACAAAGTCCGAATGTCCAAAATGTGGGTCCTAAAATGTTCAAAATGTACAAAACACAGCCAAAAACAAAAGGTAACAAACAAGCTACTGCTGGTCCCCGTCTAGCTCAGCAACTCTCGCCTCGAGAGCAGCAACCTCGGCGTCGCGGACCTCGAGCTCCCTCAGCAGGCGAGCTGTCTCCTCCCGGGACTGGGCAAGCTCCCACTCCAGCTCACGCTCCCTCTGCAAACAACAAGAATTGGCTCATGTCAATCATTTCAAATATTAGAAAATTCGAAAATGAAGTAAATGAAATGTTCATACCTGACGTCCTCGACCGCCAGCAAGTGCCTCGATAGCAGTAGCCCGCAGCCGGTTGGCTACTCTCCATAAAGCCACGAACCGGGATGGCGCAACCTACATTTCAAAAGAAGAGATTCTTAACGATTGGACAAATTCAAGCAAATGTGTTCTTACACAAAATTATACAAGTTAGGAGACTCACTCTCTACCTTGTCTCCGAGATAGATCGAAGACAGAAACCACCAGAGCCACAAATGGACTCTCTGCTCTGCAGTACAGGGAGGAGGAGCCGTCTCCCTCCCCTCGATCACCACCGACGTCGGGGTCTTCCCCGCAAAGTTGTCCCGAACGTAAGAAATAGGCATCAAACCGGGTACCGCAGCAGCCTTCGGCGCCAAGTTCCAGCCGATCAATCTCCTAGCCTCAGCCGAGTCTACTCTCATGGTAGTCTCCGGCCACTCCACCACCTCAGTCCCACACGGCAGACCAGAGATCATGCCGTAATCCTCCAATGCGACCCCCACATCACCAAAAGGCATGTGAAATGTGGAGTTCGTGTCGCAAAACCGGTCCAAGAAAGCTCGGACCAGACTGAGGTTAGCCTGAAGCTTCCTCCTCGCGATATCCCTCCAAGCCTGCACCAAAGCACCGAACGCTCCCCGCTCGATCATGGCTCGCTCCTCCGCCGACAGCCTCTCGTAGCACCCCATCGCCGTCGTGTAGCCCGAGAACGATCTGATGTTCCCGGCCTCCTATGATGGTTTGAAACAAAAGCTATCTTTTGTTTGAACGAAAAGGAATAACAAGGAGAAATGAAAGAGGATGAATGAAGAGTGATGAATTCGATTTACCAAGCTCTTCACCGTCCTGTAGGACAGGTGACCCTCCGCGGCCCAAAGCAGGTGCCTACTGTCCCAAGTCTTAGCCCATGCAGGTGCTCCCCTCAGCTGGCGACCAACCTCCTCCTCGAGGACCTCGTCCTCAGCAGCCGTCACCGCAGCGGTGAAAGTCTCCTCTAACGCCTCCTCAAGCTTCTGAGAAGGGTCAAGAGCAGTGTCCACGTCCATGGGATCCCTCCCAGACGTAGAAGCCTCGTCGCCTGCAAAATTAAAGTGAATTTAGGCCGCGTCAAGTGACGACAAGCCTTAATTAGGGGATTTTCGAATTTTCGAGTTTTCGGAGCTCCGAAATCGCTCTTTTCTCGCCATCTTTGGCAATTTTGTCCACAAACCCGTCCGCTCATGTGGTAATTTGGGACAAGTCAAGCCTAAGTTGAAGCCTATCCATGGGTTCGAGTCGGAATTTCGACAGCATTTCGTTATAACGGCGATTATGCCCTAAAAAGTGTCCTGAAAAAGCCGTCACCAATCAAAATTCCGAGATGGTAGGAAGTTTACCCATCATGCAAAGATCCCAAATATCAAGTTTCGTCACAAATGGGCAATCCTAAGGCTACTTTTGAAGCGATTTACTGTTTAGTTGTGAGACCGTCACAATTTCACTCAAATGCTCAAAACTCAATGAAAATTCGAGACAAATACATGGTTATGATCCTTATACTACCGATTAGCCATTTACAAGGTCAATTTTGCAAGGCAAAATCATTTGGGGGAAAAGCCCCAAATTTTCGACTAGTTAGGGTTGAAAACCCTAATTTTGTCGGTCCAATTTGATCAAATACGGAAGATAAATGCAAGATTAATACACATACCTCGATTAGTCATGGCAAATGCAAGCTTTTGGATCAAATTTTGACGTAAATGGTTGGAATTTAAGAGAGAAATTGAGGAATTGTATTTCAAAATAATGAAATAAATAAACCCCTCTGTTTCATCGGGTTTTTACGCAGAATTGACACGCTCAGGAAAAGACGCAGCAGGTGCTGCGTCTATTCCAAGGGACGCAGCTCTTACTGCACCTCTTCCTCAGTTTCCCTCCATATGAATTTTCGAAGATTCGTTATAAGTTCGTTATTTTGTGGGCCCATCGTTGGTGTGCCTCTTCCTCGATGCCATATCACATATTTGGTCCGTTTGACGTATATTCTTCACCCGGACCCGTATTTCTAAGCCAACAGCAAACTGTTGCCATTTTTGCCAAGACCTAGCTTGTCACAATGAGAGGTTCTTCTTTGACAGGTGTTTTGACACGCCTTTATCACGTTCCCCCAGCGAGAGTACACGGATAGACATTCCCTCTCGAGACATGGAGATCAGTTCCTGATTATGTTCCCCCAGCGAGAGTTCACGGATAGACATTCCCTCTCGAGACATGGAGATCAACATCGACCCCAAGCTCTTCCGAAGTTTGTTTGAAGCCGACCACAAGCAGATTTCTCCCAGCAGTTCCTGACTATGTCCTGCTGTCTTCTCCCAATATCGCGTTTTGTTTCCCCTGGAGTTTCAAGGAATTTCGGGTATGGTCTCTTCTTATGGCTGGCGAGCCTTCTCACGTAGTCTAATGGACTTTAAACGACCCTCCCTGATAGTCGACAGACTCTAAAATGTTCCCGACGATAGGTCCTTGGTTCAAACCCCTTAAACCGCCTCGCGTCGCCATAGTCGTCAGATTGTAATCTTCGATTGACCTGATGGCTATACTTTGACTTTCGCCTTGTCCAAGCCTCAGTCAAAGTGGGGGCTCTGTAGATACCTCATTTATGCACCTCCCGCAAACCACCCGGTGATGATTGGGCCGCATGTTTGGTATAAGGAACGATTTGTGACAGTTCGTAAGTTTATCGTCAAGTGGTCGCTCAAACACTTGTGTCTACCTCTTAATTGTCATCTACGTGCTGATACGGTCGTTTTGGCAGTAATTAGAGTACATTTGGAGTCCGGGTAAAAAACCGTCTTCATTTTCTAAAACCGAGTCAGAATGTTCTGGAATGTTCCGGATATTTCTATTCCATATTTTCCAATATTTTAATCTTTGGTAAATAATTTCCCGTAATATTCACACAAAATATTAAGGAAAACAAGATTAATCCGTTATTCCGTAATCAAAACACGGAAATCTTTCTTCCGCAGGAGGAAACCACTTGGGAAAGGACGCAACAAGTGTTGCGCCTCTTCCAAGAGATGCAGTGCCTGCTGCGCCTCTTCCCAAGTCCTTCTCTGCGTATTTTTCGTATCTTTTCATATCTTTTCGAGATTCACTTCCAAAGTTTCTCCGAAAAACCCTACTTCCACCGTGTAATTAGTATAAATAGAGACCTTCGGTCTCACATATTTCTCACGCGAGTGTCCGCCCTTCTCTTCTCCCTTTTGCATTCTAGACCAGGTTTTTACTTTTTGGCGTCTACGTGCTTGAACTTTCGACCATGTAAGCTCGGATCTTTCTGAGTACCAGCCTCGTTTTGCATGACCGACGAATTTGACCAACTCCACAATAATCAACTTTAATCAATCTTATTCGTTTTCCTCCTAGAGGGCACTTTCGTCTACATTCGAGTCGAGCATCACTAAACGTATACTTAGTTCATCTCATTTCGTCAAACATGTAAGTCTGAGTGTGTAAATCCTTCTTTTAATTATTGTTCTTTATTTTTGTAATCATAATGTAAGGTTTATGTCGAAAGTATTCTTAAAACCGATTTATGAAACCATTGTTTTAAAACCTTTTTTACGGATTATCAGAAGACAAACGTCGAGAAAGGACGCAGCAACTGCTGCGCCTCTTCGAAGGGACGCAACAACTGTTGCGCCTCTTCGTGAAGCTGCCGCAGTTCCTGCTTCCTTTCTTTTTCCTTCGTCTTTTGTCAATTCGTTTCTTTTATTTTCTTTCGTTTGTTCTTCGATTCTTTGATATAACGATTTAAACATAGTAATTTAATATATTATTTATCATCATTAGTATTTAATTTGTCATTAATTCCCGACTTAAATCCCTTATAATTCATATTTGCGGGTTTTCGTCATTAAAATCAAATTCGGTTTTTAGAGGTTCGATTTACCCATATTGAGTCTCTGGAATTCGATCTTTGATATATTCCCATCTGTTATTTATCATATCCATCATTAATTCATCATTGATAGTTTGTTTAACCTAATTAATTTGTTTAATTTGTTAATAATCCTTTGAATCTTGTAAATAATTAGTCCTAATTAGTTTTGTTCATGTTTTACTGTTTTTATGACCTTAATCACATGTAAATAATCTGATAATCACTTTCATCCGAGTCAATTATTCATAATCGATCATTAAAATCACCAACGAATATTAACGATTTGCAATCCCGACTTCACAGCCAGAATTGAGCCAAGGAATAGACGCAGTGACTGCTGCGCCTCTTCCAAGGGACGCAGCTCTGTTGCGCCTGTTCCTGGTTGATTTCTGTCTCTAAACTCCCGTTTTGCCTCGATCTAGTTTTTAGTTTACGTATTAATTAACTATTAATCGTATTATCATCCATAATCTGTTCGTTTATTTATTTATTCTCCTCTTTCTCAAATTATCCATTTTAAATGTATTTTCGACATAAATCATTAATCCGTTGTAATTATTGTAATTTTCTTTATTGTATTCTTTTTTATTATTGCTTGTATGTTTTCATATGTAATCAACCGAAATTCCTACTTCGACCCACTTGTATGATAAGTTACGTGATAACCGACTTAGTATTAATTCTCACATGCTAGGATTAATCTAATGGATGTTGCATTGCATGCATATAAATCGATAGCATATCGAGTATAAACAATTTCCCTAATCATTAGTAGAGGCCGCTATCGAGGCGGGCGGGATTAGGTGTTCGATCAAAAGAGCTTCCTAATACATACCCTCACCCCTTACTCCAGATCTCTGTGAACATCCGTGTTCATTGGCATCCACGAGAGTTATTCTAGACATAGAATGCTAAGGGTAACGAGTGCTTAGTGTTCATGTCACTATTTTGTGTCTTGACATGGCACGAGTTATTCGAATGGTTTCCAATTTTCCACAATAAATTGGTGGGGACTCCACAAATGCAAACGCTTGTTCCCAAGCGCCCCTGTGGGCCCGCGTCCACAGTAATCCATAGATAAAGGAGATTATTGCATAACAATTTTGAGGTGCTGATTTTCGCAGTATACATTTTAGTCATTACAGTAAAATATTAACAATTATACCTCTCACATTTTTCCTCTCAATTTTCTCTATTCAATCTCCATCTAATGTAATTCTCTCTAAAATTTCGCAGATCAATTAATAAATGTACTATATTGAATTAAAAAATAAAACAAACAACTAAGCTACTGTACTACGTACTACTACTATGGTGGAAGAAAAAATGAAAAATAATGTAATATCCGGCATTCATGGGACCCGTACTTAGACCCAGAGACGCGTGAGGGAACCCACACGTACTCGGATAATACCAAGTAAGGCCTAAACTAGACCTAGTGGACTTCCAGTAGATCGAGTAATACCTCTAGTGGACCAAGTCAGTCGGCACTCGGTCGAGTAAGGGTACACTCGACCGAGTGAGAGCCACTCGGTCGAGTATGCTGAGCTGTACACGAGAGATGATATTTCGGGATTTCCATTCTATCCAACCTTATCCCATTCATTCTATTCCTTCTTCCTTTTTACACTAAAACCCTCTTCCTTCTCTCTAAAACACCCCAAATGCCTTTCCCCCAACCTTCAAGCTTGGATTAATGTTGGAACATGCCTCCTATGCCCCGATCTACCTTTGTAAGTAGAAATCTCACCCTTTCCTCCTTGTCTTATGAGTAAATTCGAGTTAAAGTTTACTAAGAGATGTTAATTAGCATTTAATTAGGTAAAATGAGTAATTAGTAACCTATAATGAGGGATTTTATGTTATAATCTAGTATAAAGTGGATTGTGATAGTTATTACATGATTTATGTAGGATGAGACGATTTTATGAGATGAATACTTGGTGGTTTCGATTAACTTGAGGATTATGCTTAAAGATAGGTTATCCTACTCGGTTTCAATGTTGTATAAGCATGTTTATGTGTCTTTCTTTGTCATATGCATTCATGAATCGGTTAGTATGTCATGTGGGTATTGGATGGGTTGATATTCATAACATGTGGGATATAATTCATGAATTTAGTCATATGTTAAGTGTTATTCTTCCATTTATCATGTATGGTTGTGTTTGTGTTGTGTTGAAAATCTTCGATGGTGATACTTGATTGTTGAGGAGACGTAAGACGGTTGGGAAACCGTCTTACGCTCGGGTCGCCCTTTGGAGCTTCCCACTCCAAGGCGAATGTGCACATTAATGACTTGAGTACGGAGAGACGCGTGTGGTTGAGACTCGGCGTCTGGCAGGGGATCCGGTTGGCTTCCGGGCCCGGTACGTCTTGGCGTGTCCCGATACCTAGTGTGATGGTCGGTATGTCTGGGCGTGTCCCGGTACCAGTATGATGTTGATTTATTCGTGTCTCATTCATATAATCAACATGTTGCATATTTCTTTATTATGTCATGTCTTGCATTTATCATTGAAACTGACATTAGTTGTGTCCGTGTAAATGTCACCTATTTCCGGGGTGGCCTGTGTTGATCCATATGATATTTCCGATCATATGGGGTGCAGTTGTTTACAGGTTAGCTTTGGGTAGCATGCTTGAGAAGGGACGAGGTTTGATGATCTCCTAGTTCGACTTGTTGGATTAGATTAGCTTAGGGGTCATGACTTGTAATGTTTCGTTATTCATTATTCATTATTCGTTGTAAACCAATAAACATCCTATTTATAAAATTGTTCTTGGGTTGTATCTCCTATTTCACTACCTCGGGAAACCGAGCGGTAGCACCCCAATTATCTTGGCCGGATAGTTGGGGTGTTACAAATAACCCAACCACACGTAATGGCTGATTGGCTGCTACTGCTACACTATTAACCACCCAAAACACCTTCACTGGCGGGTACCTGGGACGGCTACCCGACAACTTTCGTCGGCTTATTGAACCAACACCACCACCGTCGAACAACCCCTCCCAAGCATATCACAACCACGCATATCCCTTTGCACGTATCCCTCCGACGCATATCCCTTACTACAGTCGCCGGCTCGGATGGTCGCTCACACATCACCGGCGAACACCGTCGGATCACCAACATTAACCACCACCGGCGACATCCAAGTACGTTAATATCCCCACCATAACAAATTAATTAGCCTTTAATTAATTTTAACATAAACCCTAATTTAAAAAGAACACAATTATAACATATACAGTAGTAAATTTGACGATTAATAACAGATTTATGAATTAAATATTTGCGCTACACTCAAATAATCGTTCATAATTGACGATTTTGAAGAAGGTTGAAGGAGGTTAAGGTTTCAATAGTTGAGAAAGATAGAGAATTAGTTAATTAGATTTGATGTTTTTTAGCAAGGTAAATAAATGGAAAGTTTGGTGCAAAAAGTACTCTAATGAGTAAAAATCGTATTGCGAAAATAAATTACGTAATTTTGGTGCGTAATTATGGAGATTGTATAATAATACTCTAGATTATCCTAATATAGCGGGCTGTTATCCATTCTCATTCTCATTCGCTTTCCGAGTCTTTTAATATCCAAACACTACTACAAATCCAGGCAACTACAACGCCCCTTTAACAACGCTTATTCACGAAAATCACAATAGACGTTGTAGAATGTATGGCGCGAATTTTACTAAAATTAATTACAACGGGTATGGTTATATAACCGATGTTATAAGTTTTAACAACGGGTCAAACATGCACAACCGTTGTTAATAATTTGGCGCAAATTTGGCGCAAAGTTAGTGAAAAGTAATCACAACGGTTATTTTTGAAACCCGTTGTTAAAACTTATTTAACAACAGTTTTTGTTTTACAACCGTTGTTAAAACGTTTTAACAACGGTTTTTGTTTAACAACCGTTGTCAATACTTTCAATACTATAAACCACACAAACGCAGATCAGCTACAGCCACAAAACACAAACCTTAACACAAACACAAACACAAACACAAACACAAACAACACACACTTTCTCATCGTCTCTTTCTCTCTTTCTCATCGTCGCTTTATCATCTCGCCGTCACTGTTGATTTCATCGTCTCTTACTTTCTCTAATTATCAGGTAAATCTCGCCATCACTGTTGGTTTCATCGTCCTTCATCGTCATTATTTTCTTTTTCTAATTATTTCATTTGCATGTATGTGTTTTTATCGATCATTATGTTATTTCTCTAAGTATTATTCGCTTAATTAGCTAGTAAAACAAATTAAATAAAATAAAACAAAGAAGAAGCAAGATGATAGAGAGGAATGCATGATAAACTTAATTAATTAATTAATATATACACATAAATTAAAAAAAAAATTACATTAATAAAAATGCAATTCTTATATTTTCATAGAGAGTCTTATTCTCTTCTATGATATCCGTCCTCTCCTCCTTAGCTATTTGGAGGTTCCGTTCAGCAGTTGCTATATCGTCATATAGCTGCAACAACTGCTTCTCTGTCAAGCCATCTTTTTTGGCGTCCGAGTACGGATCGAGCATCCACAAGGTAGCTCCTGAAACTGTCCTCAATGTGGAGCAACCGGCGGATGAAACTGTTGTTGTTCTCGATCATAATAAGAGTCTTAAGGATGATATCATTCATTTTGTTGATGAAGATTGGAGTTTGTTTGAAAGATTAATTAGGGTTTGGAGTTTGTTTTAGCAGTTAGGGTTTGGAGATAGTGAGATAATGGAATGGTAGTTGAGATAATGCATGTATTTATACTAAGTAATGTGTGGTTTGAGTTGTTTTTTAATTAATATATGTTAGGAAGTTGTGCCATAATCATCATCATATCTCTCTCTGTTGCTTCAAATCTTATTATAACCCTTCTCATTCCACATTGTCCATTCATATGCACAGGGATGACAATAATAATGCATGCATAGGAATTATAACGGGCCGTAATTATGACTGCAACTAGTAATATTTATTTTATTTTATTTTTATTTTTTTTTTATTTTTTTTTTTAAACAAACAACGGTTATTGAGAAACAACCCGTTGTCTTTAGTTATAACAACGGTTTTGTATATTACAACCGTTGTTATAACTTTCCCACCAAAATTGAGTCACACTTTCCACAACGGGTTTTTATACTTAAAACCGTTGTTAATAGTTTTAACAACGGCTTCCTTAAGAAAACCAACCGTTGTTAAAACCTTTTACAACGGACGCTTTAACAACGTCCGCTTTTTTATATAACAACGGTTTTTAACCGTTGTTATAGCCTATATCTGTAGTAGTGAAATAAATAGGCCCATATGAGGATTATACCGCTTATGCGGGAAAACTACTAATAGGGGGTATTTGGTTGGAAGGTTTGGAATGAAATGAAATGGATGATTCTAGTCATTTTAGTGTTTGGTTAGGGGTATTTTGGAAAGGAGTCCAAGAATAAATCCGTGAGAGATTGGCCCAAAGCGGACAATATCATACTATTATGGTTTGCGGACACAGATGGAGCAGAGGCCCAACACAGGATATTCACGCTTCCGCACAACAAGTGGTATAAGAGCCCAAGGTTCTACTTGGGCTAGAGTCTAGACACGGAGATTCATCAAGACAAGGACTTGAAAGTGGACGTACACTATAAGGCATGGAACTCCTATAGCTTGAGGGAGAGCTAATATGTTCACGAGAAGCGACATGGTCTCACGGCGTTGAGACGGCAGGCCGTCCAAGAGAAGATCGTCAGCCACCCGACGAGGTGGGCTGAGGCTTAATGGAGGCAACAAAAGCGGTCCATGGTAAGTCCAAAGGTGGTCCGGTGTGACGCCCTGGTGGATTCTCATTCCACCCAACCTCTTGGAATCACATACCCACCTCCTTCCCATGGATTCAAAGTCATTCTTTCATGTTTGTTTTCCTAATGAACCAAACATGTTTTGGAAAGTATGGAATTGGAACCCCATACTCCTATGATTTCTCATTTCAATCCATTCCATTCCTAAGTAGTGAACCAAACGATCCCTAAGAGTTTTATCTCTTTAAGAGCAAGTGCAAAGGGAGAACTTTAAATAAAGTTCTTCCAATATCAAATCATATTTCACTATTTTGTAAGTTTAAGAACTTTCTCCTTCAATGGAAGAACTTTTATTTTGTTCTTAATTGGGACCTATTATTATTTTTTCTTGTCAACCATCACAATATTTAATTTATTGAAATCAACAAAGAACTTAGTTCTTAAAAAAAAAAAGGGTGTTGCTTTTTCACATACGACCTTTACTCTTTCACATACATATTTTCATAATATTTCCAAACACTACCCTTCTTTCTAAAAAAACCCCTTAATTTTATTCTTTCTCTTCCTCATAAAACCTAATTAAATTTCACTCAAAATTTTCAATTATGAAATTTAATTCTCATATCAAACAAGTAATTAGTCTAATTTATCAAAACATTACATTAATTTATGCGACTTGATTGTTTTGTGTTCATTTATAAAGTCGAAAACGAAAAATTCTTCCATAACTTCTTTCGGCAAGTAATGAGTACTTGATTGTTTTGCAAAGTACACAAGTTTTCATCTTGAATGAATGATTTGAATCATTGGCTGAATGGCTGGGGAATGACATTGATACCAGTTTAATATCTCAATCAAATTTTCATCTGTTTAATATTTGATTGTTTTCTCATTTTTTTTAATTAATGAATTCTACGGAGTAACATACTACATGGGAGAGCAAGAGAGGTGGACGATGATGCAATGTGTGGCAGGAGGAGCGATTCGGAAAATGGGTACGCTTTGGTGTCTCTGATGGGTGGGGGCCAGTTGTCGATTGGGAAAAGCGACTGTGGTTGCCGTAGGGTTGTTAGTGGTGGCCAGGTGTGAGGATGGAGGTGGTGGCAGTGGGTTGTTGGCTTTATCAATTATTTTTAACATGGAGTACGAAAGAAAGGGATGAGAGAAAGTTGAAAAGTAAAAGGGGTAAAATGGTAATTTGTGTATGTGAAAGAGTAAAATGCGTATGTGAAAGAGTAATAACGAAAAAAAAAACTTAATTTTTATTTTGATAAACTCAAGGACATCCACAATAGAAAGCGCTTTATTTTTAAAGTTTTTAATTTCTTATTGAGAAACTCACACTTATTCTAAGAGGGGGATTTGTAGTTGAAAATTACAATCAAGGTTTTTTTTGGAAGGAAAAAATAACGAGTTGCTTAGTTCAATTGGTCTCCCTTGTGACGGGTTACCATTTGTGACGGATATTTTGTGAGATAAAATGGTAACAAAATGGGTTAGTGGAGAAAGGAGACCACATGAATAGTGTTGCAGAGAGAGAAAAAGTGGGTACATTGTGAGGTAAAATGGTATCCGTCACAAGCTTGTGACGGATATGTCATGTCTTCAATGAGAATTTGTGTGCTTAGTTTGCTTCAAAACGCCGACAGCTTCCCCGCGCCAATTGAACGCCGGATTTTACTATTTCAGTTCCACTGTTTGCAGTGAATACTAGAAGAGAGAGAAACAAACTCAAAAATGGCGTCCACACTTCTTTCTCTTCCACATTTCGCTCCAAATTCTCTCTTGCTCCTCCACTTTACCAACGGATGTCACAACGACGCCGCTTGGCGCGCAGTTTGAGGACTTTAACAGGATGAGAAAAGAAGCTAGTGAAGAACCCTCTAGAAGCGCTATCGTCGAATTTTCGCCGAAATTTGCGTCGATGATTTCACTCCGTTTATGAGAATTGGTATTGATTTTTTCGTTTTTAATTACTGATTAATCTTTCATGAAATTATTTTTTGTAGTTTGAGATTTGCTGAAAACATCAATTATTCTAATTAATATTGTAATTTTGATGTTAATAACGGCTTAATTTGGGGAATTAATCGTTGCGTGTGGTGTTTAATACTTTCGCCGTTCGTTAATTGAAGTTTCCAAGCTTAATGGCGTGTTTTGTAATGCGATCTACTAGTTGCATTCTGATAATTGTGATTATGCGAAGCTTGCTTAATGCAGCAGAAGGATTGATATATACTTAAATGTGTCGATTTCGCAGCGTTAATTGTGTGTTTAGATTGAAGATGCGATATGTGAAGCTTGATTAATGCACAGGAAGGATTCATATACCTAATTGTGATTATGTGACATACTTAATTGTCCGGATTTCGAAGCGTTAATTGTGTGTTTAGGTTGAAGATGCGATATAATTAATTGTCACAATTTTGAAGCGTTAATTGTGTATTTAGGTTGAAGATGCGATATTGGAGTTGCATTTTGATATTTCTGACTATGTGAAGCTTGATTAATGCACCAGAAGGATTGATATACCTAATAGTTTTTTGACTATGTGATATAAATAGTCATAATTTGGAGCGTTATATGTGTGGTTAGATTGAAGATGAGATATGTGAAGCTTGATTAATGCACTCCACGAATGATTCATATACTTAATTGTGACTATGTGATATACTTAATTGTCACAACTTTGAAATGTTAAATGTGTGTTTAGGTTGAAGATGTGATATTGATAAATTTGACTATTTGAAGCTTGATTAATGCCACAAGTAGGATTCATGTACAAAATTATGACTATTTGACTATGCGAAATACTTAGGCAGAAAGTGCTAAACTGCTAATTGTGATGCGATTTTCGAGTTGTATTCTATTAATTTTGACTATGTCAAGCTTGATCAATGCACACGAAGGATTCATACAAAAATCGTGATTATTTGACTATGCGTAATACGTAGTCACGAAATGTTAATTGTATGCGATATTCGAGGCAGACATGGTTGAGAGTGATAGAGTATGATATGAGATTTCTGGGGTTTGAGGAGATTATGGTGACGGAGAGGGCACAATGGAGGGAAATGATACATGTGGATTTTTAGTATTTGATGTTTTTTTTTTTTTTTTTTTTTTTTGGACATATTTAGTGTTTTTATTTAATTTTAAAAAATTAAATTATTTGTTCTTTTCTCCTTTATTACACTTTTTTACCAACCACTTTCTTATATGTTTTACTTGGTTTACTTTTAAGGCATTCCGGATCCTTAATTCTAATTCGGTTTTCAAAATCGTTTTAATCTTCTTTTTGATTTAAATTTTAAGTTTTTATAAAAGAAATCCGGAATTCGATTTTAAAACCTCTAAGTTTACCTTGACTTTCCATTACATTTTCGCTCCCCCTTTTGTTTTCCATTTTCCCTTTTCTATTCGCATTTTGAGGTGTGCGTTCAGGCCGTTCACCCATGGACGGTTCTAAAGGATGATTCATGTCAGCCGACCCCAAATCATTTTTGGGATTAAGGCTCTGATGTTGTTGTTGATGCGATATTCGAGTTGTACTATGATAATGCTGACTATGTGAAGCTTGATTACTGCACACGAAGGATTCATATATATAATTGTGATTATTTGACTATGCCATATGGCATACACATAGTCACAAATTCGAAGCTTTAATTGTGTGTTTGGATTTGAGATGCGATATAATAGTTGCATTCTGATATTGTGACTTTGTGAAGCTTGTTTGATGGATATATAGATGATTTAGTCGGCACTCCAAACTGGAAATTTTGAAATTGTTGAAGAATGTTTTGAACCTTCTCTATTCAAATATATCCATCATTAAGAAGTAATCTCACTGAACTATTGACCTCTCTTTCAGCATGCGAAACCGGTACCTGGATTAGGCTTCCTAGGTTCCATTGAAATCATTATTCAGGTAAATCAGGCAGAGTTCTCTTTGAATCATGTTAGAATTATTCAATGCCTAGCAGTTTCTAACAGATCGTTGAATATTTCAATGAACAGTGCAAATATAAGGGCCTCAACATCACTGTTGGGTCGAATGCTGCTTGTATCAAGGTGGATGGAAATATTTCTGTTGCGGATTTGCTTATTGAACTGTAAGATTCATGAATCTATGAAATGCAGAGTAGATGTTCATTTCATATGATTGTTATTTCTTTGAATTGTCTGGATTTGCTCTCTGTTTCTGCTTTGTAAATCCTGTAATGCTGGAACAATGTTACTGTGTTGATGAAAGTTCTTTTATATGATCTCAGTGATCGGATTCTTATGTGTTATGTGATAAACAAAGTGAATGAATAGATGCCCCATTCAAGAAGTGGGTTTGAAACTAAATAGACATGATAATGTTACAAAGCACTGTACATACTAAGAATGATGTCTGTCAGAAATACTCTTATCTAATAAATATTTAGGAGTATAGAATGCTAATATTCTGCCATCATTAATATTATGTGCTCTTTTGCATGAAAAGTTGGGAACATAATAAAATTTGATATTTGTTTAAACTTGTTTGATTCCTCAGCTCAATCTTCATCATATTTTTCAGATTCAGCGCCATTGTGTCAGCCGCTGCATTTGAACATTTAATGCCTGCGCCTGATATATTTTTATCCGCATCAAAGATACTGGATGTGTCAGAGAGTGAGGTACTTCATTTATTTTAGCTGTCAAATTTATTATTCTGTCTTCAATAAAAAAAGGATTGCTCGGATTTCAGTTCCACGCTTACTGGCTTCTAGTCTGCTTTGCGCAAGTTTTGAAATTTTTGCTGTGTTATCCCCAAAAACGTGTCTAATTCTCAAATTAGTTTGTTGAGAGTGAAGGGGCACTACTCGGTTGCAAGCACATATGAAATGAACTATGATTAATCAATATATTAGTGGCTTAAATTTTGGCTAGCTGTGTCTGCAGCATATTAATGAATTCCAGTCTCTTGTTAACGTTTGGATACTTCTGTGTTTCAAGTTTCAACCACAATATTGGCGAGGTCTTATTGAAATTCTATTTTTCCTGAGAGAGGCTTTCCTCATAAACTTATGTTACAAGCAACTAATACTAGGTCAACTAATCGGACGGTTTTAGGAAAACTGTTTGATCATCGTGCGATATCTGTATAGTTTGAAGCTCCCTCAACGCAAGAGTGGGCGCACATTTTAAATGTACTTTTCATAATAAAATCTGTTCTGCCATGAGTTCATGATTTTAGTTTACAGATTATTTGTTCCATTCCATTGAATTGTCTACATGTGCTTTTTTGCACTGTTTCTAAGAACCAAAGTTACGTAGGGTAGAAGCCTCATTAAGCAATATGATTACTTGTATACCCGGTACATAACTAGCTCATCACCTTAAACTTATCATACACTCACTGACTCACTGGCTCCCTCAACCAGTCCACCTCACTTATAAGCCCATCATGCCTTCGCCGGCCAGCCTCCCTGTCCTCTACCAGCTGAGGACAATCTCATGACCTAGTTTCTCTGTTTTGCCCTTTTCGGCAGTGGGTGGACATGGGTCTTTGAGGGAGGTTCAATGGTGGTCGTAGGGCGGTTTTTGAGGGGGTATACAGCAGTTTCCACTTTCCAGTGATTCACTAATGGCGAATGGTGGCTGGAGAGTGGGCACGTATTTGCAGACCTTAGATGAAGGTGAAGATGAAAGCTTAATTGAAGGAGGAAGTTGGTTGGTGGTTGTTTTCATAGTGGTCTCTTGCCGTTCAAGTGAAAGAGGTGAGGGGCTATGGTGGTGGCTTGGTGTTGGCAGCGATGTTCGTCTTTTGTGGCTGTTGGCGTCATTCATGGCTTTTAAGACTGTAAAAGGCCATCCCGTTTTTTTTTTTGACTTTGTTATTCTGGAATCCCTGCATCTTATATGTGCCGTCTGATTTAACTTTTGTTCCAGACTACCTAGGTTAGCTTTATATTGTCAGCGTATTTGTTTGACTTGACAGTTGACACAACCTGCTGTACGCTACAAATCCCTTCATGTAGTGTTGGGTTCTGAAGTTTGTTAGTGTATTTGTGAAGTTGTACTTAAAACGGGTCTTTGCCACAGGCACAAGGACAAAAAGAACTCCTCTTCAAAATCTGGTTTAAAAATGTGCACTGAGGCATGCCTAGGCTAAGGCAAATTTTCCCCCTTGGTTTTTCATGGATTTCTTTGCAAAGTCAAGCAGTGGGAATTGTTCTAGAGGAAAAGAATTTTCATGTCGTGGAAAAGGAATCATTAGATCATCCTGTCTGCTGTACAATGCTTAGCTTAATCATGATTATAACCAATCATTTGCCTTATCAAGTATCAACCCTTATTTTGTGTGCTTGATTATTCATTTTTAGTTGTTAGGAGGCCTCTGCCGTACTATTATTAAACTGATAATTCCCTATTAAACGCGTGATCTTTGTCAGTATCTATTCTCAAGCTTATTATTTGTTGACAGCCGTCTAAGTTCATACATTAACCATATGATCTTTTCCCCATTTTGATTAACCCAATTTCCTAATTATCTGGGTAGTTTGCCTCATGGTATCATATGTTGGCCATTAAGTGACGTATCAACTCGTAGTTTAAAGGATGATATATTTTCCTAACACAAGGGTAAGACTGCGTACATCCGACATCCCCTTACCCCGTAATTTGCGGGAGCCATTGAGGCACTGGGGTAATGTTGTTGTTGTATAGAGTTAGAAAAAAGCTGATATTTTGCCGATATGGCCAATGTTTGACCTATACTCTATTGATACTTGGTCGAAATGGAGCTAATAAAGCCCTACTAGACGGATACGGCTTCATTGACTGATGCAAAACCAAGTCGTGATGGACCGCAACTTTGAACACACCATTTGAGTCATAGTACGCTTCTGTCTTTCGCAATGAATACTGAATACTGTAATTTTATACCATTGTCTGCCGTATCATATCAACAGTATTTATGCCTTTTAACGATAGTCTTCTATTCTTTTGCTATCTTGATAACACCACTAAAATATTACAAACTTTCATGATTAGGTTGCTAAGGAATGGATGGATTAGTTGCAACTCGTACTCGTGTACACATGTCTCTCATCAGTATCATTAAATCAATCATGGTGCCGTTGCCCGTATAATGGAATCATCCAAGTCCTCTACACTAATCCAGGTTAGTCCCCTTCATATCAATTACCAACCACTGTTTTGTAACATTAAATCGTAAACAATTCTTATCAAGCCCATTCAATCAAATGATTGAAATTGTTTTGATTGTGGATACAATGAATTAGATATTAATTTATGGGAAAAGACAGCATAAAGTGTGCCTGCTCCACCATATTCTCATGTTTTCCGCTGTTGTAAATTCAATTCACTTCTTAAAAGGGAATTAGAATTGTGTCTTAGATAAGTACTCCAAATTCCCATCAACTAGGCATGTTACTAGTTTTTAAGTGAGCTGAGACATCCGTGACATCTGAAACAAATTTAGAAAGCCAGCTGATTGATTTGTTTTTTTTTTTCTCTTTTTTCCGCAGTGTTGTGCGGGTTTATGCCTGTTGTCTGCCTTCATGGCCTATGTCCCCCACCTCCAAATCTTGTTTCTCGACCATGTATTAATAAACTTTTTAAGAAGTGAAGAATTAGAGTCACAAGACTCACAACACCCACAAGCTGAAATCAGCAAATTCTTTGTCCCAGTAATTTGTTTACGTATTTTAAAAATTTCATGTTGCACACTCACAATTCGCATTTCACATGCACTTCATTCTCCTCGATGAGTTGTTTAGAAATATAAGAAATGCGCAGAATAGTTTGGAAATCCTTATTATCTTATTAGAGCGAATAGAGTATCGAAATGTCTCCTTTCCATCGTTAATCCTCATTCTTAAATTGGAAAGCAAGGATAGTTTGGTCATATTCAATCCTAATCCCGTGGCTTAGTTCATTGCGTTTGTTGCTATATGTAAAACCGAGGAGTCTATTTGGATAACAATTTAACAAGAGAGTGGAGGTGGATGAAAGGTAGGAAAGAGGAAGGGGGAATAGACTTGGAGGAGTTTTGGTTAAGACTTAAAGGAGTAAATAGATCCCTATATTTTTCTCCCCTCCATTTCTCTCTAAGGTTATTTGTTGGAACGATTTTTGCTACCAACGTCTCATATTAGTATGATAAATTTTCGTGTTGGGCAAAACTCGCACAAATTTGTTTTGGGTACACTACCAAACTATCATATACTAATGGAGTAGTAGGTGTCTTATAACTTATAAGCAAGATATTTCATTGCCGATGTGAGACATTTGATTGTTCTCAACAATCTTCCCTTTAACAAGGTACACATTTGTCCTCTAGGAAGACTTTTGACTCTAGGCACCACACTACCATTGATGTCCAATCGTGAGGTCACACCAGGGGCTACATCGCAATAGCAACCAAGGAGAGTAGTTTGTGCTTCACTATCCAGTGGAACCATCGACTCTTGGTACCACATATTGGAAGGGTGCCGGCACCATTATCTCACGTTACTATGATATTTTATGCTTTGGGCCAAACTCGCACCTTATTGTTGTTGGTTACCGTTTGTAGCCAATGGAACTAGATGCTAATCACCGTAATATTAGGAAGATTTTTGACACTAGGCACCACCATATATCTCCAATCGCGAGGTCACACCCATGTCAATTGAGGAGTAGCTTGGGCTCAAGTGGAATCGTCGGCTTTTGATACCACATGTTGCCCATGGTGCTGTCACCACTATCTCACATTAGTTTGATATTTTCCGCTTTGAGCGTACTTGTTCCTGTGCTTCGCTCTCAAAAGGCCTCATAGACTTCATCTACTTGTCGATGTGGGATATTTGGTTGTACCTTAAAACATTATTTGCTAACCAAACAAAGAAAATAGTTTTCCATCTTTTCCTCCAAAATCCTCCATAGTTTATAAAAAAACCATAATGTATCAAGGTTAAGGAGGGTGGATGTAGGCATGTAGCATATCAGCTGTTGGTTAATCACTAAAATATGAGAGTTGACAAGTTGAAAGAAGATAAGAGTGGTTGGAGAAAGGATTTTAAAATTGTTCAACAAGAAATTCTTAAACTATACTACTCCCCTACCCGCAACCGTTGAATGAAAAATTAAAATATTGCGGTTTTTTGTTGACCGTTTGTTTAAGGAAGAGGATAAGGATCTATCTTAGTGAAAGGGGAGTTAAAACGCTCTACTTTTCAGACTAGTATTTCTTATTCCTTAATCTACATTTTACTGTTTTCCTTAATCATTTAATAATCGAGTTTAAGTATGGGAGAGGCTATCTTTGTGATCCTTTCAAGTTAACGGGAAATCTAAGATAAGGTCCCTGGTATCTGGGGTAGATAAGGATGGGTAAAGAATCTAATTTTGTTTCCTGACACATAACTTCTTGTTGCAAGCAAAGCCAACATGACATTTACTACTAAACAACTACTGCACTTTAGACAATCACAGATTTATTAGTTTATAAAAAGACTTTAATATAGAGTTCTTTTTGCACAGTTTGAGCCTTTGAGGTAATTAAAAGTGTGGACCAATCAGCCAACCACACATTGGCATCTAAGTACTAGGATAACCACTGGAGCGGGTAAGCGAAGGCGGAGCTAGGGGGTTTGCCGCCTCTAAAGTTATGATAGACAACCCAATATGGGCTTAGCCCGTTGGGTCGGGTCTTGGGCTGGCGACTTGCTGGCTTGCCCTATCCAAGTTGGGAGTTGATCCATGGGCTCTGGATCCTAAAGCAGAGGGGAATGTGTGAGGCTGGATTCAAAAAACTTCTAGTTACGGAGTAGAGTTTTACGATTTTTTTTTTTTAAGTTCTTCGATAGTATTAGTAATTTGCCGTCCTAGAAACTTTCTTTCTATAGTTGAACCCCAAGTTTCAAGTCGGAGTTTTTCCGTTATATGAATACTCCTACAAGGGAGTAGCTATGTGCTCGGCAGGCATGCTCTTTTGTAGTCAGAATTAGAACTTTAAACATTGTGTTTTGACGGGGATGAACTTATAAATTTGTAGGCATGATCCGCCTCCTATGAATCATGTGCAAAACTAAGTAATATACTTTGACCTACTTTTCAAGAACTCTTTAGACTTCTTTTTCTTCTGTTTCACTGTTTTTTTACATTTTATAAGAATTTATATTGGAAAAAAGTACATTTTGGGATCATCCATATTTACCGTCCAAATTTGTACTTTTTTTTACACTCCTGAGAGCATACTTCTTAAAAATTCATGTACCAATGCAGGTGTTAAAACTACTGTAAATGTGGACTATACAAATCATCTTGAAAATAACTTTGTTTAGGATCAAATGAAATGCAACAATAATTCCAAACTTGAGTACACATTGATCAAATTTATAATACTAATTACGGAGTTCTACGCTCAAGTAGTTCGGCGATGAATAACGACAATGTAGAAATAATTTTCAAATTGCAATGATTCAAATAATATATGGAGGGAGAGAGTGTATGTAAACTTTAAAGGCAAAGAGAGTGTGGTTGGTCTCACAGAAGGAGGCAACCCTTCCTGGCATGTCCCTTATCAAAAATCACCCACATGATCCTCTCCACCAGTCTACCACTCCCTTCCATTTCCTTTCTTTTCTCTCTCTCTTTTCCAGCCTTAACCCGTTGTGGGCTCTCCCATAACATGTGCTCATTTTCGGGATTGCCTATAGCCTATTGATATGCCATCCAAAGCTCTCAATTTGCCTTGTTTATTCTTTGTTTGAGTTACTTCTTTGACTTTGACAACTATTGCTGATTTATGTGAGATTGTTCATTGATTTCATGGTTAAAAGCTTTTTTTACGGGACAATTCATCAAGCGCATGTTACCTGCGCCTTAGCAGCTCCATTGTAAGGGGTTGGATGTACACAGTCTCAATGACTCAAGTGTTTCAATGGCTCTCAAATTGCGGGGTAAGGGGTTGGATGTACATAGTCTTAGAGGTGGTTTTTGAATGACCTGTGTCGAGAACTGCATTGAATGAGATGTACTGTCTAGTGAAATTTGACTTTTTCATTGGCGTTGGGAAATGGATATTGAAATTATTACCAAGTATGGTCAAGAAACTAGTGAAATTGCACTTTAGTCCAAAATAAAGTTTTATTGGTTAAAGTAACATTCCTAATAAATTGTTAAATTTGCAAAATAGTACGGAATATTCTTAATCAAAATAGTACTAATTAAAGTGTTTTAGTCATTAACCTGTCACTGACCCAACCCAAAATGACCCATATCCAAAAGTGACCCAACCCGAAATGACCTGACAACCCGTCATCAGAAACCCGAAATGATCCAACCCAACCCGATTCAAAATGTATGACAGACCCAAAATGACCCAACTCACACCCAATCCGATTGAGCCATTCACCACCCCGACTTGTGAAAGACATAGCTTTAAATTTTATGCTCTAATTTTCTAAGCAATTGATGTGTTGAATATTTTTCCCATTGCTTATTAGTTATCATACCATTCTTTGAGACCCCGTTTATTGTTAATCACTTCTATTTTTTGTGAGAAATAATTTAATTTAATTTAAACAAATAATTGAGATGAAAGGACACAGCGAGACGCAGCATGAATTACATAGGAAGAGGCACAAGGTTAGAAGTAACAGAAAATTGAACACCAGTTACTGATTTGGCAAAAATGATGCATGACCCACAAAACGTCCGATCAAGCACATTTGTGTGGGTACCTACAACCTTAAATAAAGCTTTTCTCTTTACAATAATCATTTTTAATTTTATTTTTCTACACCTAAATCACCAGCAATAATATTTAGTGCATCATCCCTACTGGTCCTTGCTGCAATCCATGTGCTTGCATGTTTTTTAAGTGCCTTTTTTTTCCTCAGGCTCATATGCATTCTTTTGATATGTACCTTACATAAGTATATTATTCTAGGAAATACACAGAATGATGCACCAAATATGTCAAGGGTGGCCTGGGAAAAAAGTCCGTATTTCGTATTCGTAGTAGTTTTCTTACAGAGAATGAGTGACAAAGATAGGAAAAGATGGAAATGTGGATCAACTCTGCCCACACTGTACAACAGGCCAACCATATTTTGGTCCTTTTGAATTATCCTTATCCCACCTTTTTCATTTTAAAGATGCATGATATGATTCTCACTAACATCGTCCCTGTTTTATTTGGCGTGGCTTGAATTTTTTTATTTATTTTTCCAAATTTATTTTTCTTGCTTGCCCTTTTGTTCTCCAAATTTCTGTGGATTGATAAATACGGAGTATTGAATTTAACATTAATAATCCAGTTGAGATACTAAAATACAAAGTTGTCCAATTGCTCTATTTCAATCAAAACTTTTTAAAGACATACTTTGTAGATAAGTGGTTGAGTTAGAAACTTAGAATAGCCGTATGAGGATGATAGTTGTGGGTTCAAATCTCTTTTCAGCTTGTATAGTGTTAGAGCATTTTCAATGATCGTGTAAGGAAACTTATTTGCAATTTAAAAGTTACAAGCTAGTTATTTAACTATTGAAGTACTGCACATGAACTAGCTTAGTTTGATTAACTAGCTCCATCACCATGGATCTAATAGTTCAAATGGACCCAGAATGAGATATATACCAATTGAATAATTGTACGTTAGTTCGTTTAAGTAACAACTCTGGTAGCTTAACCACTAAAGGAGTTTGTAGCTTAAAAGTATTATAGCTTATAAAGAAGGTGTGAAAAATTAGGCTTATAGTGTTGTTGCTTATCATTGGAGATATGCTCATAAACTTGAACCAATTCTTGGCATCAAAAACTTGTTCAGACCCCTTGTCATTTTGGTTATACAAAAATTCCTATTAGGTGGTAAAGATGTTAAAAATTCTAATGTGTTTGGAATTGTCTAACCTACTTGCATTTATACGAAGGAATATCTAGATATATGGTAGAAATTACTCCTTAATTAAAATAGTCCTTTTAAATAATAAAAAAAGATGAATAAATAATTGAAATGGAATTGCATGGTACATTTCCTACACAAAGATTTCCAAGGTTCCATCAATTAAAGAGATGAAAGTCATATTTTGCTCAACTTGCTTGAAAAATTCGTGTATTTTCGAGGAGGATTGTCCTCCTTATACCTAAAGACACTCCATTAAATCGAATATTATAAAGGTTTAAGTGTAAGAAAAAAAACGGTCGTTCCGGAGGTCACACGAATTTTTCCATCTTGCTTAGTCCATTATATAATTTTGCAAAATTGTGCTCGTTTGGAACTAAATAGGATGGTACAATCAAAAGTGTTGAATGCTAGTATAACCTAGTTTGGTGAAGATTACATGAAGAAAAAACAAAGTGTGGAAGATGTCAATTCACACATGCGTAATTTGGACCAGCATGTGATGACACATACAAAACATACATTAATTATAATAATAAGATGATTAAACATCCCGTAATATGAAAGATACCAATAAATGTTTTAGGTCTACCTAATTGCACTTGCAGTCTTTAGCTGGTACATTGTTTTCCTATCTTTTAAAGCAAAGTCCAAAAGTGATTGGATTAGGCATTTGAGCATTTCATCACCTGTGACATAATTCTATTACGATTGGTCATTAGCTTCTTTCATTATCAAATATGCTTATGGATGCTAAGATAATCTTTGTTCATTCTTTTCAGGTTCTAATTGCACATACAGTGTCCTTTAACGTACTTATATATGACCACGTTCGACAAATTGAAAGGTTAGTATGTTAACCGTAAATCACCAAATTAAGCTTCATTAGTCTATGGTTGGTTTTGGTGTGACATTGTTCTCATTCCGTCAACATTTTGGTACCCTCCCCAAACTAAGTTGCAACTTTTTATCCGCTTGCGCTATCCTCCTTTTACCTTTTAAGAAATTGATATGGACTATGGTGGTAAATTAGTAATGATGTTTCGGTCAAATGTTAGAGACGTGTGTAGTAGCCTCCATTTACCTTGATAGAATGGTAATGCGTAACATGAAATTTTAAGTCTGTTGTGGTATGGATGGTTTGTCTTGAAAGCTATTTCTAATACCTAATACGATAAGTAGTAGTCGTCGTTAATAGCCGTCTAACTCTCTAAGGTTAACACCATAGCCATAAATGTGCTGATGACTAAGAGCTTTGAAATTGACTATAGTCCTAGGAATACAAGAGAGATATTTGAGCGGAAGGGGAGATGATATATTCCTTTTTATGAAACAAAGTAACACTAGGAATCTAGGATTAGGAAAAGGATTGTTACTCCCTGCGTCAGCAACATATCTAACTTGAAGGAGATAATTATGGTCTAGTGGCCATAAATATAGGAGAAGAACTTGAACTAAAACTCGAAAGAACGCATTGAAAAGAAGATAAATTCGAATTCAAAGAAGATTGTAAATGGGGTGCAAATATATGCTTGAGCTCATCGGTGGTGTAATACCCCAAAACCCAGTATGCTTGCATGATGCGGAAAAGTGAGGACAAAATGCATTTAGAAATTATTCTAGTTCGTCTTTGTGCTACGTAATCTGGTACGGAGTATATAGCATTATATACCCTAACAAGCACACTATGTTCCGGGAGATACACATCCCCTAGTCCAGCAATTCTTAAGAGGATCTGCAAAGGGGTATTTTTAATTTTTTTACCTCCCCGATATTTCTTCTCTTTTATCATAGGGAGTCTCATTGTTGCAAGAGGTTCCTGGATTAATATTGTTGAAATTTCATTGTTGTATAGATGTACTATACACCTTGGAAGTCAAACTAAAAAATAAAAATAGTGAAAAATGTGGTGGAAGAATTAAAAAAAAAAGATAAAATATGAGTAAGCTTGCTTGCTCTTAGGTCTTATTCTTTTGAAGTTAATTTCAAGACATTTCAATTTCATTCAGTTCAGTTAAGTTCAGCTTATTTTTTCACAAATTTTAGTTCTTAAGCCATATATGCTTCTTTGGATTTATTTTCAGCTCATCTCACCTTCAATTCAGCTTTATTCAGTTTATTTTAGCTCATCTTTTCACAAATTAACTCTTACTTCAATTCAATTCAACTCCATTAAATTTAGTTCGGTTTAGTTCTTTTTAGCCAAAAAGAACTGGGCTTTATAGTTCTGTTCTGTTCGAGCAGTTCAGATCAGCTCCATAAAATTCAAATCAGTTTATTTCAGTTTTTTAAAATTAAAAAAACAGGGCCTTAGTGCCCAAATATTAACATGAGACGATTTCGCAATCGATCTCCTGATCACCCACAATCACCTACTCCGTAATTTTCCATTTTCCATGATAGAAAACGACGAAAACAAAAGAAAAGGAGAAAGAACAAAGACACACGAAAACGGGACTACAAAATACAAATAAGAGAAGAGCGAAGCAATTAAATGTGATGCATACATAGCCGCGTGGTTCTCTTTCTCTCTCTATCTTCCTTAACTCCCTCATATTTAAACCTCTTTTCCCCCCCTCCCTTCTTCACCATCTCCCTCCCTCATCATCTAGAGAGAGAAAACTCAAAACTCAAAACTCCATAACCCAATCCCCTCTTCCTCTTCCCCTTCCTCTTTTTTCTTCATTAATTCCTCAATGTCATCCTCCATATCGAATTCGTATCACGACGAACAATCCTCCGACTTACACCGCAAAAAACGTCGAAAACTCGACGCCACCACTTCTAATCCAACTCACAATCACCGCAAACCAAATATCGACCAATTCCGATGGCGAACATCTGCTGAACAACAATCCTATTCTTCAAAACTCATCAACGCACTCCGCCACGTCCGCCAACGAACCGCTACACCATTTCCGCCAACCTCCGGCGGTCGCGCGGTTCGCGAAGCCGCAGATAATGCGCTCGCTATCGCGGCCAAAGGTCGTTCTCATTGGAGTCGCGCAATACTATCTAACCGCCGCAAACTCCGTCTTCGAAACCATAAAAAATCAAAAATTCGGTCAAAATTTCAACCTCCGCCACTACCGTTGACTAAACCATTAACCGGATTGAATCCCGGTCAATCCGATAAAACGCCGCCGATTGAGAAGCGTGTGAAGGTGTTAAGCCGGTTAGTACCAGGTTGTCGGAAATTGTCGTTTCCGAACCTTCTAGAAGAAACGACTGATTATATCGCGGCATTGCAAATGCAAGTTCGTGCTATGGCTGCTCTAGCAGAGCTTCTTTCCGGTTCATCTTCCTCTGCCGGTTTAATGGCGGTTGAACCGTCTAGTAGTATTAGTAATGATAGCGATCGTGATAATCCTGTTCATTAAATTATGTGTTGCATCATTTTTTATTTTATTTTTTCTGTTTTTTTTTTTTGGTTTTATTGTTTTTTATAAGAAATATTTAATTCACTGTATTTTATTGTATACAACTGGCTTTTTTTTTTTTTTTTTTTTTTTTTCGTTTTTGTTAGTTATGGTTCGTCGTTACTTAGCTGCACAACCATGTGTCCATGTGAGGTGATAGGTCTCATTATTGGGGTTTTGTTATTAAAATTTTTTAGGTAATGTGGTTATGGTGATTGGACAGACTTTCAGATAGGCACTACTGTACCTTTTAAAATAACTGTGAAACATAAATGTTACTCTTTTCTTTTCGTTCATTTATTTACATTTTGTTTTTTTATACAAGAACCAAGTAAAAAAAGAGATGATTATTTGTGAGTATTACTATTGAGTGATAAGTGGATAATAAGGTATGTGAATGATCCAATTACCCTTGAGAAATAATGGAGAGAGTATTCTAAGAACAATTTAATTCATAATCATTTCCACCTTTTCCAACATTATCTTCTATTTATCTCTACAATCAAATATCAAGTGTCGATAAAACATACTCCGTAGTATTTTATTTAGTTGTTTGACTAGAAATAAAGGTTTGAGAGAAGTTCCAAAGAGAGAGTCGTAGAAGAAACTCAATTGATATCGTAATTCCAAAAATCAGTCTAATTAGGTGTATGTTGATTGCATAGAACAATCTAACTCGATACCACCTTATCAAATGTGGTATTGAACAAACATACACTTGCTTAGGTTGAGTTTTTGATTCTGATAATTAGGTTCATGGTTGTAGATGGGATGCAGGTCGGGCTTTTGTTAATAGGTAAACTTAAAAAACACATTGTTCCTAGCTCTAATATAAATTAACGTGGGCTAGAAGTAATATTACAAATTTTTACTTAGACGATAAAAAACTTATGACTACCGTCTACAACTATAAAGAAATAATAAAAGTTAGTGGAAAAGTAATATAGTAGAGTTTAGGTGATTTGAAAATTTTGCATGTGTTGCATTTGCTATATCAACCAAACATTTTTTGAGCAATTCATGTGTATTTTAAATTTATGGGATTTTAACTCTCCGATGGCAAAAAATTTAACTGTATAGTGTTATAACTAGACTTGTCAAATGGCTCAACATGGTTTATTTTGTGTCGATTCGGATTCGGGTTTACAAGAATTCGGAACGTTCATTTTGGGTTCGGGTTTGTTATTATGAAGTTGTTTAGGTATAACGGTCAATATGGAATAATAAACATTCTGGTTGAGTTGAATAGGCTCGTGTCAATTTGGGTCACGGGTCATATTCGAATGCGGGTCGAGTTTGAGTCAGGTCATTCTGATCGGGTAAGTTTTGTCCGGTTTAATTATAACCATACTCCCCAATGGCAAAAATTCTTTATTTATCCTTGACATCTTGATTCTTAGAGCTAATTATATTTTTTGCACCTAGAGATATTGCCGATTTAACTATTTTTCTTTAATGTTTCTTACTTTTATGACCTTTGTAAATTTCTTATCTTTATTCATAGAAGGTATTTTTTTGGAAAAATTCATTCAATGAAGACCATGCCAAATAATTATGGACCAATGTACGGAAACTGGAGTATGGTTGGGTTCCTTCTCCACTGGGGCACTAAAACGATTTTTGTTGTTATTCTCAACAGAGAGTGAGGTTTTTATTTATATGCAAAAAACAACAGAGTTTTGTATGTGGTGATTTGATTACAACTCACAACTGACATGGAAATCCAATTCAGATTTTTAGGTATTTCTCAACGTTGAGAATGTTGGGCAAAAATTACAATTGGTTAGTCTAACTTATACGAGTAATTGAGTAGTAGGCTTGTAGCCTATTTTGTTCACCATGTTATGTTATGTTGGTGTTCACAATGTATAATAGTACGATATTATCTGCTTTAATTAAAGCTGTCATGTATTTACTCTTGAACTCTTTTTCAAAAGATCTCGTATTATTAGCTTTTGTGGACTCATGTAAAGATGTTCTTCTATCTTTACACTATTCTTATGAGAGTTTGCACCCTAATAATTCTCCCCTAAAAAATCACTCATTATAACTCACCTAGGCTTTCATGGAGAACTCCCGTACACCGTGCAACTCCAACTTTAAAACACCTTAAGCGTTAAGAAGTTTTGTTAACCTCTCTTTAACTGACACACCATACTACTGAGCCTTGTTTATACCATACCTGCTCAAGTGACTGCACTCACATGCTTTTGGTCATGCATGCTTGCGTGTCGTGATTGGAACAGTCGTATCGAATTCTTTTTGCCTCCAAATATATCCTAGTTTAGGTCTCGTGCAATTATTATGCTGAAGTATGATACCTCTTAATGACCAGCTCTTAATGACCAGTGTGTGTCGGTATTCATAGTTCATAATAATACAATATTATCCGTTTTGGATCTAATACCCATAAATTTACTATTGAACTTCTTCCTATAATACCTCGTACTATTAGAGTGGATGAACACTTAAATGTGCTTTTCTATCTTGACACCACCAAAATGGACTTGGATTTGTACCTAACACAATGAGTAAAGGAACACCAACACCTATAGTTTAGTCTTTAAAATTAGAACTCTTCTCAACCTAGGGTTTAAACCAATGTGAAGATATAGGCACATTTATAATGTGTTTTGTGAAATCATTATATATTGGGGATAAAGACTATTTCTTTTAAAATTGCCCTTTTATTTGTTTAATTGTTCAAAATATGTGTATTTCTAAATTTAGTTGTTCAAGAGATTATATTATACATGCTCTCAAAGAAAGTCTTAGTAAGCCATGACATTTGCAAGCTTAGTGTGTTTTATAAATTCTGGACTCGCCGTACAAACCACATGAGATATTGAGGAGATGGAACTTGCCTTGAAAGCCTAGATAATGTCCTTTTAAACATCACACGACAAACTTCTTAAGCTATCGAATATCAATAGAAAATGCTATAACCCTATAAGTGTATTCGTAGAAGCCAAGCTGCGGCTAATCTTCATAGCCTTTTTGGTTAAATAAAATCGGAAAAGTCTCAATTTCTCATACATTTTACGTTTGTAGTCAATTTTAATTGGCCTAATATGTTAGGAGAGAAATGCATACAAATTTTAGCAATTGTTTTGGTACAAAACTTTGACAACTAAGTTGGTCACATGCAAGTAATGATACCATGTTAGTAACCTGTGTGTCCTAAAGCACCACATGGAACATGCACCATGTACTTATGTATCCAATGTTTTGTCCAACCCGTAATACAATAAGTCTTCGTTATGACGAGTATATCCGTCACAGACTTGTGACGGATTAAATATCACCCACATGGGTAGATAAGACAAAAATTAAAGTGTCTAGGGAGTTACAAATGATTTGTTTTATCCACTCATGTGGGTTTTACTTGACCCGTCACAAGCTTGTGACGGATATCGGCCGTTACAAATGAGAATTTGTGCCCGTAATAAGGCTAGAATTTGATGTAATGTGTTAGAATAGTTTATCTTGTTGTAATTATATATTAAGGCTTTGTTCTTTTCGACTGATAAGAGCTGAAATGAATATGAGTTGAATTAAATGGAGCTAAAATAAGAGTTAATTTGTGATAAGATGATTTGAACTGAATTGAATAGAGCTGAGTTGCTAAAATTAAGCTAGAAAGAACAAAGTTTAAATGACAGTTATTGATAAGAGCTTAAATTTAAGAGGATTGTGACATGTCACCTAAACTTTATTAAATTCAGTTCAACTCTATTAAGTTCAGTTCAATTTTATTAAGTTCAGTTCAAGTTCTTTCAGCCGAAAAGAACAGAGCTTAACTTCAGCATTCAGTTCAGCTACATTCAACTCAAGTTTAGTTAATTCAACCTGCTCTATTTAACTCAGTTTAGCAACTATCAGTAAAAAAAGAACATAGCGCTAGTTACTCCCTTACTCGGTTCCGTACCAAAAATAAAATATGCATTGAATGATCAAAGATTCAAAGGTATCTCGATAATTTAGAGGTACAAATCACGAATAAAAAGAAAATCGTGGGGTCTTTGAATCAAGGATATATTTACAATCGATATTTGTCCTTTGAAATGGGTTTATGAAGACAAATAAGTTGGGTCCTAGTATAATAAATAAATTAAACAAACAAATATAATGAATACCACAAAATTCATGTCATGTGCTTTGATGGACCTACAAAATTAAGGGCACTTACCTCTAATTAGGGCTACCCACATTGGATTGCATGTGGAAATTTTGAAAGCATTGGCCGCATTTGGGGTGTTCTTCACATGCTATGTGTACATTTTGATTCCACCTTTCCTTTTGGCCCAATTTTTGTCAACTTAAAGGTGGCAACTTTGGATACCATTCATTTTATGATCATTTACATGTATTTCCTAGATAACAAAAAACATTTGAATTACATAGATTTTTGTTAAAAAAATGAGTTAAAACTAACATAACTGTAACTTATTTTTTTGGTGTATAGTGTATACGGAATACAATTTGATTTAGTCCAGATTTTAGCCTGGTAGGATCACTATGGCAATAAAACTTTCCTCATTAGTTTTAACACTGCTGCATTCTCAGTCTTAAACTCGAGATCTCTTGGAATAATTACTAGTTAATCTAAGTGATCATAGTTAATATAAATATATAATAGTTATTAATTTTATTTAAAACACATGAGATTATTTCAAATAAGATTGCTTTTGATAAGATCGAACAGAACACTTAACTAAGTAGGACACTAATTTTTAAGGAATTGTGTAAAACAGAAATATTGATTCTATATTTTGTTTCACAAATTCTCATTATAGACGGACACTATCCGTCTATAAGTTTAGACGGATACCATTTCTCCTCACAAAATACCCATTTGCCATAAAGTGGGAAGCACATGGGGGGTGCCCCACCTTGTCCCCCCTACCCATTTTATTAGAGGTCTTTACCGTCAATACGCCCCACCCGTCTATACCAAGACCTATTGATTTTGTTTTATGGGTGCTCAAGTATTTACTTTATTACTTTGAGATGTTCTCAGTAGTTTATAACTTTATATTGTACGGAGTATGTCACAATGTGATATGTGTGTAATAATTTTAAATTTTTTCTACAAGTAAATACGAAGTATATCTCTATTCATCAATCTACATCAAAAGTAAAACCACACAAATGATGTCCAAAATGAGAATATGACTGCTACTAGTTCTAAAATAACCTGTAGATTTAGCTCCAAATATGGTCTTACAGCTTAGTAAGTTAGTAACTGGCCCCAGCTTTGATAATAGAAAACGACTTATCTAAATCTTGTGTCATTACGAGGGTATTATC